>NC_064634.1:327193985-327502104 GCF_023864275.1 Schistocerca cancellata
TTTCCTCATTTGATGTTCGACGTACCCATTTCATCTTCAGGAGTCTATAGCACCACATTTCAAGAGCTTCTATCTTCTTCTTGTCTGAATTGTCTATTGACAACGTTTCACTTTCATAAAAGGCCACACTCAAAACAAATACCTTCAGAAAGACTTCCAAACGCTTAAATTGATATTAGACTTTAAAAAATTCCTCTTTCTCAGAAATTATTTTCTTGCTGTTGTCAGTCTGCTTTTTGTATCATCCCTACATCGGCAGTCATCAGTTATTTTGCTGCCCAAACAGCAAAACTCTTCTGCTACTTTTATTGTCTCGTTTCCTAACGTAATACACTCAGTTTCGCTTGATTTAATTCGTCTACATTCCATAACGCTTGCTTGACTTTTGTTGTTGTTCAACTTATAATTTCTTTTCAAGGCCCTGCCCAATCCATTCAACTGCTCTTTCAAGTCCTTTGCCGTGTCTGATAGAATTAAAATGTCATTTGTAAAGCACAAAGTTGTTATTTTTTCTCCCTGAACTTTGATTCCAGTTCCAAATTTCTCCTTGATTTACTTTACAACTTGCTCATTGTACAGATCGAATAACATCGAGGACAGACTACAATCTTGTCTCACTCCCTTCTCAATCACTGCTCCCCTTCCAAGTGCTTCGAATATTCTGGTCTCTGTACAGGTCTTTCGGACACTGTACTGTAACCGTGCTACCTTCAAGAGTGTAGTTTAGTCAACAGTGTCAAAAGCTTTCTTTATGTCTAAAATATTATAAACGTAGGTGTGCCTTTCTTCAGCCTATCTTCTAGGATAAATTGCACGGTCAGTATTCATTACTATGTTCCTACATTTGTCTAGAATCCAGGTTGTTATTACGAGTGTATTATTTTGCATATTTGGTATCAACAATTAATTTCTTTTATGATTATAAATTATTTTCTGTTTATGTTTGTACTGTTATGGACAAGATAACGGCCTAAAGCGAAACCTTGGCCGTAAAAGTAAATAATTAATGAGACTACTGGCAAATCAGAGATGTATTTTTCATATCTTAATACGTTTCGGGGTGCAGTTAACAAACCTGAAACGGTGTCAGTGCTTCTTTCTCCACCACGGTGAATTAAAACTGCAATTAGCCCGTGCCATAAAATCCGTCCTTGGTCTGTACTGTGTCTGTTTTTACTCTGGAAGGCGCGACTAAACCAGGCCACGGTCGGCGGCTATCAGCTGCCTTCCTGGAGGCAGAGTTTCATAAGTGCTGGCTGGAACGTGAAAGCGACAGTGCTTCCACAGTCGGGTAAACATCTCGCGATAACGTCGGCTCACGGCTGCGAACAAGCTGTGGGAAGCGATCCAGAAGATTGCCGGCACAGCGTAGCGTGCAGCCTGGAGGAACCCGCCCACGTAAACGGGAGACCAGCCACCGGCACCGATTTTCCTACCTATACGTGGAATCAGCCTGTACGATGATAACTGGGGCCAGAATTTCATCAGTAAGGCCTGAGCCTTCTGGGAACTAGGCACCGAAGTTATACTATACGATGTGTTCACTTTCGTGCTGTAGAAACAAGACGAACTCTCGAAATATAGTGCCCCATTTATTTTGACCATCACAAATAACTTTTTGTCCAGGACCAAAATAAAATGTGAGTCAAACAAATGTTGTTTAGCTACCAGCGGGACATCAACCAGCATGACTACTTTTTTTATTACCGAGGTACGTCTTTCATAAACACGATGTTGTATAATTTATTCGGTAATACACTTCCTGTTCTCGGGCGTGTTCTAAAACGTACCAGTTACCACGCACACACAACATTCAGCTCAATAAGGAATAGAAACGGGGATTTTCAATACCATTTTGGAGTACTACGATCCATTGTGGGCACAAAAATGCGTAAAAAATTCAAAAGTGCTGAAAGTGGTGACCATGAGCAGCGATGCTCTGATCCATGCGCTGGATGAAAGAATTCACCGCTGCTTCCAGTTTTGTCAGCTAAAGTGAATTACAAGTAAGCACGTTATGGTCCTGAATGTACTCAGGAGTTGTTGGTATATCGTGTTAGACAACGTCTTTTATGTATCCACAAAGAAAAATGTCCAGAGGAACAGTCCAGTTGACTGTTCCTCCCCAACCAATCCATGCAGCGGATACCTTCCGTTTCAGAACACGACGTACACGCAAGTTATTTTGAGTTGGTGTCACATTAACATTCTAATTTTCGCGGCACATCATCCAGGAGACGAAGAATAATTCGTGTGAGAAAGTTGGCATATGCCCTGCCGTTTAAGTTACCACTGCTGAAATAAGTGTCAAAGATAGTAGTGCCAAGTATCCTACAACAGACATTAACTCTCTATTGACGCCGATGCTCGATCTGCCTAAGCCATCCTGTATTTTCGTTGGACGAATAATGCATATTCTTTGTATTTGGCTTTGCTTTGTTTCAGAAGGAACATTCATCGCCAAAAAAGGATGTCGGAGAAGTGGCTCTGGCTGGATAGGCTAATCTGCTGTGCCTATTGACAAAATGCGCATTAGTTTGGAAATCATTCCCACGCAGTCCTCGGTATATGTATACGAAATACGGATGAAACGGCTGACATGTTAGAGTGCGATATATATATCAACAATTGTAACTTTGGCGGCCTTGTCTGTGCGAGTTCCACGATGACTGCGTCGCCTTCGCTTGAAACTTACCGTTTCCTAACGTGTCACAAGAAGACAAGAACCCTTCCGTCAAGAAGGCGAATTCTTGTCAGGATATTGTTCTTCGTAGAGTTCCTTTGTCTGAGTAGCATTACGCGTACCTTCAACGACAAATGATGACAGTCTTTAATCGAAGACTGCCATTACTGTACACATCATGTCTTTTAAAAGTACAAGAATACTTTACTATGCGGCCCGTTTTGTAAACAAGAAAACATTATTGCGATTACAGTTCCGCTAACTTACCTCCTCCAAAGATGAGTAGCATTTCTTTCTCCTCTTCGTTACTCTAGTTGTGTTCTCACAAACCTTCCACCAAAGATAGGTGACTGGATGACGGATGTGCAATTTCCTTCTGTTTTTATTTGTGCACTGTCAAGTACAACAAGTGGATGAGTTACATTACTCCGTGCTTCTGCATTGTGGGCTATTACAAGGGAGCTCAAGTCGGTCTTGTGTCACGTTTCCGTGAACAGTAAACTTTGATACTTTTCTGAACAGGTCTTTAGGAGAGAAAACCGAATACCGAATAAAAAATATAGGGTGCTATCTAAAAAAGACGTATTGCTTTCCTATCTTCGTAACAACAAAGTTACAAGAAAAGCAGTGACGCTGGTTAATGTCCCGCTTGTAGCCAAACATTTACTTGATACATTTTTTTTTGTTTTTTACTTGGGATGGTCAAGATAAATGGAACATCTTGTATATGCAGTAACAATCTTACGCAGGTAATACAGGGCAACTAAAAATGAATACCACCATTACAAACGGCTATAAGTATTTATTGGACAGATACAGCGATAATAATTACGGAGGATGTGAAAGAAAATAGAAAAAACTTATATGTTTTACACGTGTTTTATATGACTACCTCTGTTCACAGACCAATATCAAAGCAACTATTAATTTTACGCAATGTTACTTGCTAGGTAAAATATTTTGAAATCAAAGTTATTTGGTTTTTTCTCTGTGTTGTCTTAGGAGATGCTATTGACAGTACCTCTGCGCTTTTCTTATCTAAAATAAGAAAGTGTTCCTGATGTATGAATCAGATTAAATCGTATGTTTTCATGTTGAGAAATCAGAAGGAGCCATCCGTTTTACTTGGTAAAATTTTCTGAAGCCAAGAACGCATAAAAATTTTTTATTTACAAACAATCGGTTTCGACAGACTTTGCTGTCATCTCAAGAAATTTTAGTTATAACGTGTTCATTCTGAGTTGGACAATTTGCCAATATGAACACATTTTGTAACAAAATTTTTTCAAGACCTGAATATGACAGCAAAGTCGGCGGAAACTGGTTGTTTGCAAATAAAGAAATTTTTAGCGATCTTGGCTTTAGAAAGCTTTTACCAAATGAGATTAAAGAATGTTAGGTTGCATATAAATGCAGTAATCTAGATAATGTTCCCCAACTACAGTTTTCAAAGTTCAATAATAATAGTTTATTCAGCTTTGTCACATATTGAATGCAGACTAATGGTTAATCTCATCAACAAAATTAAGCGGATTTAAATTGCTCGAGCCACCAGTATAGCGAACAGTATTCCAACTATACTGTAATTAAAATAACCGGTAACACAACATGTGTTCACAGCTCAAAATCGTTCAGAGTTCAGATCTAAACGAAACACAAAAAATACTAGTCATTATGGAATGATTCTAAGTGTCGATCAGCGCTGAAATAAAGAGTACAGACTGAGTTAGAATTCGAGTCATTCAGTATAAGATCATTCTAAGTCGGAACTAGCTTGACATGTGAAGACTGCAAATAGTACCGAACTACTGGCAGAATAAATCAGAGTACTGACCACTGCGAATTTTTCGAAGTCTCCACTGAGCTGCCGCGCAAAATATTTCTAAATGTCGAGACCATCGGCACGAAAAAACTTGTGTGTCCGAAAAGCAAGCGTCTCGATCACCGCAGAAATCAGCATAGGGTGCCTTTTTAACTATGTTCAAGCAAGTGGGAATGAGTAATAAGGCGACGGCCTTTTTATAAAATCAGTACACCCTGCCACAGAAATACCAAGCATCTACGTCACTTACCGACTCTGAGAAATCATTATTTACGACTTTTTATACAATAATTCAATATTAAAAGTAGAGGTGCCATTCAGAACCACGCAAAACCTCTGAATAAATCGATGCAGTACACGTGATTCCACGTTAAGTAATTTTCCCTCAAATCGAAGTGAAATAAATACATATTTTAATTGAAGTGCTCAGTTTCAGTCTTTGCTGTCTGTTCCTTGAAGAATTATTGTACACACATGCATGAGCACATCTTTCTTCTCTAAAGATATTGGAATTATGGGCAAACCTACGTAAAATGTTGAATAATTAAAATTAAAATTGAAAATCAAATATACAATTTTTATAATCTAAATGTCGGGCCCCGTAGCTGAGTGGTCAGCGCGACAGAATGTCAATTCTAAGGGCCCGAGTTCGATTTCCGGCTGGATCGGAGATTTTTTTCGGAGGTTTATTCAATCTACATCTACAACTACGTAATTACTCTGCTATTCACAAGAAAGTGCCTGGCATAGGGTTCAATGAGCCACCTTCAAGCTGTCTCTCTGCCGTTTCACTCTCAAACGGCGCGTAGGAAAAATGAGCACTTAAATTTTTCTGTACGAGCCCTGATTTCTCTTATTTTATCGGGATGATCACTTCTCCTTATGTAGGTGTGTGCCAACAGAATGTTATCGCAATTGGAGGAGAAAACTGTAGATTGAAATTTCATGAGAAGAACCCGCCGCAACGAAAAACGCCTTTGTTTTAATGACTGCAACTCCAATTCACGTATCATGTCTGTGGCATTATCTCCACTATTTCGCGATAGTACAAAACGACCCGCCCTTCTTTGAACTGTCCTTAAACCAAGTAAGAGTGATAATTAATGCTCTTAGCAAAATTCCTGCAGGTGGCTTCCTCTTTCATACCTTTTCACCAGTGCATGTTGTCCTAGTAGTTTCTCTTCTCGCCCTTTTCCTACTATAGAATTCCAGTCAACATCTACATGGATACTCTGCAAATCACATTTAAGTGCCTGGCAGAGGGTTCATCGAACGACCTTCACAATTCTCTATTATTCCAATCTCGTATAGCGCGCGGAAAGATGAATACCTATGTGTTTCCGTACGAGCTCTGATTTCCCTTATTTTATCATGGTGATCGTTCCTCCCTATGTAGGTCGGTGTCAACAAAATTTTTTCGCATTCGGAGGAGAAAGTTGGTGACTGGAATTTCGTGAGAAGTTTCCGTCGCAACGAAAAACGCCTTTCTTTTAATCCTGTATCATTTCTGCGACTCTCTCTCCAATATTTCTTGCTAATTCAAAACGTGCTGCCTTTCTTTGAACTTTTTCGATGTACTCCGTCAGTCCTATCTGGTAAGGATCCCACACCGCGCAGCAGTATTCAAAAAGAGGACGGACAAGCGTAGTGTAAGCTGTCTCCTTAGTAGGTCTATTAGATTTTCTAAGTGTCCTGCCAATAAAACGCAGTCTTTGCTTAGCCTTCACCACAACGTTTTCTATGTGTTCCTTCCAATTTAAGTTGTTCGTAATTGTAATACCTAGGTATTTAGTTGAATTTACGGCTTTTAAATTAGACTTATTTATCGTTCAACCGAAGTTTAACGAGTTCCTTTTAGGACTCATGTGGGTTTCCTCACACCACCAAAATTAATTTTCCACCTCCGTTAACTATCGTAATAACTTCTTTTCTTTTATTTCATCATAGATTATTTCAATATTTTCATCACTGCAACATCTTGAGAGCCCGTAAAATTTAATTAACCATAAAAGGCACTAAAAGGTGAAGTATTGTTTTACGAACTAGGCTTAGAAGACCGCACATACACATGAAGTCGCATAAATGAGTCAGCTACACTGTTGGTCATTAAAATTGTGACACTATGAAAGCGACATGCAACAAACGTCAAACTGGCATGTAGTATGCAACATGGTTGGATAGGCAAGTGATTACTATTTCAGCGCACAAAGCAGGCAGAGGTGACGCCATCTACATTCTTCTTGTTAGAAGAATGACGACGGCTGGCACATGTCGGAACTTGACAGCAGTAGGATCATGATCCATCGACAGTGCTGTCTGTTGTTCGGCGCTATTGCTGCTCACGTTGGTCGGAATCCCACGACTGTCGTAGGAGTATTGATTCGATGTGTTCAGGGGGGTCATAATGCCATGCAGTGTCTCAACGGTCCCACGCGACTAGCCTTCGAGAGGACAGACATATTGTTCTCTCAGTCGTGTAGGAATGTACAACCATATCAGGTGAGGAAATGGGCTTCTTTGCAAGACAAGTATCTACACGGGCAGTGTGACGACTCTGTATACACCAGAATCAGCTACAAATTTAATGATGTATTCTAGTTTTAGTAGGCAACGTGTAATTCGAGGGGTGTCGATGAGGTAATGCAACACTTTTTTTTTTTTACTGAAAGCAGGTTGGTTTTATTCAGGATTCCAATACAGTATATTATACCCCATTCTTTCGGCTACACTTTCAACACAATCTCCGTTCAGTGCTACGGTCTTGTGCCACCTTACCGCCAGGGGCCTGCATGACGGCATGGCGGCACTCTACTGGTCGACGTCGGGGCCAGCGTCTTGTTGCATCAATCCCAATCACCTTCGCACTGCTTCCCTCGGAGTGCATCCTTCATTACGAGGTGCATTCATGTTCTAAGGCCTCCGATTTTTTCCCTAATTAACTACTCACCCGAAATCGATGAAACTGGCGTTACTTCTCGACGTAATAGCCCTGCAGACGTACACATTTTTCACAACGCTGACGCCATGATTCCATGGCAACGGCGAAGGCTTCTTTAGGAGTCTGTTTTGACCACTGGAAAATCCCTGAGGCAATAGCAGCACGGCTGGTGAATGTGCGGCCACGGAGAGTGTCTTTCATTGTTGAAACAAGCCAAAAGTCACCAGGAGCCAGGTCAGGTGAGTAGGGAGCATGAGGAATCACTTCAAAGTTGTTATCACGAAGAAACTGTTGCGTAACGTTAGCTCGATGTGCGGATGCGTTGTCTTGATGAAACAGCACACGAGCAGCTCTTCCCGGACGTTTTTGTTGCAGTGCAGGAAGGAATTTGTTCTTCAAAACATTTTCGTAGGATGCACCTGTTACCGTAGTGCCCTTTGGAACGCAATGGGTAAGGATTACGCCCTCGCTGTCCCAGAACATGGACACCATCATTTTTTCAGCACTGGCGGTTACCCGAAATTTTTTTGGTGGTGGTGAATCTGTGTGCTTCCATTGAGCTGACTGGCGCTTTGTTTCTGGATCGAAAAATGGCATCCACGTCTCATCCATTGTCACAACAGACGAAAAGACAGTCCCATTCATGGTGTCGTTGCGCGTCAACATTGTTTGGCAACATGCCACACGGGCAGCCGTGGGGTCGTCTGTCAGCATTCGTGGCACCCACCTGGATGACACTTTTCGCATTTTCAGGTCGTCATGCAGGATTGTGTGCACAGAACCCTCAGAAATACCAACTCTGGAGGCGATCTGTTCAACAGTCATTCGGCGATCCCCCAAAACAATTCTCTCCACTTTCTCGATCATGTCGTCAGACCGGCTTGTGCGAGCCCGAGGTTGTTTCGGTTTGTTGTCACACGATGTTCTGCCTTCATTAAACTGTCACACCCACGAACGCACTTTCGACACATCCATAACTCCATCACCACATGTCTCCTTCAACTGTCGATGAATTTCAATTGGTTTCACAGCACGCAAATTCAGAAAACGAATGATTGCACGCTGTTCAAGTAAGGAAAACGTCGCCATTTTAAGTATTTAAAACAGTTCTCATTCTCGCCGCTGGCGGTAAAATTCCATCTGCCATACGGTGCTGCCATCTCTGGGACGTATTTACAATGAACGCGGCCTCATTTTTAAACAATGCGCGTGTTTCTATCTCTTTCCAGTCCGGAGAAAAAAAATCGGAGGCCTTAGAACTTGAATGCACCTCGTACACCTGTCAGATGGAAGTCGGTACGAAATCCGTGCTGTTTGGTGGATGAGGGAGAACAGTCCAGTGAAGTTCTTTGAGCTCCTCTCGGGTGCGCAGACTTGTGTGAGGCCTTGCACTGTGATGGAGAAGGAGGAATTCGTTAGCGTTTTTGTGGCGACGAACACGCTGAAGTTGTTTCTTCAATTTCCTGAGGTTATCACAGTACACTCCATAATTGACCGTCGCTCCACGAGGGTGGACATCAACAGTATAACACCTTGAGGGCCCCAGAAGACTGTCGCCACGACTGTACATGCTGAGGGTGCGGCTTTGAACTTTTCCTTCGAAAGGGAGGTAGTATGGTGCTCCTCCATGCATTGCTGTTTTGTTTCAGGTTCGAGGAGATGAACAAATGTTTTATCGTCTGTGACGATGTTCATCAAAAAATTGCCCCGTGACACGCAATCAACTCCTCATAGATGAGCATTCGTTGTTCTTTGATCTTCTGTTAGGCAAAGAGGAACCCAGTGGGCACTAAAAATGTTTCTTCGTCTGTGACGATGTTCGACAAAAAAATTGCCTCGTGACGCGCAATCAATTCCTCATAGATTAGCCTTCGCTGTTCTTTATGATCTTTTGTTAGGCAAACAGGAACTCAGCAGCCCACACCTTTGAATACCGCAACTGGTGGACGAGTGTGTCAGCACTACCAACAGACAAGTCCTGTTGTGTACCGAGACGTTTGATTCCAATCCGTCGACATTTGGAATGAATAGTCATACGAATATATGAAGATGGTATCTGTTCTTTCGGACATGTCCGATCATGGCAGACGCTCTGTCCGACTGAGCCACCGAGGACGCAGAGGACAGTGCGACAGCAGGGACTTATCTCCGGAACGCTCCCCGTGAGACCCACACTTCCAGCTTACTGTCCACACACTACATTTGTAGTGCCCCTGCCCACTTTACTCATTACTCGCGGCGGTCAATCTACCGATTCCCGAAGGAACAGATACCATCTTCATATAGTTAAGGCTAACCGGCCATTGACCTTCTTCTGTGCGGATGCACACGGATTGCCCGAACTCTTACGGGATTCGGTAAGATTGTCTGCGGCGAGTAATCAGTGTAATGGGCAGGGGCACTACGAATGTAGCGTGTGGACATTGAATTGGGAATGTGGGTCTCTCGGGGAGCGTGCAAGGGATAAATCCCTGCAGTCGCACTATCCTCTGTGTCCACCGGCACGCTAGCTCAGCGTGTTCGGTCAGAGGTTTAGCGGCCCTCTGTGATTTAAAAAAAAAAAAAAAAAAAAAAAAAAAAAAAAAAAAAAAAAAAAAAAAAACTGAGTTAATAGACCAACAACGAACTTCAAAGGATGTCTTGCAACGTCCACCCCGAGCAGATGAAACGAACAAATGCGAACAAACTGACATAAAAAAAAGATGGATAGAGTGTCTGCCATGTAAGCAGGAGATCCCGGGTTCGAGTCCTGGTTGGGGCACACGTTTTCAACTGTCCCCGTTGATGTATATCAACGCCTGTCGGAAGATTACGGTCTTGATTTAACTATCTTTTCATTTGGAGACACAGCTATGTGTGGCCGCTCACAACGCTGGAGATCGGACGGGTTTGCGCGGCCTTGTCGCGGTAACGATAGACGCCTCGCCCAACGACTCACCGTGCTTTTGTTCCCTGCCAGGTCTTCGTAGACAGCCTGCAAATGTCTGTGAATATATGTTATACTCTGGTTTTCTGCCAAAAGGAACTCAATGGCAGCTCTTTGCTTGGAACGCACCTCCGTTAAAGATGCCATTTTGAATGCTACCTATAGCGCCACCGCCTATCGGAACGTCATGAAACTACGAGGGCTTAAGCGTCAATATTTCACGATGTCCCACAACAAATATTGCATTTTTTCAACCGAAACTGGCTAAGAAAAAAAAATGTGTTGCTTAATTCATTCAGCATTCCTCGCACTTTTAAGCCGTTGATAAGAATTTATTCACGAGATTAATACGTAAAAGCGATATTTCTGGCATGTTACTCGACATTAACTGATCCCCCAGAACGCCGAAAGTAACGTAATATAACGGCTGCTCAGCCGTTACACAAAGTTTCTCAACAATACAACCACTTCTTATTAAAGTCATACGATTGAGTCACATGATTATTTCGTGTAATATGTTTTATTTTCAATTACTATTCGTGATTAAGCCCCTAATGCATCCTAAGGAGGAGGAGGACGACGACATGACGTAGTGAAATACATACGAAAAATTATCTTTTCATATTTATGAAAGTTTCGCTACACTTGTTTGACATTTAGCAACATTTAATGCCAGGAACAGCGGGGTGAGTTGAATTGTTATCGCACGCATCTGTTCCACTTAGAAGTTAACAGTGACGAGAATTTATAAATTATAGAAGGCAGCAATCAGTCGTCTTTTTTTATGCAGGTTTTATTTGGCAAATCCAAGTTTCGGACAGTTCCTAGCGATTATCAATGCACTATTTTCTAGTCTCAATGCATGTCAGTTCCCTGTTGTTCGGGCGTCAGTCACAGTTCTTTTGAATACTCAAATTCAAGGTGCTAGGCACTAGCCGAAATGTGGATTTGCCAAATAAAACTTGCAAAAGAAAAAGGACGATTGATTTCTGAGCCCTATAATTTATAAATCACATCACAGTCGCTGAGTGCAGCCACTTTCCTAAAGGAAGGTAATTTGATGAGAGTTGTGTGTATGGTTTCTCGTTTTTATTTTTTTTTTTGGCGGAAATTGACAACTATACGGAAATTGAGTCGACATTTCCTCACTACATATACTAAGAGTATGGGAAGAAATCCCAATCATGTATTGAGTTCATAAATTTATTACAGCGCCTGACGACTGACTGAAATCCTTATTCAGTGGAGAAGCGGGCAGCATGCGAAACACCAGCGAATTACGCATTGTTTCCGTAGTAGACGGAAGACTGACCACCAATCTTACTACTGTAGCCTTTCGACTTTTTATAATGTTCAACCGTTTCTGAACAAAGCACAGGTTATACACAAAAAACGGAAATACAAATGAACATGGAAACAACTTCATACATAGAAATTTAACAGCTGCGTCAAAGCGAAAGAGCTCTCTCATTCTTTAATTTGAAATGTACTTTTGAAAAATCAGAGAACTGTGTCCATAGCATACGATGAAATAAAATTTTGTTGTTTATCTTAGCGTTGTGGCCAATCGATTAATTACATGAGAAAAAAGACATAACGGCCTCCTATAGGGAAAAGCAAAGAATAAGAAAAAATTAACAGAAAAAATTGTGGATTCAGAAGAAAATGTGTCCGCAGCTCGTGGTCGTGCGGTAGCGTTCTCGCTTCCCGCGCCCGGGTTTCCGGGTTCGATTCCCGGCGGGGTCAGAGATTTTCTCTGCCTCGTGATGACTGGGTGTTGTGTGATGTCCTTAGGTTAGTTAAGTTTAAGTAGTTCTAAGTTCTAGGAGACTGATGACCATAGATGTTAAGTCCCGTAGTGCTCACAGCCCAGAAGAAAATATGGATTTTCTGAGAGGATTTATAAAACAAGACAGCATTCATACAGTAAATCTGGTAGATTGAACGCGACAGACGAAAAGTTTGTGAAGAGTTGTAAGAAAAATAATATATATGAGTAGTAACAATCAGTGTTACAGTTTCTTTGTCAAAATCAATTAATAAACCTTAAACAGAGATTTAACGTTTGGTTAAATGATATCTATACTATGCAAGTTTCTTGGAAATGAACTTCACATCTCATTTACTTTCATTGTATTCTTACCATCAATGTGCAGAATGCCAAAGGACAATACGAAAAACACTGGATTGCCTGTGATGGCCTGTTCTCTCAATCCACTGACTCCTGTTCTTCATGGACAGCTGTTTCAATCGTATTCATGTTTATTAAAGGCTGATCAAAAAGGCAATTATTTCCCGCTCTTCTGCTATCTTCCTTCAATGACTCAAAATTATCGTTTTCAGTATTTGGTAAAAACTTCACGTGGAGGCGGTGAAAGAGGTCCAGTGTCCAACACCACACGCATAGTGAACACTCTGTAAGGACTAGAACTAATACGCATGTGCGTTATGAAGCAACATCGCCCTGTTTATCCATGTCAGTGCCTCATGATCTATTCGGATAGTTGCGACCAGACACGTTACTTGTCGCCCATAGACTACGTCTCCCTGCACTTCATCGCCTTCTCAATGTGCATCCTCCTCAGTACTACGCATCATCTCATTATAATCGCAAACCAAACCCAGCATCTTTCTTACCTGGAATCCTAGACGTACTCATTCATAAACTCATTCTCAAACTCCCCCACTTCTGCTTTCCGACTTCGAAACAAAGTAAAACGCACTCTACCTGCAAGTCAATAACCCTGTTGCGTTTAAGTAAAAGCTGGAACACGTCCTCATATAATCCTCATAAGGTTCTCTCAAAAATTAGCTTTTATGGCCATTTATCTCTGTCAGAAACTGAAGCAAATGTTCACTTCGTCTCCCATCTACATTTCTTTTTCTATTCGTTCCCTAAGAATAGATGCATACGTCTGCTGGTCCAAGGTGGCTTCCAGAATGACTAGATCACCCAGGGAATACCACGTAAACGTTCCCCAGAGCATAACGTTCCCTCCAGGTTGCAGGGTGTTAGCTTTCAGCTGTTTCACGACACACATGGCAACGGACATCTATCCGATGGATGGAGTGTGAAACATGATTCATCTGAAAAGACCACTTGTCACCACTCAACTGACGTCCAGTTGTGGTATAGGCGTGTAAATTTAAGCCTTCGTCGCCGAGAAACAGCAGTCAGCCTCGGTGCACGAACCGGGCGCCTGCTGCGGAGGCCCGTATGCAGCAACTTTTGCTGAACTCTTCTCGAGGAGGCACTATTGATATCATCTTGTTTCATCTGGGCGATTAGTTGCTCAACAGTTGTACGTCTGTTCGACCGTACACATCTTCACAGCCGGCCGCTGTGACCGAGCGGTTCTAGGCGCTTCAGTCCGGAACCGTGCTGCTGCTACGGCCGCAGATTCGAATCCTGCCTCGGGCATGAATGTGTGTGATGTCCTTAGGTTAGTTAGGTTTAAGTAGTTCTAAGTCTAGGGGACCGATGACCTCAGATTTTAAGTCCCATAGTGCTTAGAGGCATTTGAATTTTTTGAACATCTTCACAGCGTTCTTTCTCCCGTGTCATCTATGGCCTGTGGTGCATCACAGTTGCCTTGGCTCCAGTTTCGATAGCGCCAGTTCACTACGCACTGTATACTTTAACCACAGGGGCACACAAACAGTTCACAAACTTATCCGTTTCGGAAATGCTTCCTTTCTTGGCCCGAAAGCCAATGACCATGCCCTTTTGGACGTCAGATAAATCACTCCGTTTCCGCATCACGACAGCACAAATTTCCGCATCCCCAAACACACTTTATATCCTCCACTGCTAATGTTTTCACATGACGTCTGTGAGTGATTATCGCCCGTCGACGTCGAACATGAGTGGTGGTCGCTTTAATGCGACTAAACGGCATATATGGTCCACATACAGGGTCCAACAAAATTCCTTTTACAGACTCGGAGGACTGGTAATGGGCATCTGAGACAGTTAAATTTAGCGTAGGAACTCATGTCCAGTAACGCACCTTTTTCCCGCTACACGTAAAATGCCAGCACACTTTATCTGACTCCTGTTTCTTGGTCCACTTACAAGCCGGGCTCGGTATGACAATTCCGGTGTTAATGCAGATACGGTACCTACGTACCATAGTCTGGTACACACGGACACCAATGTCTGCTGCCCCAGTATCCGCCGCAGCCATAACCCGCTCCAATAGGTCTTCCTCGGATGCCACGGGGTCTCGCAAATCAAGGATTTCGTGTGACCTCACAGGTAGTGTCTAGAGCGTTCAAGTCGGCCAAACAATCGGACAACCATAACCTATCCGTTATTACCCAAATCGTTCGTCCAACGATCTTGGACTGTACATGAAAAATAAGGCAGTGCGCCATTGTGCATGTTTTAACATAAATTCACTGACATATCTTCCAAGAGCCTATGTAGCAGGCCGCTAAGAAATCGCAAGTACGCGGCACTCGTGAGATGCGGTAGAAGAAGGAATGCCCCAGGCCCACGTCCATTCAGGATCTCTGCCCAGATGTTCAGACTATGTCGTTTCTGAAACCTACTGAAGCGGCTTTGTATCAGCCTACATATGACTATTGGGGAAACTGAGAACACGTCCCCTGATGAACTTTGCTTCATCTGTGAAAAGGATCCGCCGTGAGAAATCGGGCACAAGAACCACCTACAAAATGTGATCGTGATGAAAAATCCTGTGGCTGCATTACCCGCACCTTCTGGGTGTACTGTTGATGCAGAATACGCCAGACGGTCTGCTGATCCACATTCAGTATACCTGCTATATTTCTGGTACTAGTCGGCGCGTCTTCTTCCTCTCAAATACGAGTGGAGCACCAAAGTCGATCCTGGGGGTTGTGAATCAGAGGTCATACTGTAGCGTAGAGGGACTGCGAAAGGAGTCTGGAGGTGTGGGAAACGCTCCGAATATAACTGGAGAACGTCTCTCCCATTCCACCGAGCTTCGCCATTCAGTAACATGTCGACGTATTCCGCAAACGTGAGGTTCCCCATGGTCAACAGCAACAAACTAAAAATGACTGTAGTGAATGGCTACGAGTACTACTACCACAGTAGTGCAGTGTAAACAAAGACGACAAACCTCTCTGGGCAGATAATAAACTCAACTGAATGGCACGTAAACAAACCTGTAACGGGAGTGGGCCATCAGGTGACCACCATGGCGTACGTAATGCTCTAGTCAGTGGCGCCGAAAATGCAGGGTATTTGAATGTGTGTTGTGGTATTTTGCATGCAGTGGGAAAAGAGAACGTGCCCGGAGATGAGTTCTATGCTAAACCTAACCCTCTTGGTCCCCACTAAGTCCTTAACGTCTGTAAAGAGAATTTAGTTCCACCCTTCATCTAAAGCTACTGAAAAAAAAGAGAATGAAGACTGGGTGGTGAGATGTGAAGGGGTAAATAAATGTATACATAAAAACTAGAAGAAAGTTCTCACAACTATTGAGAAAATTGTGAGAACTAGTATCCCTGGACTGCAAGATATTTTAATCACGCATTTCGCAATGACAAAAAAAGTCAACGGTACATGTTTTGAAAGTGAGTTCTCGTCTCAACAGTTCTGGTGTACGTAGGTAGTGTTACACCCTCGTTTCCGTACATTTACGTAGGTTTTTAATCAGCTAGTTCTGTCAGGTGGGCCGGCAGTTGTGGACTTGCGGTTCTAGGCGCTTCAGTCTGGAACCGCGTGAACGCTACGGTCGCAGGTTCGAATCCTGCCTCGGGCGTGGATGTGTGTGATGTCCTTAGGTTAGTTAGGTTTAAGTAGTTCTAAGTCCTAGGGGACTGATGACCACAGATGTTAAGTCCCAAAGTGCTCAGAGCCATTTGAACCAATCTGTCAGGTGTTCTGCATTTAAAGACCGGTTTATGCACATGAAAGTTTGAGAACAGGTGTATTTCGAGGTGACGATGGAAGCGGGCGGAACAAGTATTTTAGATGGACTACCGTGAGAGGTCGTCCACAAGCCTAACTTAAATCTCCTTTGAAAATTATTCTAGAAGTTGTCTTCTTACATCGCCGCTCACCCTCGGGAAACCCACTCGCCGTGAGCGAGTACCCTCGCTTCTTCCTTGTGAACGCCGACCGCTACTGAAGGACGGGCAGGAACTGCTCAGTCACAAACTGACTCATGGACAGGTTTTCATTCTCACAAATATTCCATCAGCCGCTTTTTACACACTCAAGCAGCGTCGCGCGATTATAAGTGCAGTGCAGCTTCTCACAGAGTTCTAGTGTGGGCTGTAATTATCGTATGGCAGCGGAACTTGGTAGATATTCTGCTGAGTTATTCGAAACTGATTTATGCTGGAAAAAAATTAGTTCCAATTTTGGACAGCAGGTGCAAATACGGCGCTCTGAATGCAAGAAAGACGTATAGAAATCTTTCCGTATATAATGGATTAGGAACAGCACGTGAGTAGAAAGGTCAAACAAATGAGAAAGGCGTAATGTTGATTTTATTATTAACCGCTGCTTTCACAATTTTTGCAGTATGAGCAGTGGGGACGTTGACGAGATACTGCACGGCATCAGATTTGCACCTTGTGGTCAACATTGGAACTAATTTTTTCCAGCGTAAATCGATTCTTCATTAAAATCTGTATCAAGATTCTCTGCCATTCGATAATTGTAGCCCACACTGAACCTCTGTAAGCAGTTGCACTTCAATTATAACCACCCACTGCACATTGTGTGCCGGCCGCTGTGGCAGAGCGGTTCTAGGCGTTTCAGTCCGGAATCGCGTTACTGCTACGGTCGCAGGTTCGAGTCATGCCTCGGGCATGGATGTGTGTGCGGTCCTTAGGTTAGTTAGGTTTAAGTAGTTCTAAGTCTAGGGGACTGATGACCTCAGATGTTAAGTCCCATAGTGCTAAGATCCATTTGAAACATTTCTTTTGCATATTGTGTAAGTACTCAAATAACTTGTCACATATCAAGGGATTCACAGCTGTTCAGTACAGCTAAGGAGACACCTGCTTTTTACTTAAGTTCAGCAAGTATAGCAACAAAAGTGACACAAAGATATGGAATATAGCCGAATTAAATGAAGTGATGATGAAGGAATTAGATTAGGAAATGTGACACTGAAAGTAGTGGATGAGTTTTCCTTTTTGGGCAGCAAAGCAACTGATGGTGGCCGAAGCAGACAGGAGTCATCTCTGGCTGTCTTTGTAACTAATTCTTAGAACTGTAATACATTTCTTTTTTGAGAAAAATTATTAAGTTGTTTCTCGTATTCTATGGCTTTAATAATTCGCTTCCCTTCTTTACAGGTAAGTTGAAAGCTTCATTCGAAGGAAAGCTAGAGCTGTGCAGGTGTTTGCGTGAGTATTAACGCATTAACTCTTTTGTTTCAAAATATCAAGGTGAAAATTAGACAGATGGTGGCGGGTCCCATACTGTGAAATTAAAGTGAGAAACGAATAGTTGAAAATGAATATTTAATTGTTTATTGACGTAAGCAATTTACAGCTCATAGTAACTGTTCATTGTCGACCACTCATCTCAATGCATGCATTACAACATGGCCCATTACAGGACCGAGCTCTCCATCCACAACCATTTGCCCCCATTGCTTGCATGCGTTTTCCATGATACATGCGTAATAATTGCTTCGCCAATACACTCCACACACAATAATTCCAAACGAGTGTTCCACCGGCAGATTATTCAAGGAGATTATTAATTAACCTTATCCCACATGAGCAAACACCGTCTCCAAAATTCCACTGTGGAATAATTCCTTATTAATAAAGGAAACAAATTTCGTGAATGAATCTGCGGTTATTGTGGATTTTTGTCATAGAATCACCTAGACCACTTAATATGTCTTTACTCATACAAACGTTGCAACCATGTCCGTGATCAGATATATTATTAAGATTACAAAAACAGTGTCACAGGCGTGCACTGTGTGAGTGTGTGTGTGTGTGTGTGTGTGTGTGTGTGTGCTGTTGCAATGTCTGCAGATTTAAAGGAGTGGTGTTAATGGAGGCAGCTGGGCTGAGTAAGGAATGAGAGGGGAGAGCTGGAGACGAAGGGGGATATTTAAAAATAGTTGCAAGAGGGGTGAATGGGGGAAAAAGAGGGTGGTGGGATGTGATAAGAAGAGAAATTAGATCCTGTAGTTGTATTTTATATTATAGTAAACGTTCCATTAATTGAAGAAGTTTGGCAGCTTGGTCTGACCGTTGAGGAGCTGTTTCTTTTCTCTTATTGTCATATGAGTGTTTCAGTTACCTTGTACGCCGAGGAGATTTTTCTTGCTGCTTGCCTAATGATTTGTATGTCAGTGCCTATTCCTACATGGTTTGGTGATTGTTGTATATGTTTCGTCTTTTTTTTCTTGATTGTGTTATCTAAATTCATAAGTAGGATTTCTTTATATACACTCCTGGAAATTGAAATAAGAACACCGTGAATTCATTGTCCCAGGAAGGGGAAACTTTATTGACACATTCCTGGGGTCAGATACATCACATGATCACACTGACAGAACCACAGGCACATAGACACATACAACAGAGCATGCACAATGTCGGCACTAGTACAGTGTATATCCACCTTTCGCAGCAATGCAGGCTGCTATTCTCCCATGGAGACGATCGTAGAGATGCTGGATGTAGTCCTGTGGAACGGCTTGCCATGCCATTTCCACCTGGCGCCTCAATTGGACCAGCGTTCGTGCTGGACGTGCAGACCGCGTGAGACGACGCTTCATCCAGTCCCAAACATGCTCAATGGGGGACAGATCCGGAGATCTTGCTGGCCAGGGTAGTTGACTTACACCTTCTAGAGCACGTTGGGTGGCACGGGATACATGCGGACGTGCATTGTCCTGTTGGAACAGCAAGTTCCCTTGCCGGTCTAGGAATGGTAGAACGACGGGTTCGATGACGGTTTGGATGTACCGTGCACTATTCAGTGTCCCCTCGACGATCACCAGTGGTGTACGGCCAGTGTAGGAGATCGCTCCCCACACCATGATGCCAGGTGTTGGCCCTGTGTGCCTCGGTCGTATGCAGTCCTGATTGTGGCGCTCACCTGCACGGCGCCAAACACGCATACGACCATCATTGGCACCAAGGCGGAAGCGACTCTCATCGCTGAAGACGACACGTCTCCATTCGTCCCTCCATTCACGCCTGTCGCGACACCACTGGAGGCGGGCTGCACGATGTTGGGGCGTGAGCGGAAGACGGCCTAACGGTGTGCGGGACCGTAGCCCAGCTTCATGGAGACGGTTGCGAATGGTCCTCGCCGATACCCCAGGAGCAACAGTGTCCCTAATTTGCTGGGAAGTGGCGGTGCGGTCCCCTACGGCACTGCGTAGGATCCTACGGTCTTGGCGTGCATCCGTGCGTCGCTGCGGTCCGGTCCCAGGTCGACGGGCACGTGCACCTTCCGCCGACCACTGGCGACAACATCGATGTACTGTGGAGACCTCACGCCCCACGTGTTGAGCAATTCGGCGGTACGTCCACCCGGCCTCCCGTATGCCCACTATACGCCCTCGCTCAAAGTCCGTCAACTGCACATACGGTTCACGTCCACGCTGTCGCGGCATGCTACCAGTGTTAAAGACTGCGATGGAGCTCCGTATGCCACGGCAAACTGGCTGACACTGACGGCGGCGGTGCACAAATGCTGCGCAGCTAGCGCCATTCGACGGCCAACACCGCGGTTCCTGGTGTGTCCGCTGTGCCGTGCGTGTGATCATTGCTTGTACAGCCCTCTCGCAGTGTCCGGAGCAAGTATGGTGGGTCTGACACACCGGTGACAATGTGTTCTTTTTTCCATTTCCAGGAGTGTATATTGTTTGCAGATATTTTCATTGTAGTCTTCATATCGTTCTGATAGTTGTTGCTAACTTGACCGCTTTAGACTGTCTTGCTACCACTTTTTGACTCTCCTCTCCTTCTCCAGCAACGACGCGACTCCCCATATATCTACACAGCTGCCCCTAACACCACTTGTTTAATATCAAACACGTCAAAGAGAGAGTGAGAAAAGAATTTGAAAGTGAGCATATAATCACGACATTCGCGAAGTCAGCAGTAGCCACAAAACACATAAAAAACAAAAGGACATGCAACACAGTACTAACTGCAACACAAGTCCGTCTTCAACGGAAGTTGTGTTAAATCATCTATAATTCTGTTACGAAATTAAAGTGAAGCACACAGTAAAATCAAATATATTTAACAGAAAAGCTGAACTACTTAAAATGATATCTAGTGCTTTTCGGCTGAAACTTCTGTTGGAACTGAAAACAAGAATCGGTTGTCATCCAAAGGTGTGAACAGAAGAAATAACCACCGAAAATAACACTTAGAAAACGTCACGGTCGTAAGCATAACTGACTTAACTCTGTATTAATTGAAATGTTAAAAAAATATTATGCACGCAGAATGTTTACAAAATCACCACTATAAAATTTCTGGGAATAACTATTCAGAGCGGCCTTAAGTTGAATGACTACGTAGAACAAACAGTACGAAAACAATATGCCACACTTAGATTCACAGGACGAATGTTAAAGGCCGGCCGCGGTGACCGAGCTGTTCTAGGCGCTACAGTCTGGAACCGCGCGACCGCTACGCTCGCAGGTTCCAATCCTGCCTCGGGCATGAGTGTGTGTGATGTCCTTAGGTTAGTTAGGTCATCCTCAGCCCACAGGCGTCACTGGATGCGGATATGGAGGGGCACGTGGTCAGGACATCGTTCTGCCGGCCGTTTTTTGTCAATTTTCCTCGCCGAATTCGCCACTTCTCAATGAAGTAGCTCTTCAGTTTGACTCACAAGGGCTGACTGCAACCCACTTGCCAACTGCGCTCGGCAGATCGGATATTCAACCATTCAAGTGCTAGCCCAGCCCGACAGCGCTTAACTTCGGTGGTCTGACGGGAACTGGTATTACCACCGCGGCAAGGCCTTTGGCAACAGAGGAGATCACCGGAATTCATTTTGATAGCATAATGAGTGGACGTAGGTCGTCCTGGAATGACTGGAACGAGGAGACATCCCCGCCATATCCAGGATTGAACCCAGGACCTCTCTAGGGCCGGAGTGTAGTGCTCTAGACCACCACGGCCACTCGGTCCATGTCGTTGTTGTGGACTTTAGTCCGAAGACTGGTCTGATGCAGCTCTCCATGCTACTCTGTCCTATGCTAGCCTCTTCATTTCCGACAACTACCGCAACCTACATCCTGCTGAACCTCCTTAATACATACTCGTACATCTCTTGGTGTCCCTCTACGAATTTTACGCCCCACACTTTCGTCCAGTACTAAACTGGTGATCCCGTGATGTCGCAGAATGTGTCCTATCAACCGATTCCTTCTGCTTGTGAGGTTGTGCCACAAATTTCTTTTCTTCCCATTTCCGCTCAGTACCTCCTCCTTCGCAGCTTCTGCAGCACCACATTTCAAAGCTTCTGTTCTCTTTTTGTCTAAATTGTTTACCGTCCGTGTTTCACTTCCCTAAATGGCTACGCTCCATACAGTCTGAATTTTACATCTTCTGTACTTTGGCCACCATCAGTTTTTCTGCTGCCCAAATAGCAAAACTCATCGACTACTTTAAGTGTCTCGTTATCTAGTCAACCTCCCACAGCATAAGCTGATGTAATTCGATTACGCTCCAATATCCTTGTTTTGCTTTTTTTGCTGTTCATCTTATATCCTCCTTTCAAGACAATGTCCATCCTGTCAACTGCTCTTCCAAGTCCTTTGTTCTCTCTGAATGATTTACAATGTCATGGTCAAGCCTTTGCGTCTTTGTTTCTTCTCCATGCACTTTAATTCCGACTCAAAATTTTTCTTTGGTTTCCTTCACTGCTTGCTTAATGTACAGACTGAATAAAATCGGATATAGTCTACAACCCTGTCTTACCGTTTTCTCAATAACTGCTTTCCTTTCATGCCCCTCGATTCTGTCGTCTGGTTTCTGTACAAGTTATAGATAGCCTTTCACTCCCTGTATTTTACCCCTGTTACCTTCATAATTTCAAAGAGAGTCTTCCAGTAAACATTGTCAAAAGTATTCTCTAATCATACAATGAACGCTTTCACGACCGGATGTTTCAGCTGCTGAGAATTCTTCCGGGTTGTATGGCCGTGGTCCATGGAACCCTTCAATCCCTGACGTTTCGTTCAAGGCTACGTTAGACATCTTCGGAGGTGCCCCTGGTTGTGCTGAGTCTTTGGACGAAACGTCAGGGATTGAAGAGTTCATGGACCACGGCCATACAACCCGGAAGAATTCTCAGCAGTTTTCTCTAAGTCCACAAATGCTATAAACGTAGATTGCCTTTCTTTAGCCTATCTTCTAAGATAAGTCGCAGGGTCAGTTGTGCCTCGCGTGTTCCTAAATTTCTCCAGAAACCAAACTGACTTTCTCCGAGGTAGGATTCTACCAGTTTTTCCATTCTGTAAAAAAATCGTGCTAGTATTTTGCAACCATGAATGATAGCCCGATAATCCTGCCCGCACCTGCTTTCCTTCGAATACGAATTATTATACAGTTCTAGAAATCGCAGAGTATTTCGCCCGTATTTTGTCCGTAGGCAAAATAAAAAACATGTCAAGCAAATGTTGTTTACCCACCAGGGATACATCAACCAGCATGAATGGCTTTCTTGTAACTTCGTTGCTTATGAAAATATGAACAGCAGCAGATCTTTTTTTATAAAGCACTCTATTTTTTAATAAGCTATTCCATTTTCTCTTCTCAAGACCTGTTCATAAACATGCCACAGTGTACCATTCACGTATACAGGCTCTTATTAAAAACGTAGCACAAACTAATTTTGACTCTCTTGTACTAGCATACATCCACTTGCTGGAGTTGATAGTAAACAAACGGAAACGTGAGGAAAGTGCACATTCATGTAGCCGCCGTCACTTTAAGTTCTGTGTGAGTACGATGTACACCAACGCAAAGATATGGGTATGATCAAAAGCAAAGGGACGAAACAATACTGTGGGCATAATTAAAGTCTTCATTCAAAAGCAGTCACCAGAAGCCTGAACACAAGTATCCCACTGTTTCACGAGCCGAAGGATCCTCTGTTCCCAGAATTTCTGTGGTCGTGACAGAAGCCAGTCCACTGCGTCTTTCGTCGTCCGAGTTGAAGCTCTTACCTTTGAAATTTTTTAAGTTTTATTTATTTATTGTTAAAATAGCGGACCAGGCACATTGGAGTGACAGTCTGACATGTCCGAGCTGTAGGACGGATACTCAAGCTGTACCCGTTACATTTCGTGTGACCGTGGAGATGTGTGTACACGTGTTATTAAGGAGCAGAATCACTATCTCCGTGGTGAGCCCCAGGCAGTTTGCTCTTGATGGACTTGAGTAGGCTACGGAGTGTCTCACAGTACACGTCATTGTTAATGTCTTTTTCGTAATCGATGAATTCGATGAGTATCAGACCTCGCATCTAAGACGGTGAGCATAACCTTGCCACCTGAGGGCACAGCTTTGAGGTTTTTGGGGGAGGTGACGACATTACATTTTCGTCCCTAGATGTCTACGTTATTTCAAAGTGGCATATGCAGATTTCAAACGGTTTAGTTGTTACAAATTTTCATACTTTTTTATTTGAACACTCCTTATAGAATTGATACATATCGTTGTAAGTATTGCAGTAGTGTATTACACGTACCCATATTGTGCATATGGAAAAGATATTGCAATTTCTGTTCGGCAGTCTTACATTGTCCACAGATTAGTGGCGTTTCTACATTCTCTGCGTTGATGCACATTGTTTTCACACAAATCTTCACCGGAAGAAGGTTGACTGAATAACCAGTGTGCATTTTCCTTGTGTTTCCATACGTTTACTGTCATTTCCAGTTAGTGGTCTAGTTGCTAAGGTAAGAAAGTGGATTACCGAATAAAGAAATGTAGGCTGTTATTAAAAAAAACGTACTGCTATTTATATCTCCATAACGAACTAAATTTCAAGATAAGCAGCCGTGCTGGTTAATGTCTCTCTCGTAGCTAAACAGAGTTTGCCTGATACGTTTTATACTCTTTATTACACAGAAAATATAACCATTTGAGTTCACAATTCCAATCCGTGCCTGGCCATCGTAAATAGTAGAACACACCAAGACATCAATGCAGAGAGTGAACGGTCCAGCAAATCCGTCAATAGTCCCTAGAATAGAAGACCATAACGTAGTCCTGTTGAAATCCAGTAAAACTCCAGGCAATAAGAGTAATTGCAAGTGAAACAGAGTCTTTGTTAGAACACCATTCGAAGTGTCTTGCAGCCAGTCGTGTGGCAGGTGGGTTTTGTCTCTGGCTTCACGTCAGCACCCAGGCCCGTGTAACAGCCCCCTAGCGCCTCTTGCTAGCTTCATCTACATCTACGTCACACTCAGCAAGCCACTTAAGATGTGTGGCGGAGGGCACTTTTCGTATAACGAACTGAGCCCTTCGACCCTGTTCCAACCCCGAATAGCGCGTGGGAATAATGATTGTCGGTAAGCCACTGTATTGGCTCTAATTTCTAGAATTTTATCCTCATGGTCATTACGGGAGACGTATGTAGGGGGAAGTAATTTGGTGTCCGACTCCTCCCGGAAAGCGCTCTCTAGAAATTTCAGTAGTAAATCTGTCCGTGATGCACAACGCCTCTCTTGTAACGTAAATGGAGTTTGTTCAGCATAATGCTCTCCTGCAGACTAAACTATCCCGTGGCGAAACGTGCCGCTCTTCGCTCTACATGCGGCAAGAACAAGCCATTAATGCTTATTTTCCTATCGGTAGCAGGTCGTTTGTGGGAAGACTGTTCGATACAGATGAAAAAGCAACCAACACACTGATATGCTTACATATTAAGGTACCACATAAGAAATATCTGCACTTATAACCGTTACACAATCTCTGTATGTATGTCTTCAGCACTGACTGAGCATATCCAATCATTCGGGTTTAAATATGTAAATCAGTAATGTAAATAATTAAATTATTGAAACGTTGTAATATGATGAGAAGGACTTGTTGCTGGCTGCAGCAGACGCCATATAATGGACTTTATAGCGACGAATAAACAGAAACAGGAAGCATGTGACGTTGGTGAGACGACCTGAACATTGAAGGGGTACATCGTGGTGATTCACAAGCAAGCTGTACCAGAGCGACTGGCAGTCACACGTCACCCTTGAGCAAGTAATGAACCTGTCAGACGAGGTCCAAGTCACACGCAGTGTGATTCACGGCAGTCCATAAACCATGAGAGGACAGCGACGGACTGCATTCGTCAGTGGAGTGCTGCAAAGGATAAAAGGTCGATTTTAGCTGAAAAACATAGTAAAAGCAATAACTTTGTTCGGTGGAACAATGGCGTTCCGAGGGAAGTGAATAAGTGCTCCACGGTAAACCATTAATAACAGGGCGTTTTTTAGCTTTTTGACGATACTAACTGTTGTTGTTGTTGTGGTCTTCAGTCCAGACCCTGGTTTGATGCAGCTCTCCATGCTACTCTATCCTGTGCAAGCTTCTTCATCTCCCAGTACCTACTGCAACCTACATCATTCTGAATCTGTTTAGTGTATTCATCTCTTGGTCTCCCTCTACGATTTTTACCCTCCACACTGCCCTCAAATACTAAATTGGTGATCCCTTGATGCCTCAGAACATGTCCTACCAGCCGATCTCTTCTTCTAGTCGTGCCGCAAATTTCTCTTCTCCCCTATTCTTTTCAATATTTCCTCATTAGTTATGTGATCTACCCATCTAATCTTCACCATTCTTCTGTAGCACCACATTTCGAAAGCTTCTATTCTCTTCTTGTCTAAACTATTTATCGTCCATGTTTCACTTCCATACGTTGCTACACTCCATACAAACACTTTCAGAAACGACTACCTGACACTTGAATCTATACTCGATGTTAACAAATTTCTCTGCAGAAACGCTTTCTTTGCCATTGCCAGTCTACATTTTATATCCTCTCTACTTTTTTCATCATCAGTTATTTTGCTCCCCAAATAGCAAAACTCCTTTACTATTTTAAGTGTCTCATTTCCTAATCTAATTCCCTCAGCATCACCAGACTTAATTCGACTACATTCCATTATCCTCGTCTTGCTATTGTTGATGTTCATCTTATATCCTCCTTTCAGGACACTGTCCATTCCATTCAACTGCTCCTCCAAGTCCCTTGCTGTCTCTGACAGAATTATAATGTCATCGGCTAACCTTAAAGTTTTTATTTCTTCTCCATGCATTTTAATACCTACTCCGAATTTTTCTTTTGTTTCCTTTACTGCTTGCTCAATATACAGACTGAATAACATCGGTGATAACCTACAACCCTGTCTCACTCCCTTCCCAACCACTGCCCCCCCCATTATGTCCCTCGACTCTTATAACTGCCGTCTGTTTTCTGTACAAATTGTAAATAGCCTTTCGCTCCCTGTATTTTACCCCTGCCACCTTCAGAATTTGAAAGAGAGTATTCCAGTCAACGTTGTCAAAAGCTTTCTCTAAGTCTACAAATGCTAGAAACGTAGGTTTGCCTTTCCTTAATCTAGCTTCTAAGATAAGTCGTAGGGTCAGTATTGCCTCACGTGTTCCAACGTTTATACGAAATCCAAACTGATCTTCCCCGAGGTCGGCTTTTACCAGTTTTTCCATTCGTGTGTAAAGAATTCGGGTTAGTATTTTGCAGCCGTGGCTTATTAAACTGATAGTTCGGTAATTTTCACATCTGTCAACACCTGCTTTCTTTGGGATTAGAATTATTATATTCTTTTTGAAATCTGAGGGTATTTCGCATGTCCCATACATCTTGCTCACTAGATGGTAGAGTTTTGTCAGGACTGGCTCTACCAAGGCCATCAGTAGTTCTAATGGAATGTTGTCTACTCCCGGGGCTTTGTTTCGAATTAGGTCTTTCAGTGCTCTGTCAAACTCTTCACGCAGTATCATATCTGCTATTTCATCTTCATCTACATTCTCTTCCATTTCTATAATATTGTCCTCAAGAACATCGCCCTTGTATAGACCCTCTATGTACTCATTCAGCCTTTCTGCTTTCACTTCTTTGCTTAGTACTGGGTTTCCATCTGAGCTCTTGATATTCATGCAAGTCGTTCTCTGTTCTCCAAAGGTCTCTTTAATTTTCCTGTAGGCAGTGTCTATCTTACCCCTAGTGATATGCGCCTCTACATTCTTACATTTGTCCTCTAGCCAACCCTGCGTAGCCATTTTGCACTTCCTGTCGATCTCATTTTTGAGACGTCTGTATTCCTTTTTGCCTGCTTCATTTACTGCATTTTTTTTTATTTTCTCCTTTCATCAATTAAATTCAATATCTCTTCTGTTACCCAAGGATTTCTATTAGCCCTTTCTACCTACTTGATCCTCTGCTACCTTCACTATTTCGTCTCTCAAAGCTTCCCATTCTTCTTCTACTGTATTTCTTTGCCCCATTCTTGTCAGTCGTTCTCCCTGAAGCTCTCTACAACCTCTGGTTCTTTCAGTTTATCCAGGTCCCATCTCCTCAATTTCCCACCTTTTTGCAGTTTTTTCAGAGATACTAACTATATTTTAATTTTTATTGTTATGTCTGGATTATTATTTACGATTTTAAAATTTAAGTTATCACTAAACGAAACAGGTTTCTCTCTCTTTCTATCTCTCTCTCTTTCTTTTTTTTAATTGAGGCCCTGAGAACCAAAACAAAATTTTGAGAAAAATAATTATTTGTGAAAATCACATTTGTAGACACACTACCAGTGTCATAGGTCTGAAATTTTTTAACAAAGTTTCAGTATCATATACTTCCCATGAAAAAACAATGTTCCTTTTTTATGTTATGAAATATTTACTAATATTTAACGTTATGTATATTATTAATATTATTTCACAAAATTTCATTGTGTAGGCTTCTGACAATAATGTCTTTTTACAGTTGCAGAATTCGTAATTAGTGTGCAACTAAATCAGGACATAAAGAACAGTTACTAAATGCTACACACACGCGCACACACACACACACACACACACACACACACACACACACACACACACACAAACACACAATTATGATCCCTCCAAACACTTTATGGTCCTCGTTACCATCATTTTCATTCAGTATGTGGCTTGAGTTTCAGATAAAACTGCCGATACACCTCCGATTATGAAGTGTTACTAATAGGTACATGGTGTAGACACGAAATTACGTGTGTACCCTAGAGAGCAATCGAACAGTGCAGAGCAACAAAATTACACTTCGTGCTTAGAGCCCATATGGAAATGAATAACCGAGAAATCGGTGAGACAGCTTTTCGTGAAGGTTCATATGTACAATATGAGGCTACAGATATACACTCCTGGAAATTGAAATAAGAACACCGTGAATTCATTGCCCCAGGAAGGGGAAACTTTATTGACACATTCCTGGGGTCAGATACATCACATGATCACACTGACAGAACCACAGGCACATAGACACAGGCAACAGAGCATGCACAATGTCGGCACTAGTACAGTGTATATCCACCTTTCGCAGCAATGCAGGCTGCTATTCTCCCATGGAGACGATCGTAGAGATGCTGGATGTAGTCCTGTGGAACGGCTTGCCATGCCATTTCCACCTGGCGCCTCAGTTGGACCAGCGTTCGTGCTGGACGTGCAGACCGCGTGAGACGACGCTTCATCCAGTCCCAAACATGCTCAATGGGGGACAGATCCGGAGATCTTGCTGGCCAGGGTAGTTGACTTACACCTTCTAGAGCACGTTGGGTGGCATGGGATACATGCGGACGTGCATTGTCCTGTTGGAACAGCAAGTTCCCTTGCCGGTCTAGGAATGGTAGAACGATGGGTTCGATGACGGTTTGGATGTACCGTGCACTATTCAGTGTCCCCTCGACGATCACCAGTGGTGTACGGCCAGTGTAGGAGATCGCTCCCCACACCATGATGCCGGGTGTTGGCCCTGTGTGCCTCGGTCGTATGCAGTCCTGATTGTGGCGCTCACCTGCACGGCGCCAAACACGCATACGACCATCATTGGCACCAAGGCAGAAGCGACTCTCATCGCTGAAGACGACACGTCTCCATTCGTCCCTCCATTCACGCCTGTCGCGACTCCACTGGAGGCGGGCTGCACGATGTTGGGGCGTGAGCGGAAGACGGCCTAACGGTGTGCGGGACCGTAGCCCAGCTTCATGGAGACGGTTGCGAATGGTCCTCGCCGATACCCCAGGAGCAACATTGTCCCTAATTTGCTGGGAAGTGGCGGTGCGGTCCCCTACGGCACTGCGTAGGATCCTACGGTCTTGGCGTGCATCCGTGCGTCGCTGCGGTCCGGTCCCAGGTCGACGGGCACGTGCACCTTCCGCCGACCACTGGCGACAACATCGATGTACTGTGGAGACCTCACGCCCCACGTGTTGAGCAATTCGGCGGTACGTCCACCCGGCCTCCCGCATGCCCACTATACGCCCTCGCTCAAAGTCCGTCAACTGCACATACGGTTCACGTCCACGCTGTCGCGGCATGCTACCAGTGTTAAAGACTGCGATGGAGCTCCGCATGCCACGGCAAACTGGCTGACACTGACGGCGGCGGTGCACAAATGCTGCGCAGCTGGCGCCATTCGACGGCCAACACCGCGGTTCCTGGTGTGTCCGCTGTGCCGTGCGTGTGATCATTGCTTGTACAGCCCTCTCGCAGTGTCCGGAGCAAGTATGGTGGGTCTGACACACCGGTGTCAATGTGTTCTTTTTTCCATTTCCAGGAGTGTAGATACAGCTGGATCACCGTAATATTAAAAAATCTCAGGAGTATCTACACATGCTAAAATCACAAAATCTATGGGAGTGTGCTTTAGGCCTTTATGGTTCTCTGTGCTTCAGTTTTATTAGCCTTCAAAATAAACAGTGTTCCATCAAAGTACCAGGATTCTCGAAATGTTCTCTTAGAGAAAAAGTTGGGTAACCCCTGTCTTAGACAGCAGTCTTACGAGAACAAACGTCAGTAATGGAATTCTATAACAAATGAATCTTCTTAATTGTCTTAGTTGAATTATCGTGAAATCACGTAAAGAATACATGAAATAAAACGAAAATGGTTGACATGATGTATGAAACAATTCACGGGCACCTAGCACAAAAATGCGACTAAAATTGTGTAAGATGACTGTGTTCCTGATATTGCTGTAGTGAGGCAACAAACTAGACTGGCATATCGGAAGTGAGCAGATGATGACACATATGACCTGGGCGTTGACAATGTATGACAAAAGTTGAAGAAAGACAGGAGAGACATGTTCAGAGGTAGAATCCAACAATAGTACTAATAAAATACTAAGAATAATAAAAGGCTGCTAATAATAAACACAGGGGCTGTAGGAACCAGTAACTCCCACGACCTGAGCTGAGGAGAATATGGTATTATTTTCTTGCTTCATTTAGTGTGTAACTGACTAAAAACAACTTTCGCTGTGAGATTTCCAGTTTTATGCATTTTATTTCATCTTCAATCGCCGCAAATATGTTTAAAGAATTGTGGCGTACAAGTGCACACACAGACAGAAAACAAGATTACAACAATGTTACAACTGTAAATAATTCCGCGAAGCCGTGTACGTGTAAGGGCATAAATTATGCTTAAAATATGTATCAGCTATACGTTTGTGGAGCAAAGAGAACGTTAAGTAAGGCCAGTAGTGGGTAAACAGGATAATACAGAAAGTACACTAAGTACAAACACATGTTTACGAAATCGCATCAGGCCAGTGCAGCGAACGCAGCAACATGAGATGATTTATTTTTTCCTCTTGTACCCCCGATCATGTTATTTGTCCATTAAGTCCTTACGAAGTGTATCATTGCATCTTTTTCTTGACATACTCAGTGGTTCTCTCCCAACTGAAAAAATTGACTGGAGCGACGTTCCTCAGCCGGGCACTTAAGTGTTAATTGCAGAGTATTCAAGTAGATGCCGAGTTCACTTTTCATCAGTACTATGATTTGTAGTCCGACTGCACATTTCGTCCAGCTGATTGTACCTGACCTGCCATACTCCAGTGAATCTGGAGTCTTGAACTAGACGCAATATTTTTCTCAACAATTTCTAATCATCACAGAATGCGTAGAGTAACTACTGATAAGCAGTATGTTTACCCTTTCATACCAACAGCTCTGCTCATTAGGAACAGAAACAATATACGCGAAGACGTTAAATCACATAATTTGTTCTAGGATGTTGTCAGCTATTCAGGAACACAGTTTTTCACTGGCTACTTGCCAGCAGATAAACATTAATTTTAATGAAGATATTTTGGTCGATGCAGACTGTTCGCTTTTATTGTGAAGACGGCAGTTGTCTAAAGTACCTGATGATCCCTTCGGAGAGACGGCAGATGACTGCAGCTTAGAATTTGTGGCGGCTTGTACCTAGTTTAATTAATCATTGCTAATATCTAGTTAAAAAATCAAAGAAGGTTATAGACGTGGAAAGTTTCAAATAGATTACATAATGGTAAGTCAGAGACTTCCAAACCGGATTTCAAACTGCAAAACATTTCCAGAGGTATATGTGGATTCTAACCATAATTTATTGATTATGAACTGAAGCTGAAAACTGAAGAAGTGGCAGGAACGTAAAAAAATTAAGTAGATGGGACATGGATAAGTTGAAAGAACGAGAGATCATTCAGAGTTTCAAAACTTACATTAGGTAACGATTGACTGAAACAGGGATAAGTAACAAAACAGAAGACAAATAAGCAGCTTCGAGAAATGAAATAGTGAAGGTAGCAGAGAATCAGATAGGCAAAAAGATAATACCTAGAATAAATCCTCATATAACACACGATATATTGAATTAGACTGACAAAAGGAGAAAATATCAAATGAAGCAGGCGCAAGTGAACAAAGACGTCTAAAATATTTGACAGATAGGTGCAGTTTTGGAGATCAGGACTGACGTGCAAAGTGGCAAAGCAGAAATGGTTAGACGAGAAATGCAAGGCTGTAGAAGCCCGCGTGACGATGGGAAAGATAGATGCAGCGTCTAGGAAAACTGAAGAGACCTTTAGAGAGAATGTAAACTCATTTACGAGTATTAAGAACTCAGATGATAAGTCAGTGTTAACTAAAGAAGGGAATGCGCAAAGGAGGAAGGAATACGTAGAAGGCAAGTCGACACAAGTCACATGGAGTAGATGACATTCCTCACAACCACTGAGAACCTTGGGAAAGCCAGAGTATCAGGCAGGTTGAATACCGCCAGATTTCAAGAAAAATGTAATTCTAAAGGATCCAGGTGCTCACAGAGGTGAATATTACAGAATTATCAGTTTAATAAATCATAGATAGATCTTAGTTTTGAGACATTTGTCAATTGTGTTTAGAGTATTGTGTTTCTGTTAATTTCAATGCTAGGTGAATTTATTGCTTTCATTTTTCGACTGTTTAAACCGTATAAAATTAATTCTGAAAACAACAATAATAGACCACATTCTTGTCCAAGTCCCTGATAATTTCTGCAGCTTATATATATATATATATATATATATATATATATATATATATATATATATATATATATATTGACACTGAATGTCTATTAAATCTCTTATATTTCCATCTGTATGCATATTACACTGACGGAAAAAATCGCAGTACAAAGAAACATGTATAGTGCTGAAATTTCGAAAGAACATTTGTCTAGGTAACATACGAGGCTTGTTTTTTTTAAGTAAGTACCGTTTTGAAATTAAAAAAAGACGTGCTAAGATATCTCAATAATTTTATTTTTAAATGAAAGCCTGTAGCTTAATCTATGCACTGACGCCATTACAGTCTGATTCTTCCTTGGTTACGTTGTGTACTGAATGTTTAAGATGTCTGCGATAATCGTGAGTCCCGCCGACTGTGAAGTACGGGCTGTTATATGATTTATTAGTGCTAAAGGCCTAAAAGCGATCGATATTCATCGTGAGATCTGTGCAGTTTACGGAGAAAGCATTATGAGTGATGGAATGGCAAGAAAGTTGGTGAGAGCATTTAAGGATAGCCCCACAAATATGCATGATGAACAACAGTGTGGGCCTCCGCTTCTCGTAGTGTTTTGTATGACATTGTGACCGAGCACTTTAATTACCGAAAATTGTGCGCACGTTTCGTACCGAAAATGTTGACGGTTGTGCACAAAACCAAACGTTTAGACAGTGAATTGACTTTCCTTGAGCGGTACCACAACGACGGTGATGATTTCTTAAGCCAGACTGTTACGGGCGGTGAAACATGGGTGGCCTACATCACACCAGAATCAAAGCAACAGTCCATGGAAGTTGAGCAAGGGCATCGTTTTGCTGCAAGACAATGCCCGTCCACATGTGGCGAATCAGACCAAAGATCTCATCACATCTTTTCGATGGGAAACTCTACATCATCCTCCGTACAGCCCCGATCTTGCGCCCAGTGACTACCATCTGTTCCTGCACTTGAAGAAACACCTGGGCGGTCAGTGTCTTCAAGACGATGACGAAGTCGAAACAGTGGTGATGCAGTGGTTAACAAGTCAGGCGGCAGACTTCTGTGATGAGGGTATTCAAAAACCAGTACAACATTATGACAAGTGCCTCAATACTGACGGAAATTATCTAGAAAAGTACACTCCTGGAAATGGAAAAAAGAACACATTGACACCGGTGTGTCAGACCCACCATACTTGCTCCGGACACTGCGAGAGGGCTGTACAAGCAATGATCACACGCACGGCACAGCGGACACACCAGGAACAGCGGTGTTGGCCGTCGAATGGCGCTAGCTGCGCAGCATTTGTGCACCGCCGCCGTCAGTGTCAGCCAGTTTGCCGTGGCATACGGAGCTCCATCGCAGTCTTTAACACTGGTAGCATGCCGCGACAGCGTGGACGTGAACCGTATGTGCAGTTGACGGACTTTGAGCGAGGGCGTATAGTGGGCATGCGGGAGGCCGGGTGGACGTACCGCCGAATTGCTCAACACGTGGGGCGTGAGGTCTCCACAGTACATCGATGTTGTCGCCAGTGGTCGGCGGAAGGTGCACGTGCCCGTCGACCTGGGGCCGGACCGCAGCGACGCACGGATGCACGCCAAGACCGTAGGATCCTACGCAGTGCCGTAGGGGACCGCACCGCCACTTCCCAGCAAATTAGGGACACTGTTGCTCCTGGGGTATCGGCGAGGACCATTCGCAACCGTCTCCATGAAGCTGGGCTACGGTCCCGCACACCGTTAGGCCGTCTTCCGCTCACGCCCCAACATCGTGCAGCCCGCCTCCAGTGGTGTCGCGACAGGCGTGAATGGAGGGACGAATGGAGACGTGTCGTCTTCAGCGATGAGAGTCGCTTCTGCCTTGGTGCCAATGATGGTCGTATGCGTGTTTGGCGCCGTGCAGGTGAGCGCCACAATCAGGACTGCATACGACCGAGGCACACAGGGCCAACACCCGGCATCATGGTGTGGGGAGCGATCTCCTACACTGGCCGTACACCACTGGTGATCGTCGAGGGGACACTGAATAGTGCACGGTATATCCAAACCGTCATCGAACCCATCGTTCTACCATCCCTAGACCGGCAAGGGAACTTGCTGTTCCAACAGGACAATGCACGTCCGCATGTATCCCGTGCCACCCAACGTGCTCTAGAAGGTGTAAGTCAACTACCCTGTCCAGCAAGATCTCCGGATCTGTCCCCCATTGAGCATGTTTGGGACTGATGAAGCGTCGTCTCACGCGGTCTGCACGTCCAGCACGAACGCTGGTCCAACTGAGGCGCCAGGTGGAAATGGCATGGCAAGCCGTTCCACAGGACTACATCCAGCATCTCTACGATCGTCTCCATGGGAGAATAGCAGCCTGCATTGCTGCGAAAGGTGGATATACACTGTACTAGTGCCGACATTGTGCATGCTCTGTTGGCTGTGTCTATGTGCCTGTGGTTCTGTCAGTGTGATCATGTGATGTATCTGACCCCAGGAATGTGTCAATAAAGTTTCCCCTTCCTGGGACAATGAATTCACGGTGTTCTTGTTTCAATTTCCAGGAGTGTAGATTAAAGTACAGGTTTCCATGTAAAAATAAAATTATGGAGATATCTTAGCACGTCTTTTTTTAATTTCAAAACGGTACTCACTTAAAAAAAAACACGCCTCGTATTTAAATGAGTAATACCGCAAGATCACAATCGCGAGAAAAGGCATTGGAAAAGTGAAATGCTGGTACATTTATAAGCGGCGTGACCAGCTGTCTCGGAGTTGTCCTTGAAGTAGCCGATTAGTTACAGGCCACTGTGTCACTGTCAAGCCAGCCATACGCCAAACACGATGATGTTCCCTCTCGGTAGTGCCACGTGGCCGTCCGGAGCCCGGTATTCTGGCTACCGTACTTTGCCGCGATCACCGCTGCCAGCAGTCATGTACAGTGGCTACATTCCTGCCAAGTATTTCTGCAGTATCGCAGAAGGAACATCCAGCTTCAAATAGCCCTGTTATACGACCTCCTTTGAACTCAATGAGAGCAGATAAGGGCGCCTTTGTCGCTTTATAGGCATTCTTAACTGACATCAACTCACCACGCGCAATCTCAGAGTAACTCATGCTTACGACCTTTACGACGTGTATCTAAAGCAGTTTTAGCGCCACTGTTGTGCGATTGGCTCGAAATTTGAATGAAAATCATATTTCAGTTGTAGAAACACACCCACCAACTTTCGTTTATGTTGCACAACACCTTCCTGGTGTTGCGGTTTTTGTTCCGTCGGTGTATAAAGTCTTCCAATTTTCAGAATCAACCGATGATTACACACTGTTAGCCTCAGACACACTGAGAAAATAAATTTTTTTAAAAAACCCTATGGTTAAAGAAAGAAATAATATTAGAATAGCTTTTTTTGTAGCGAAATGACAAAACAAGTTGCTGCGCTGTTGTGTAACTGACGCACGCAACCATTTTGTTTGGAGTTTTGGTGCTGTCATATTTTGCTAGGCTACTACGCCGGTTACATTCTGTTTTGTTAGGTTGTGTAACGCAAGCGTACTTTTCATTTTTGTTTTGCTTTGAAGAGAAACCTTGTCCTGAGTTGTGTAGTGTTCTGTAGCAGCAATTTAACTCAAGGGCGATAAGTTGCGCAAAGGCCGCGGCTATGTTTTAAAAGCTCTGTCTCCATCTTTTTTACACTTACTTCCAACAAAACAATCTGAGCGACATAGACTATCCAATATGTGACAACAACCGAACGCAACACGTTATTAAACACTAGTAGTAATCCGTCATGTGCATTAACAGACTCAAACTTTAGTTTATCTTATAAATTCTAAAAATTGCAATAAAATCATATATTCTTTCAATCCGCACGTCCTTCTTTCAGTTAAAGAAGGCTGCTGTGTCCTTTCTTTCAATACTTTTACTGGAAACAGTCTGTTAGATATTAGCATATTGCATATTTGAAAAAAGGCTTGAGATGCGCAGATGGTCACAGAGTAACTATCTATTGTATTTTCTTGAGCAAAGACTGATTACTATGGTTATTACTCGTGATGTCTCTTAACTTACTTTAACGTACCGAAGATAGATAAAATACGAATATGAGGAATTTTCTTGCCGCGGGAGTAGTTCGTCTTAACGCAAGTATTTTTAAAGTAAATGTCGTATTATTTTCAATGTTGCAAAGATCTAGGACTTCGATTCCTTCATATTTCAATCTGCTCCGGTATCCACCACTAACTGAAAATTCACACCCAAAACAAGTTGTTCCAACGTGCTTGTGCATAACCAGTACAAACTCATTTATCAAAGATTATGTTTTCTTCGCTATGCGTTCTGTCTTATGTAACATGCGTGTCCATAATCTGTCTATATATACGGTGTGAATCACGTAAAACTTGCACTGCAAATATTGCGGAAATGGAAAGTGCTATTGATGTGCTGTTTTCACAGTATCAATTGGTAGTCGGGGCTCGTATAGTAGTCAGTAAAGAGATTGTAATAATACTTGGAAAGTGTATTTTTGTGAAAACGTAGACTTTATAAATGGACAATGCCTGTTGACATTAACAAACTGAAAGTAGGGTAAATTAGAATTTCATAGGATTAGCAAGTCGTTTGCAGGATATCGCATTGTGCTTATTTTCCACGCCGACAGTTGTTTGTACCATTCAAGTTGCTTAGTTGCTAAGCACGATGCTGTTGTGTTTGCTTACAGTGTATTTGTGTGTTCCTTGAGCACAATGCGACTTCCTGGTCAGTTACAGTGTGGCAGCCCAAGCAGAAGGTCGTGAGCAGACAACGCGATTTATCAATGCAGAAAAAGCCGACATGGTCGAAGTGTATGGAGAGTGCGGGAAGAATGCAATTCATTCTTGTACGGTGTACGCGGCAGTATATCTCAATAGAAGTCAACCGTCTCGGCAATTATTTATCAATCTCTTCAACCAGTTACGTGAAAATGGTAGTGTGACAGCTAGACAACGTAACAGAAGGCAACATCTGACGCCAGAAGAGGGGGAAGTTAATGTTCTCGCTGCTGTTGCAATTGATCCTCTCGTTAGCTCCCACGCAATCGCTTTGGCATGAGTCAGGCAAGTTTCCTTCGCAATTTCTATCGATATAGGTTCTATCCCTGTCTCATCTCTCACCATCAAGAACTGCATGCAAACGACTATGAAAATCGTGTTAACTTCCGTACAGGAGCGTTAAGACAGGATACTTTAAATGTTTCACATAATTTATTTAGTGATGAAGCCAAATTTACCAATCATGGCCAGGTAAACCACCGAAACATGCGCTACTGGTCTGTTGAAAATTCCCATTGGCTTCGACAGGAAGAACGTCGGCGTCCATGGAATATAAACGTGTGATGTGAACCATCAGTTCATGGACGGAACAGTGAACGCGCACAAGTATTGCAGCCTCCTAACTGCCTGTTTTCCACGGATGTTATAAAACGTTCCTCTGCAGACTAGGTGGAACCTGTAGGACCAACATGATGGTTGTCCAGCCCGAAGTGCACGAAGTACTACAGCAGGTATTCAAGAATTGTTTCTAAATCGTTGGATTGGACGCACAGGACCTGTACCTTAACCGGCCCGTTCACCGTACTTGGAGAAAACAAAGAAATCTGTGCATACTGTAAAGTCAACGCGACCGAAGCAGCGGGCACTAAGATAGTGTTGTATGAATGATTCGCGACATCGAAACATTTCCAAGTTCGAATAATTTGTCGTGTTGTTTATGTACCTAACCTTCTCTCTATCAAGGTATTAAACCAACGATAGTTCTAAGGAGCCGATTGTACATTTTTAATGCACTTGATAGTTCAAGAAAACGGTACAATGATACAAAACATGTCGATTAAGAATGTTATAAAAATTGTAGAATAGGAAAAGATTTTTGAAATCATATGTGTGGAGTGAGGCATGCCGTGGGTGTGAAACATGGACTCTCGGGACAGAGGAAGACCAGAAGCTAAATTCTTTTGAAATGTGGTGCTATAGACGCATGCTCAAAATAAAATGTATCGACAAGGTTCTGGAAAGAGCAGGTGAGAAGAGAAGCTTCTGGAGTTTCATTATTAAAAGAAGAGTGCAACTTACAGGCCATCTATTAAGACATAAAGGACTCCTGAACACAATCATAGAGGGATATGTCGAGGGAAAAAGACCAAGAGGAAGACCACGACTGAGGTACATGGATGATGTGGGATGTAACACCTATAAAGAAATGAAGAGAAAAGCTGAAAGACGCACACAATGGTTAGCATGCAGGAGCTCACTTTGTTCGTTATACCTTATTATGTTTGAGCTCAGAGTATGTTCTAAAATTCTAAAACATATACAGTGATTGGACAAGAACATGCAAACAAAAATGGCTCTGAGCACTATGCGACTTAACTGCTGAGGTCATCAGTCGCCTAGAACTTAGAACTAATTAAACCTAACTAACCCAAGGACATCACACACGTCCATGCCCGAGGCAGGATTCGAACCTGCGACCGTAGCGGTCACGCGGTTCTAAACTGAAGCGCCTATAACCGCACGGCCACACCGGCCGGCAAACATGCAAACACCGGGTGAAAAGCGTGCCTGAACATAAATATCAGGCCTGCAGGCTGCGATGTTGTACTTGTTGACGAACGGCAGCTGCTCAATGTCCTCAATACGTTGAAAATGACAGTCGTGATGAGAATAATATTCTTTGTTGTTATGAGTGCATTATGTCAGAGATAGGGAATTTGAACATTGGTAAGTTGTTGGTTCGAGTATGGTAGCTGCTTCCTTAACCAAGGTGGCCGAAGAGTTTCGTGTTTGAGGAAACAGAGTATCGATTTCGAAAACAGTGTTAATGCATAGGGGCTGGACAAAAATATGGAAATACCACGAGAACTGTATGACTGAACATAAATTCAGGTTGCGTTGTTGTGTTTGACCACGAACGGAACCATTGCAATTTATTCAATACGTTGCAAATGTCGGTCGTGGTCAGCACATTGTTCTCTGTCACTGCGAGCGCGTTACGTCGGAGCAAAGTGAATTCGAAATTCGGGTAATTGTTGGTAGTCGTATGGTTAGTGCTTTCCTATTTCAAGAGGCCTCGTATCAAGATTTATACCGCATACAATGAAAGCGGAAAAACGTCATCCACTAAATCAGAACGCAGAAGAAAGTGTTGAGTGGTCGTGACGGACGGCCATTGAAGAGGTTTGTGACGAAAAGTAACAGGATGACAGCTGCAAAAGTCACTGCAGAACCGAATAGCGCACTCGCGTACCCACCTGTCAGCACCAAAGTAACAGGAAGGAAGCTTCACAAGCAGATAACTGCAGGGACTGCTGTAACTCCAGAACCTCTCATCAGTGACGTAAATGCTCGTAACAGGAAAACGTGTTGCTGAGGCCATAACACCTTGTTTATGGAGCAATGGAAGAAAGTCGGATGAGTATTGTTTCATACTGTTCCCAAATTCTAACTACGTTTACATACCAAGAGTGAACATACTGACAGTGGAAGTTCGGTGATAATTTGGGTAGCCGTATCATGGTCTTCCGTGGACCCCATCGTTACTCTGCAAGATCGTATTACTGCAAAGGATTATTTATTTATTTACTCGTCAAGTTCCGTAGGACGAAATTGATGAGCAAATCTCCAAGGTCATGGAACGTGTCAGTACATAAAATTACAACATAAACGTAATAACAGGTAAAAATAAATATTCATGAACCTTAAAAAAGTCAGTCCATAAGTTTAAGTAAACGCTATCAGCAATACAATAAAAATCAGCTTAATTTTTCAAGGAACTCCTCGACAGAATAGAAAGAGTGACACATGAGGAAACTCTTCAGTTTCTATTTGAAAGCGTGTGGATTAGTGCTAAGATTTTTGAATTCGAGTGGCAGCTTATTGAAAATGGATGCAGCAGTATACTGCACACCTTTTTGCACAAGAGTTAAGGAAGTCCGATTCAAATGCAAGTTTGATTTCTGCCGAGTATTAACCGAGTGAAAGCTGCTTATTCTTGGGAATAAACTAATATTGGTAACAAGGAACGACACTAAGGAATATACGTATTGAGAGGCCAATGTCAAAATACCCAGACTCGTGAACAGAGGTCGACAAGAGGTTCGTGAACTAACACCACTTATTGCCTAAAGCACCCGTTTCTGAGCCAAAAATATCCTTTTAGAATGGGAAGAGTTACCCAGAAATATAATACCATATGGCATAAGTGAATGAAAATAAGCAAAGTAGACTAATTTTCGTGTCGAACGATCACTCACTTCTGATACCGTTCGAATAGTAAACACGGCAGTATTAAGTCTTTGAACAACATCCTGAACGTGGGCTTTCCACGACAGCTTACTATCTGTCTGAACACCTAGAAATTTGAACTGTTCAGTTTCACTAATCAATGCCCATTCTGTGAAAATAAAACGTCAGGTTTTGTTGAATTTTGTGTTAGAAACTGTAAAAACTGAGTCTTACTGTGATTTAGTGTTACTTTATTTTATACAAGCCATGAACTGAGGTCATTTGAACTAAGGTCATTTGAAACCGAGCCAATGTTGCACACAACATACTTTACTACCAAGCTAGTGTCATCAGCAAACAGAAATATTTTAGAGTTACCCGTAATACTAGAGGGCATATAATTTATATAAATAAGGAACAGGAGTGGCCCCAACACTGATCCCTGGGGCACCCCCCACTTGACAGTACCCCACTCAGACCCCAGATCACAGCCGTTTTCAACATTGTGAATAATACCTTTTGCTGCCTGTTGATAATGTAAGAGGTGAACCAATTGTGAGCTACTCCCCGTATTCCGTAATGGTCCATTTGTGATCAACACAATCAAATGTCTTAGTTAAATCTGAAAATATGCCAACCGTTCGAAACCTTTTGTTTAACCCATTCAGTACCTCACAGAGAAAAGAGAGTCACCATTTCGGCTGATCAGGAATCCCATCGCACAATGTTCGTTCCCCAATGGTGATGCTGTGTTCCGACATGCAGAGGTCCTGTTCACACAGCGCGTAACATCCAGGACCAGTTTTTCGAGCACTAGAGTGTACTGTCGCATCTACCTGGCCACCATAGTCACCAGATCTCCATTAACCCTTTGTGGTCTACTTTGGAGAGAAGTGTGTGTAATCACTTTCCACCTCCATCATCTTTATCTGACCTTGCCAGTATTTTGCAGAAAGAATGGTTTACGATCCCTTGAAAACCATACAGGACTTGTGTTTTTCCATTCCGTGACGACTGGAAGCTGTTTTGAATGCCAACGGCTTTCTGCATCGTGTTAGGCATAGTAATGTGTTCTGTTTTTTGTGTTTCCGCTTTTCTGCCCACACGCTATGTGTTAATGACATAGAACAATAGTTTTGTGAATCATTTCTCACACCCTTCTTGTAGTTTTCAGTGGGCTTGTGGGATTCGTTCGAGGCGCATAGCTGTTAGCCCACTGCCCGTGAAAATGTGTGGGTGCGTGTCCCAATCCTCCTCTCGGTTCTACCTTGCGACTTAAGAAAAAAAAAAGGTACTACACTTATACTTTGAGATAAACAACTAGTCGTCAGAAATTAATATTAACTTTTGCTGCCGGCCGCGGTGGTCTAGCGGTTCTAGGCGCGCAGTCCGGAACCGCGCGACTGCTACGGTCGCAGGTGCGAATCCTGCCTCGGGCATGGATGTGTGTGATGTCCTTAGGTTAGTTAGGTTTAAGTAGTTCTAAGTTCTAGGGGACTGATGACCACAGATGTTAAGTCCCATAGTGCTCAGAGCCATTTGAACCACTAAACTTTTGCTGACAAATTAACACTTTGCTGCAGGCAAGAAATTAAACTTCTAACAGCTGTTGAAATCAAAGTATTCACTAAGATGGAGTAAAAAATTTTATCACCCTCTCTTAAATGGTGTCTGGTGTGTAATGAGACGAGCAGCTAGTGCCCAACCAACCACTTTCCCCTCAGTTCTCACCAACGACTTCATGTAACCCTGTGGGAGACGTTCTGTAGGAGTGACATCAAGGTTTCGTGCTGTCCGTGGTACGGGACCTACCCTCCCTATCCAACTGAGGGTATCTGTTATTTAGGTGCATAGAATCTTCATATCGAAGTGGCATGGTGCACCGTTATGTTAAACGACATCCTTTCGCAGACAAGAGGTACAGTGTCCAACAGTTACGACAGTAGAGCTCGAGTGAACACCAGGTACCGTTTACCATTCAAACGGGTTTGCAGCAAAAAACAACCGATTAGTCGACCATGTAGAAGTCAAGCTTACAAGCTGATCTGAAATGACCGTCATTACGCACACGTGGTTATTTCAACAGCTAAAAACACAATCGCATTTAATAGAGATGCCATCTGTGAACGTCGAATGCTATATAAAGTTCGGCCCTGTGATACCGTGCTGAATAGTCCATTAGTAAGTACGAAAGCGTCAAGAAGTTGCTCTGCTAATTCAAGTGGCAAACTCTACAGCAGAGGTGTTCTGCATCACTGCATTGTTCACTGTTAAAACTGCGAGAGAGTGAACTTTCCTTGACGAGTCAACCATATATTGCTTTCGGCTACGTATATCTCGTAAATAGATCCTGGAGATAAAGTCAAAGGCATTCGACTTTCATAGAGGCTTATCAACAATCGGTGTCCCCGTGAACCATTCGCATGAGTAACAGTGCTGTACGAAGTACCCACCGTGGTGTACAGTAAGGTGTCTTGCACGGTATAAATGTAGATGCATGAAGGAAACACTTTATGAGAAAGATATACTTGTTAGCACCAACTATAAATTAAATGGTTAAAAATAGTTTTTGAAGCAGTTTGTCTAGAATGTAATTTTGTACAGAAGCGAAACGTGGGAGATAAAAAGTATGACCAGGAAGAAAATAGTAGCTTGTGGTACCTGGTACTACAGAAGAATCCTGGAGATAAAATGGGTAGGCCGGATATTTAATGAAGAGATGTTGAGTCGAATTAGGGGAAAATGATGATGATGTTGGTTTGTGGGGTGTTCAGCATCGTGGTCATCAGAGACAGTACATGTTCCAATCTTCCAATATTTACATTTACACTCTCGCCACTATCCGAATGATGATGAGATGATGAGGACAACACATACACCCAGTCCCAAGGCGGAGAAAATCCTGTACCCGGCCTGGAACCGTAGCCGGGACTCCGTGAAATTAGGGGAAGGCAACTGTGAGGCGCAACTGGGCTAAAAGGAGAGATCAGTTGACAGAGCTCCAGGAGATCGTCAATTTCGTAATGAAAGAAAATGTAGGTGGAAAAAAAATGCAGAGGGAGAGTGTGACTACACCAAGCTGTACATACAGATGTAGGTTGCAATACTGGGTAGTTATAATTAAATTGAGGGTGTTCCGAGTGCTGCAATGCCAGCTGTATACATGAAAAAAATAAGTTCCACATTCTGCCATCGGGTGACAATACAGCACTGGAAGCAGTCAGAATGTAAAATGTTTCCCGTTTTGATGTCATCATGCTGTTTTCGCTCTGCGACGTGTGTAGATTTGTTTTGTGAAGTGACTGTTGGTGCAAAGGTTTAAGAAGGTTGAAGATTTCCGTGTGAAACGCTATGGCTATTGAGAAGCAATACTGTACAGTGGTGGTAAAGTTGTTTTATCAGAGCGGCTGCAATAGCAGCGCTGCGTTGCGGGAATATCGCCGACAGAAACAACTGCAAAGAGGCCTCATGTCAATAAACGGACCAAAGAATATGACCAAGAAGTTTGTTGAAAGGGGTAGATTAGATGGTGCAGCAGGGAGAGGAAGGCGGCCCGTTCCCAATGCATTTGTTGATGAAGTTGCTGCAGCTATAGACAGCACATGTCTCAAATTCCGCAGCCAGTGCTCGAGCTGTGTCACGGGAATTGTCTCTCCTTTGGTCAACAGCTCAAAAGATTATGAAGCACATTTTAAAATGCAGTCGTTACAAGATTCAGAGTATGCGCCAAATGAAGCCCCATCATAAGCTACAACGCCGTGACTTTGCCCTCTTTTTGGCACGCACAGAAGTGGACAACATGTGGGCGGGCAATATTCTTTGGACGGGCGAGGCACATTTTATTCCACACAGTGTTGTGAATGCTCCTCCGCCACACGTTGTGCAGAAACATCCACTGCACTCGGTTTATGGTTTCACGAACTCCATTCTCTGGCCGTTTTTCTTCGATAAGATAAGATAGCAATGGAAGAGGATGTAGATGAAGATGAAATGGGAGATATGATACTGCGTGAAGAGTTTAACAGAGCACTGAAAGACCTGAGTCAAAACAAGGCCCCGGAAGTAGATAATATTTCATTAGAACTACTGACAGCCTTGGGAGAGCCAGCTCTGGCAAAACTCTACCATCTAGGAAGGAAGATGTATGAGACAGGCGAAATACCCTCAGACTTCAAGAAGAATATAATAATTCCAATCCCAAAGAAAGCAGGTGTTGACAGATGTGAAAATTACCGAACTATCACTTTAGTAAGTCACGGCTGCAAAGTACTAACAGGATTTCTTAACACACGAATGGAAAAAACTGGTAGAAGTCGACCTCGGGGAAGATCAGTTTGGATTCCGTAGCAATGTTGGAACACGTGAGGCAATACTGACCCTACGACTTACCTTAGAAAATAGATTAAGGAAAGGCAAACCTACGTTTCTAGCATTTGTAGACTTAGAGAAAGCTTTTGACAATGTTGACTAGAATACTTTCTTTCAAATTCTGAAGGTGGCAGGGGTAAAATACAGGGAGCGAAAGGCTATTTACAATTTGTGCAGAAACCAGATGGCAGTTATAAGAGTCGAGGGACATGAAAGGAAAGCAGTGGTTGGGAAGGGAGTGAAACAGGGTTGTGGCCTCTCCCCGATGTTATTCAATCTGTATATTGAGGAAGCAGTGAAGGAAACAAAAGAAAAATTCGTAGTAGGTATTAAAATCCGTGGAGACGAAATAAAAACTTTGAGGTTCGCCGATGACATTGTAATTCTGTCACCAAAACGAGGATAATGAAATGTAGTCGAATTAAGTTGGGTGATGCTAAGGGAATTAGACTAGGAAATGAGACTCTTAAAGTAGTAAAGGAGTTTTGCTATTTGGGGAGCAAAATAACTGATAATGGTCGAAGTAGAGAGGATATAAAATGTAGACTGGCAATGGCAAGGGAAGCGTTTCTCAAGTAGAGAAATTTATTAACATCGAGTATAGATTTAAGTGTCAGGAAGTCGTTTCTGAATGTATTTGTATGGAGTGTAGCCATGTATGGAAGTGAAACATGGATGATAACTAGTTTGGACAAGAAGAGAATAGAAGCTTTCGAAATATGGTGCTACAGAAGAATGCTGAAGATAAGGTGGGTAGATCACGTAACTAATGAGGAGGTATTGAATAGGATTGGGGAGAAGAGAAGTTTGTGGCACAACTTGACTAGAAGAAGGGATCGCTTGGTAGGACATGTTTTGAGGCATCAAGGGATCACAAATTTAGCATTGGAGGGCAGCGTGGAGGGTAAAAATCGTAGAGGGAGACCAGGAGATGAATACACTAAGCAGATTCAGAAGGATGTAGGTTGCAGTAGGTACAGGGAGATGAAGAAGCTTGCAGAGGATAGAGTAGCATGGAGAACTGCATCAAACCAGACTTAGGACTGAAGACCTCAACAGCAACAACAAGATAACATCTCGTGGGCCTGTTAGGCGTACAGTGGCATCTGCACATTATAAAGACCTTCTTGTGCTACACGTGATTCCAGGTTTGCAAGAACGCAACCGTGTCCACACCACTATTTTCATGCTAGGTGGGGCGACACTACTTGTCGCTTGCCAGTTGACAGATTTGCTTCGATAAACCTTCGGTAACGACTGCATCATCTCTTTGTTGTGGGGCTATCGGAAAAATCCTGTGTCTCAAGGATGTATCTGGACTCTTCTTGATCTGAAGGACAGCATACGCCGACATATCGCTCTGATTATACAGGTTATGCTGCTGGCAACCGTCGACCATGTCGTGTTACGGATGCACCCTGTTGCTGAATCAGGAGACCATATTTAACACATATTTGACCATATCGTAATAAACGTAATAGAACAAGCCTTATCATGTGTTTGATCGTTCCTCCCCTCTACCTGCATCCACACCACATTTTGACTGCTTTCAGTTCCACATTTTCATCTGGTGGCAGAAAGTAGAACTATAATTTTTTTCATACTGCTCCGCGAGTGCACTGATGAATGAACATACCGGGTGATCAAAATGTCAGTATAAATTTGAAAACTGAATAAATCACGGAATAATGTAGATAGAGAGGTACAAACTGACACACATGCTTGGAATGACATGGGGTGTTATTAGAACCAAAAAAATACAAATGTTCAGAAAATGTCCGACAGATGGCGCTTCATCTGTTCAGAATAGCAATAATTAGCATAACGAAGTAAGACAAAGCAAAGATGATGTTCTTTACAGGAAATGCTCACTATGTCCATCATCATTCCTCAACAATAGCTGTAGTCGAGGAATAATATTGTGAACAGCACTGTAAAGCATGTCCGGAGTTATGGTGAGGCATTGGCGTCGGATGTTGTCTTTCAGCATCCCTAGAGATCCAGAATGAGATTTTCACTCTGCAGCGGAGTGTGCGCTGATATGAAACTTCCTGGCACATTAAGACTGTGTGCCCGACCGAGACTCGAACTCGGGACCTTTGCCTTTCGCGGGCAAGTGCTGTACCGAAGCACGACTCACGCCCGGTACTCACAGCTTTACTTCTGCCAGTATCTCGTCTCCTACCTTCCAAACTTTACAGAAGCTTTCTTTCAGGAGTGCTAGTCCTGCAAGGTTCGCAGGAGAGCTTCTGTAAAGTTTGGAAGGTACGAGACGAGATACTGGCAGAAGTAAAGCTGTGAGTAACAGGCGTGAGCCGTGCTTCGGCAGCTCAGATGTTGGAGCACTTGCCCACGAAAGGCAAAGGTCCCGAGTTCGAGTCTCGGTCGGGCACACAGTTTTAATCTGCCAGGAAGGATCCCTAGAGACGTCGGTCTATCACGATACACTTGCGACTTCAGGTAACCCCAAAGCCAATAACCGCACGGACTGAGGTCTGGGGACCTGGGGGGAGGCCAAGCATGACGAAAGTGGAGGCTGAGCACACGATCATCACCAAACGACGCTCGCAAGAGATCTTTCACGCATCTAGCAATATGGGGTGTTTTTTTGGTTCTAATAAAACCCCATGTCATTCCAAGCATGTGTGTCAATTTTTACCACTCTATCTACATTATTCCGTGGTTTATTAAGTTTTTGTTCACCCGGTATTTACAATGTTTCAGTGTCCTGCAATGTATAAAAATGGTTCAAATGGCTCTGAGCACTATGGGATTCAACTTCTGAGGTCATTAGTCCCCTAGAACATAGAACTAGTTAAACCTAACTAACCTAAGGACATCACACACATCCATGCCGTAGCGGTCTCGCGGCTCCAGACTGGAGCGCCTAGAACCGCACGGCGACTTCGGCCGGCTGGGATGTATACAACGCGCACAGCAGCACTCCGAAAACAGTTTCCACACAGATGAAGTGGTTTCTACAGCATAGACTAGCGACGAGAGTTGCATCAGAACAGTCCGAGGATCACAGCAACAACAGAACTGGTGTGTTGACGCATGTTTCAGGCGAAAATGATCGATAACTGCACAAGACAGGCCACGAGCCTCGTGATTAAGGGAATGGTAACACTCAGAGCGTGATTCACGCACAGCAGTGAGTGGTTTCACGCAGACGAGCGCGTTGTTCAGAGTACTGGTGAGTCAGCGCCGCTGCCTCAACTGCGGGCGGAAGCGCTGCCGCCCGTCGACACGCGGCGAATGTTTTCCGCGCCGGCGAGCCGACTCCCGGAAGAACGCAGGCGGCGAGTAAGGCAGCGCACAGCCGGCCCGAAATTCCACGTTAATGGGACCGCTCGTCTGCGTAACGACGCGGCCGCTAGCTGGGAGCGAGGGGGTCGCTGCGTAGCTGCGCTGCATTGCGTTCTTTTGGGACAGCGTCAAGGACAGCGGGATGGTGCGTTTGTGTAGAAGGATCGCGTGACCTTAAGTCACGTCCTCTCTAAACACGTCGAGTCCCTCAGAGGAAAATCACCCAGTAGGCACTTACCTCGTCTCCTCGTACATTTAAAAGTGTGCAAAAAATTTGTACGTACGAAGTGCGACAAAATTGGGTTAAACTAGCACTTGAAAAGCTGTTTGAGGAGGCTGCAGCTAATGTCCGTACTGTTTCACAATAAATAAGCTAGCAGCCACGTTAGTCTTTTTTTTTTCGTCTCCCCTCAAGTATTAAATGCGCGCTGTAATTAGTCTATCTTTTCTACGCGGTCGCTACGAAAGCGAAATTTATGGGAGTGTGGTACACTGAGGTGACAAAAGTTATAGGATAGCGATATAGACGTATACAGATAGTGGTAGTAACGCGCTCACAAGGCATAAAAGGGAAGTGCATTGGCAGAGCAGTCTTTTGTACTTAGGTGATTCATGTGACAAGATTTCCGGCGTGATTGTGGCCGCACGACGGGAATAACAGACACTGAACGCGGAATGGTAGTTGGAGCTAGACGCATTTGCACTCCGTCGTCAGGCCACTAGTGGCCCATTGGGACCATCCGACCGCCGTGTCATCCTCAGCTGAGGATGCGCCTAGGAGGGACGTGTGGTCAAGTCACCGCTCTCACGGTCGTTATGACGGTTATCTTTGACCGGAGTCGCTACTATTCGGTCAAGTAGCTCCTTAAACGGCATCATGATACTGAGTGCACCCCGAAAAATGGCAACAGAGCATGGCGGCCCGGATGGTCCCCCGACAGCGCTTAACTTCGGTGATCTCACGGGAACCGGTGTATCCACTGTGGCAAGGCCATTGCCCGGAGCTAGACGCATGGGGCATTCCATATTCCGATATCCACAGTGTCAAGAGTGTGCCGAGAATACCAAACCCCAGGCGTTACCTCTGGCAAAAGACAACGCAGAGGCTCACGGCCTTCACTTAACGACCGAGAGCAATGTCTTTGCGTAGAGTTTTCACTGCTCTTATAAAAGCAACACTACGTGAAATGCCCTCGGAAATCAATATGGGACGCACGACGAACGTGTCCATTACGACAGTGCGGCAATCTTTGGCGTTTGTGGGCTGTGTCAGCAGACGACCGACGTGAGAGCTTTTGCTAACAGCACGACATCGCCTGCAGCGCCTCTACTGGGCTCGTGCCCTTATCGATTCGACCCAAGACGACTGGAAAACAGTGGCCTGGTTGGTAAGAACTGATGGTGGGGTCCGAGTATGGCATAGGCCCAAAGAAACTAAGGCACTGTGAAAGGGTCCTGTAGCCACCTTTCATTGCCAACTCTCGTAGTGGTCAAGTCGGCAAAGAGGTTTCCGCTACTTTGGAGAAATCCACCTGCGTTAGGTTGGTGGCGGAAATAGCATCCTGGGGTTTTCCGGTCCACGCGGAGCGTGGAAGAGGCTGGAGAAGCGGGAGGCAGTCTGCCGCCGGTACGGGAAGCGTACACAGCTGTGCTCCAGTCGAAGAAGGGTGAGTTGGACTGACCGCGTGGCGCGTTGTCACATAGAGAGGGGAGCTTTTAGCTTTTGGTCACGAATTTCGTCTTATAAAGATTTACTTGCTGGGTTGCAGCAGGGAATGCAAGGCTTTTGTAGACTTTCAGTTTGATTCCCAATGCAGTCTTGACTTTTATCCGTAAGAGGAACGCAGCACAAGGGAGTTGCATATGTTGAAGTGCCCTCGGTTCAGTGTGAATGTTTATGTGCCTACAACTGTGTGTGTATGCTTCTAATCTTTTACGGATATTGGTAGTTTTTGTGTATTTGTGAATTTTCTTTGTCTCATGTGATTAAAATTTGGCCACGGTCTATAGAAATTGTCTCCACGGACCGAGTGGGCACGCGAGTCTGTTATGAAACGTGTAGTATTTCACAAGCAATTGTACATAGTTAGCATGCAACAGCAGTCTATAGATGCACTACATCAATGTTTTAAGAAATAAATAATTTTGCCTTCAATCTTATCTTGTGTACCGATGTTACGTCGCCGTTACCTTATAGTTTTCCTTGTTGGCCCACCTATAGCGTTTCCATGTGCACAGGTGTAGTGATTAGTGTCCTTTTTTTTTTATCTGAAACAAATTCTCTGGAATAGATCGTGTTTTCACGAATCTTGCTGCAGGCTGCACTTACGCATGGTGTTCATGACCTCTTTACTTTACTCAATATTTGATTCACGGGAAGAATGCCTGGATCATATTAACAACTACATCCCATTCATTATCAATGACTTTACAATGAATGTTCTTTTGTGAGTTTTTTCTTATTAATAAGTTAAGTAATTTTCCGACTCAGTGCTACCTCTTCTTGTCGTGTGGCTAGAGTCGGTGGCGACCCTATCTTTTATATTGATTTCAGTGTCAAGTAGCATTTTCTTATTCAAAGTGCGCGTGGCTCTTTTAGCTATCAGGATACATTCGAAGGGCGCTTCATGCTTCTTGCACCTAGCGTCCTTTTATTCACGCTACTTATATTCACGCCACTTACACATGGCTTACCCTGCTCACGGATTTCGGTAAACCAGAGATCTTCTGATGCGCAGTGAGGATTAGTTATTTTCGGTTGGATGTGCTAATTGGTATATTGTCTTTCTGTGATACAGAATTTACGTGAATTTTTGATATAGGTGTGCATTTTCTTACATGTTTTATCTTGTATATCTATTACTGTATAGATATTGTGATTTAGTATTCAATTGTGTTACAAGTGTGGGTTGACTCTTGTCCTGTGGCGTGTATCGGTGTCATATAGTAAATCTTGGGTGCTTTGTGGGGACTGTGAGTCCATTAGGAGACTTTGGCATTATTCTTGTTGTATTTTGGAGCACGGAGTAATCCTTATGATGGAGACGCGTAGCTGTTCAGGGAGCCGCGATCGGAATAACCTGCCAGACAATAACCCTGAACAAGGACGAGGTCAAAACGTCGAGTCCGACCAGGAACGAAACGCGGAAAACGCAAGTACAAGTGTTGTCCATCCTGAGCCCGCCGTAGTGATTTCGAATCATTCGATAGATGCAAATTCATTACAGGCTATGCTACGACAATTACTAGACAGTAATAGGAGACATATCGAGGAGGTGAATAAAAAACAAGCAGAAGAAAATAGGAGGCATATCGAGGAAGCGAATAAAAGATTGACTAGTGAAATAGTACAGGGTGTTGGGGAGAAACTGGCGATCATTGACCAACGCATCTCCGCCTTAGAAGAGGGGCACCAAGTCATTAGCAAGCGGGTGATGGAGCAAGAAGAAAGGTTCGCTGGGAATATACGTGTACTAGCAGAACAATGCCAGAGTGAACAAGCGGCTCTTGAGTCCCGAGTAGGACGACATTCCGCCAGGGATCTCCGCGCGTTAGCAGAACAATGCCAGAGTGACCACGCGGCTCTTGTGTCCCGAATAGAGGACTCTGCGGCTAAGTGCCCGGTCCACCTTAGCGCGCAGGTAGAAACCCTCAGCCAGGCGATAATAGCTCTCGAGCGAGAGCAAGGGCTTACGCAAACAAAGCAAGACACAGCCCACCGAGAGATGCGAGAAGAAATAGCCAGGATCTCAGACGCAGTGGCGCGTAAGTCTGACAATAATAGGGAAACGATTACATCGTCATCAGCGGATGCAGACGAAATTCGGTCGATAACGAAATGTCGGCGTGGACAGTGTGAAATAAACATACAACAAGGAGGGGTTACCGAGGGAATATGTGAGCGCATTGCCCGTTTAGAACTTCACCTAAAAGGGTTAAAGGACCATGAAGTTGAAAGAAATGAACGAAAGGGCCATTATTCCGACGATGATTCCGGGAACGATGGCGAATTTGATCATCGGCATGATCACGGATCTCGTACCAGGTGGGGACGGCGCGGATCCCCTCAGGAACGTTCGTCAAGGGAAACTCACGAATTTGACTTTAAACATTTTCTGACCGTAAGGAAGTTTGAAGTCTTCCGTAACTCGGCTACGGGGATTCACCCGCGGGCCTGGTTACAGCAGTTCGAGTTCTCCCTCCCTCCTACGTGGCCCAGTGCGCACAAAATAGAGTATATGTGCGGCTACCTCGAAGGTGAGCCAGCGGCGCGGATGAGGTCAATTGCACGCAATTGCTACACTGTTGGGGAGTTTCGTCAACACTTCCTGTCGATATATTGGTCAGTGGCAGCGCAAAGTCGTGTAAAACACGGACTCATTATGCTACCAGAGTTAAACAGGTCAAAATTCTCCAGCCCTGTGCAGATGTTCGAGCACATGCTGCAGGCGAATGAACATCTTGACGATCCTTATGGACCTGCAGAAATTATTCGTATTTGCCTGGGAAAGTTTCCAATGCAGTTGCGGCACGTTATCCTTGCAGGACGATGTAAGGATGACGTAGAGGGGTTTCGCAATTTCCTTTTAGAGCTTGAGTGCGATGCGAATGGCACCACGCAGAATTACGGTCAGAGCGCCTACGAGCAGCGGCCGCGCGAGCGAAGCCGCAGGCGTAGAGACAGGTGGCACTCCAGACGTAACGGGTCGCCTCAGAGTTACAGGGCGCGCGAGCGTTGGCAGCGTCGCGATTCCTCACGGAACGCGGGCAGAACGAACGATGCCAATCGTCATCATTCGCCGAGAGTAAATCAAAGACACCCCCGGGAATTTAGAAGATACGGTAATGAGCAGAGATATTGGAGTAATTATAGCGGACCTAGGAACGGTAGTCGTGACCGACCACAGAATAATTATCAAACAAGCAACAACAGGGGTGCTGTAAACAGTACGGGTGGTCCGCCATTGGGTGTTGAAATTCGTCCCGCAAACCCGCGTCACAATCCGCCACATGACCCTAATCAAAGGGATCAATGACTGTTGGCTGGCTCGGTTGGCGTCAAACTTAATGAGGACCGGTGCTATTGATGATATTGATGTGCATTTGAATAAAGGAAGACGATATTAGGGAAGATTTGTTGAGGGATGGCCACAGTATTGGTGTGCCCGAGGTAAACCCAGTCGCCTCTGTTTCGTAAAACTACAGTGTATATTTTCCAATGTTTTGATTCACTCTGGTGTGATTGAAATTAAAGTGTATATTTTCTGTGTATTGTAAAGGGTCCCCCAATATGTGTGTAGTTATTTCTTCTTGTCAGCAGAAAGGAGTAGTGTTGTGCAGTTTCAAAACATCTGAATGTGAATGATTATGAGGCTCATATGAAGCGTTTTCTATTACAGTAAGATGGCTTTCGTTCTTTGATGACTAAAAAGGTATCGGGTGTGTTGGCGTGGCGAGTCAATGGTCGTAAGGTAATTCTTGATGATAAATTACAGTTTTAGTGTTCTTATTCCCCTTAGGTGAGCAAGATTCAGTGAGACTTTTCAAATGTACTGCGATGTTGATGAAGCGACTTGGTGACTTGTAGGTGAAGGATTTGTGTATGAAAGGAGATTAATAGTGTTTGATTTTCAGAGTTGCCATCTTATAAGACATTTGGAAAGTGTAACTTGCCGCCACATACTACTAGGTACGGTTGAGGGCACCAGGATGTGAAACCCCAGAAGATGTATATGGAAACAGCTTATAAACTCAAGCAGCTTGATATTTAATAGAGAATCAATGCGACTACCTCCAAGCTAAAATAACATGATGGTAGGTGAGGACCCCTGGGGACATGTGGTGAGTAAGTGTGTAATCATTATGAGTATCTTATGATAGCAGTAAGTTGGGTACTCATGGCCCTGGACAATGGATTTCTTTTGACAGTATTTTTTTATGTACTTATAGGACGAAGTGTTTATGTGTTGCTAATAGGATAGGATGACTTTTATTTTCATTTTTATGCCCACTGACCTTTTGCATTAGTCTGATGAATAGATGTTGAAACAGTTACCATTCCAGATGTGACTTGAATGAACCTTCTGTGTCTCATTAATCATAACTTTTATTACGCAATGTCCATAGAAAAGAAGTCTCGGAAATTTTTCACAGATCAGCAAACATGTTCTGCAAACCTTGGAGGAGCAGTCAATGAACAACGATATGGGTATTGGTGTTGGAAGGAATATTTTGTTTATATGTGGGAATTGTAGTCGGGCTATATGGTGATGGTGACTAGTACGAGATGTGTAGATTGTGTGTGAGAGCGTAGTTAGGAGCAGGTAGAGTTTTGTGTCTGTAGCTAGCAGCGGCGCCAAATCCTATCCAAATCCTGACCAAACCTTGTACAAGATCTACCCTGAATGATTGACAGCAGATGTAATGCTGGAACTATATTTTATAAAAAGGATTTTTTGTTTGTTTGAATATTGGTTATTTAATTTTCTTCATTGTTTTTTTATTAGTAATGTTAAGAAGGCCCTTTTTGTCAAGTTAATTTTGGGCACTATTCCATGTATTGATCAGGAGTGAGAAACTCCGAAGATTTTGTGGTAATCTGTACACATGATATTTTGTAACGATCCCTGTGAGCGCAGTTCTTAAGTGGGTGCAAGGCCGCCTAGGGAGCCTCCGCATCAGAAAGCACAGGGCTTGGTCCACCGGCAGGCGTTGCCGAACCCTGGTATCAACGGCGAAGCAGTGATGCGGCGAGCGGTCACAGCTGTTTCCCCGTCAGAGGGGAGGGGACGCTGGTCTTCCCCCAGGCGCAGGCTCACACCGGAGTCCGCAGGCGTGTCACCACGGCAGCGCCAGCTGATGGCCGGCGTTCTACCCCATGCGCTAGTCATCTGACAAGCGAAAGGGAAAGTATGACGCACACCAGGCGAGGCCGCCGATCCCTGAGCGCCGCTAGTCCAGACGGCTGCTGCGGTGAGGTAACGCCCACTGCCCGGAGGGACGCGGGTCCCACCACTGACGCATCAGCTGAGACGGTGCAAAGAGGTGATAAGCGGGTCTCAAGCCCGACACCCGCACGAGTTAACGTCGACCTCGATGCGACGCAGAAGAGCGCGTGTCTCCCCATTGACACGACAGGAGACGGGGGCGTGTGTCGGTAAAACACATTCCTCCACAACACACGGACGACGACCGCCAAACCGCCTTCTCGATGATGAGGCAGGGCCCACAAGTGGCGATGTCCTGCAAATCTGCAACGCCGAACCATCCCACAGTATGGACGCAGAGGGTGGAAACGGGCACGAGGCAACGTCGCGGGGTGCTGTCTAGGATGAACAACCTGGGTTACAACGGACGTTACAGTCAACGCCGCTGCGAACTCCCCAGTTCAGTGTTGTGGTCCCCTAGTAGCTTATCCTCCAAGTCGCCTTTAGAAGAGACGCCCACCCCAGCACCTAATGAGAATACCCAGTGAAACAACCATGTGGCGAAACTGAAAAATGACAGCGTGTCAACGAGTTGATTTCTGGATGTGTTTTTGTACTCATGTCTTATTTTCCATAGGTGATTATTTACCAGCTGTCATACCACTGGGTTCATTAATGATTTTGTATCACTGTATTTGTTGTGAATATTGTATTTTGCACTTTCACTTGCATGTTTTTATATATGTCAGCACCAGATGATACTGCTTTGGTTCGTGATAATGATTTTGCATCATTGTATTTGTTTATATATTTATATACATTATGTACCTGTTCACCTATGTCTCTATGTTAACTTTTGATAGTTGGTTAAAGCAATTTTAAAATAATATCTCTTGGTTGTGGTCGTAGTAGGTCAGATGACATGATGTTAGCGTAGTATATCACGCTTAATTTAATTTGTTCTGTTTGCTTTGCGGACCGCATGAGGTCACAATTATTGACTAAGGTCAGATAAAGCTCACTTGGATATAAGAGATTAATCAACTCCTTTGTGCTGCTGTTTACCGTTGCAATTGTTACTCGTTAGGGTATGTTTGTTTCGAAGACTGTTGGCGAATCTCCTAGCATGGCGAGAAAATTCGCGGCACAGTCTTCTCCGGGACGTTTGGGGTGATGAAAGGGTCCTGTAGCCACCTTTCATTGCCAACTCTCGTAGTGGTCAAGTCGGCAAAGAGGTTTCCGCTACTTTGGAGAAATCCACCTGCGTTAGGTTGGTGGCGGAAATAGCATCCTGGGGTTTTCCGGTCCACGCGGAGCGTGGAAGAGGCTGGAGAAGCGGGAGGCAGTCTGCCGCCGGTACGGGAAGCGTACACAGCTGTGCTCCAGTCGAAGAAGGGTGAGTTGGACTGACCGCGTGGCGCGTTGTCACATAGAGAGGGGAGCTTTTAGCTTTTGGTCACGAATTTCGTCTTATAAAGATTTACTTGCTGGGTTGCAGCAGGGAATGCAAGGCTTTTGTAGACTTTCAGTTTGATTCCCAATGCAGTCTTGACTTTTATCCGTAAGAGGAACGCAGCACAAGGGAGTTGCATATGTTGAAGTGCCCTCGGTTCAGTGTGAATGTTTATGTGCCTACAACTGTGTGTGTATGCTTCTAATCTTTTACGGATATTGGTAGTTTTTGTGTATTTGTGAATTTTCTTTGTCTCATGTGATTAAAATTTGGCCACGGTCTATAGAAATTGTCTCCACGGACCGAGTGGGCACGCGAGTCTGTTATGAAACGTGTAGTATTTCACAAGCAATTGTACATAGTTAGCATGCAACAGCAGTCTATAGATGCACTACATCAATGTTTTAAGAAATAAATAATTTTGCCTTCAATCTTATCTTGTGTACCGATGTTACGTCGCCGTTACCTTATAGTTTTCCTTGTTGGCCCACCTATAGCGTTTCCATGTGCACAGGTGTAGTGATTAGTGTCCTTTTTTTTTTATCTGAAACAAATTCTCTGGAATAGATCGTGTTTTCACGAATCTTGCTGCAGGCTGCACTTACGCATGGTGTTCATGACCTCTTTACTTTACTCAATATTTGATTCACGGGAAGAATGCCTGGATCATATTAACAACTACATCCCATTCATTATCAATGACTTTACAATGAATGTTCTTTTGTGAGTTTTTTCTTATTAATAAGTTAAGTAATTTTCCGACTCAGTGCTACCTCTTCTTGTCGTGTGGCTAGAGTCGGTGGCGACCCTATCTTTTATATTGATTTCAGTGTCAAGTAGCATTTTCTTATTCAAAGTGCGCGTGGCTCTTTTAGCTATCAGGATACATTCGAAGGGCGCTTCATGCTTCTTGCACCTAGCGTCCTTTTATTCACGCTACTTATATTCACGCCACTTACAACTGTGCAAGCTGGTAGCGGCTCCATAATGGCGTGGATTGTGTTCATATGCGGTGGACTGGATTCTCTGTTTCAACCCAACTGAACCGATCATTGGATGGAAATGGTTATGTTCGTCTACTCGGAGACTATTTGCAGCCATTCACAGACTTCATGTTCCCAAAAATCGGTGTCATGTCACTGGGGGCACAACTCTTTACGATTGTTTTGAAGAACATTCTGGACAATTAGAGCGAGCGATTTGGCCTCTCAGATCGCTCAGCATGAATCCCGTCGAACGCTACACCCTGCACCAGTAACATTTTCGCAATTATAGACGACTGTAGGGGCAGCATGGCTCAATATTTCTGCAGGGGACTTTCTGCGACTTGTTGAGTCCGTGGCACGTCGCTCTGCTGTACTACGCCAGGCAGCAGGTGGTCTGGCACGATGTTAGGAGGTATGCCATGATTTTTGTCACCTTGATGTGTAGCCCTATGTTCCTCGACCAATACTGATTCCTGAAACTTTGTAGTCTTGTTATAGCGGGACGGTTGGTGTTTGTCTTCAAACGTTACCAATTCAGGTTTTTCAGCATTTAAGTGGTGTATATCTGTGTGTCGATCAAATGTCTGACCACTCTTGCTGTCCTTCCCTGTATACGTTGAAGCTTAGTGTGTGGTAAGGAGGGTGGGGTTCTTTAACTTCGAACAGCTGGTGGCTGTATTTGGTCACTGTACGCTTCGAAAACAAGGCCACAGTAATAACAACAAAATTTAGGTATACAACAGCTTATATTTGTTATTTGTGGGTCACCTAAAGACGGAACGTTGTAGGACATATTAAGGGAGTTTGAAATTATAGCCAGCTCTGAGAACTTAGATTCCTGTTGCTCTTAATGGTGTCAAAATTCACGCAAAAACTGACAGAGAGCTCAGTTTTCTAAAATCTCAATAGAAACCAAACAATGACGTTAACACTGCGGGAGGCAACACGACTGTACGGACAAAACCAAGCAAGATTTCCTCATCTGGGCAGCTAGCGAATTCAAAGTTAGCGAAATAAAAAGAGACCGAAAATTCTATTAAAATAAGCAACACAAGTTACATGACAGTCAAGTTGCGAGCTGCTCAGAATATGGATCGCACTACCGAAATTGCGACGCCTACATTTCCTCAAAATCAGCTGCGGTGTGCTGTCTGCACCAAATGAGGGCCAGAAGACGAGTAGTCCAGAAACTTGGTCCTCCAACCTCCTGTCGACAAACAGGAACTAGAAACTATAGTGGGAACGCACCTCTCCAGCGAGAAAAATGCAAATGTTTCCAACCAAGCCAATATGCACATTATTCTCAAAGCAATAACCACGAGATAGTGGCAGACAATGAAACAGTTTCACACAGCGATATTCCCATTTAGTATGAGCCCCACAAACATCAGTCGTATTCTAAGATGGCGGCTCGTAGCAGTCGTTTGTAGGCAATCGCCTTTGCAAATGAACTGCATTTTCCTAGTATTTTATTAGTAATGAACTAACTAACAAAAAGTTGCAGCGGTGTGCTGATCACATGCCCCTCCGTATCCGCAGCAGATGATGCCTAAGCCCGGAGGATGACACGGCGGCCAGTCGCTACCGCTGGGCCTTCACGGCCTATTGTTCGGACAGTGTGTTTTTTTTATTTTTATTTTGTTTGGACAAATGAACAGAATTCTGCCATCCACCTTACCCATGACTGAGCCTATTTCGTCATTCTGTTTCATACCCCATTAAATTATTACAGCCAGGCATATGCTTGTACATTTATTCAATTATGGTTAAATGTCTTCAGAATATTGTTCACTTTGAAATTGTCTTCATTTCTTTCATTCTATGCGGTCTAGCCATTAGGCTCTTTAAACCCTTCTAAAAAAATTCTATTTCGGCTACATTAACTCTATTTCTATTTTTATTTTTCGTGGTATTTGTTTCACTTCCATACAGGTAATTTTAAAGTTTGAAACGTCCCCTTTTGAAGAATTGTATACGAGACTGTGCTTAAACTGACACACAATATTTTTAGCGCAACACGATCTGACTTTCAATAATCCCTACAAAACAATGGCCCTGACTAACATTAACCTATACCTTTCACAAATCACTTACCTCACCAAAAATCTCCGTTACTCGAACTACTGCAATACAGCGAGCGCCACTACTGCCAGCTAAATAAAAGATTCAAACTACTGAAGGCACTAACTACTGATAGGCATAGTTAGCAAATGAAAGATTTTAATAGAGAACAAACAATGTATTTACCTTAATAGTCATCAAAAGTCATAATATATACAGCAGCTCATGACATCCATTTTTACAAATTTCAAAACTCCGCCATTTCTCTCCCCACATCCACCACTGCTGGCGGCTCACCTCCAACTGCGCAACTTTGATGACTATTAAGGTAAATGCATTGTTTGTTCTCTATTAAAATCTTTCATTTGCTAACTATGCCTATCATTAGTTGGTGCCTTCAGTAGTTTGAATCTTTTATTTAGCTGGCAGTAGTGGCGCTCGCTGTATTGCAGTAGTTCGAGTAACGGAGATTTTTGGTGAGGTAAGTGATTTGTGAAAGGTATAGGTTAATGTTAGTCAGGGCCATTGTTTTGTAGGGATTATTGAAAGTCAGATTGCGTTGCGCTAAAAATATTGTGTGTCAGTTTAAGCACAGTCTCGTATACAATTCTTCAAAAGGGGACGTTTCAAGTTGTATTGTATTGTATTAAACCGAGGACCAAGAAACGACGGAGAGGCTTTGTCCCGACGTAGCCTTCAGTGGTTCAAAACCCCACAACAGGCCACAGCAGTCCACCCACCTCACTGCCGTCCCACACCGAACCCATGGTTATTGCGCGATTTAGCCCCCAGTGGACCCTCCGCGAACGTCTCATACCAGACGAGTGTAACCTTAAATGTTTGCGTGGTAGAATAATTAGGATGTACGCGTACGTGGATACGGCCTTTGTGTAGCAATCGCCGACACAGTGTAACTGAGGCGAAATAAGAGGAACCAGCCCGCATTCACCGAGGCAGATGGAAAACCATCCAGAGACTGGCCGGCACACCGGACCTCGACACTAACCCGTCGGGCGGATTCATGCCGGGGACCGGCACGCCTTTTCGCTCGGAAAGTAGAGCGTTAGACTGCGCGGCTAGACGGGCGGGCAATTTTAAAGTTTGTAGATTATATCGTAATTTTGTCATAAATAAAAAGTAGACTTGGAAGACCCGTTAAACGCTTAAACAAATGTAAAGCAAAGTTAATGGAACGTAGACAATTTAAGTCATGCTACGCTAAGAGTATTAGATTTAATATAAATTTAAGTTAGAAAATGTGTTTTTAAAATACTTGTCTGCAGAGTAGAAATGTATGGAAGCGGCAAAAAAGAACGGTGAGCAGTTAGAGAAGAAAAAATTAGAATTTTCTGAAATGTGTTGCTATGGAGGAATGCTTGCAGTTAGATGGATACATCGTGTATCTAATTACAAGATTCTGAGTTGAATCAGTAATAAAAGAAATGTATGATACTTTGATTAGACATCCTGAGGCATCAAGGGATAGTTTATTGAGTAACGGAGGGAAGTGGAGGGGGATGGGCGTTAAAAATTGTAGATGAGAACGAACGCTTGACTATAGTAAGTAGGTTGAAATGGATGTACATTTCAGTAGTTATGCAGAGATGAACAGGCTTGAAAAGGATATACTAGCATGGAGAGCTCCATGAAACCAGTTTTCGAACTGAAAACCCAAATAACAGCACATCTGCTTCATGCACCCTACGAAGTCAAAATTATATTTAATATCCCGTAGTGTCTTTGCATCCGTCTGGCCATTTTCCAATAAAGGCCATCACCTAAGTCTTGCCCTTAGAAATTATCAATTCCTTTTCTTCATTGTCTTATAGATTTCAGTCCCCTTTGTAAAATACTTTCATTATTTGCAAGAATGGCTTTGTCATTAGTATACAAGAGGCCACTTCTGAATTTCAGTCTCCGCAAAGTTACAATCTTTCAGCGAAAGTTTCCACTGTGTAATAGCTTCGTCATTGTAGAAATCAAATACGATGAGTGGCACACCGTCACCTTGTATACAATCGTCTTAGCTTCTTTGCAGATGACGCTGTCGCTTATCGTCCAGTAAAGTCATTAGACGATCAAAATAAATTGCAAAACGATTTAGAAGAGATATCTATATGCTGCTAAGATTGGCAATTGACCCTAAATAGTGAAAAGTATGAGGTCACCCATATGAGTGCTAAAAGGAATCTGTTAAACTTCGGTTGCACGATAAATCAATCATATCTAACGACAATAAAGTCAATTAAATTTATTTCCGCGTCTCAGAGAAAAATGCAACACTCCTAGAACAAACAGTGGAACAATACATTGTGTATGGGATGCATATCACGCATATCACTGCGAGAGTACATTCCAAAAAGTAAATTTCGGATACTTTCATGCGTATAACATCTTGAGCCCAGACAGTTCCATTCATTTCGTTTGACTACTTTAACTGAAAGCTCGTAAAATCATCCGTAAAAAGAAAAAAGAAGTTCGACATAGAAGCTATTTTTCTGATACATGTAAAGTAACAGACCATTTCCACTGAAGATGATGAAAGAAATATTTCAGAGACGCGCCAGAAACCAAATTATTATAATATTGCTGGATAGCTTGTTTGTTGTGAAACGGTACGTATCTTCTCCGCAACTACAAGCACTCAAACCTCTAAATCAGGTACCGACAATAAAGTGAAGCAAATCGTATGTTACGATCTCTAAGACGTTACAGAAGAGCTTGCGTTCCAGACTCAGAACTGCAATTTGCGGCTGCCTTTATTAACTGTCTAATTAGTAGCTGGTTCTGTCATATCAGGTGAGAAATCGCAAGTTACGCAATTCAAAGGACGAGGCTGAGCTGTAAACAAGCAAAAAAAAAAATTTGCAGAAAGCTCTACAGTTACGACAGGAAAAGATATTTTATTGCATAAACAGATTCTCTTCAAATAAACTACCAAATAATGAATGCAAAATGGTTTTCCACGTTTTTACGTTAATAATCGTATCCGCGCTACAAATAAACGCACGAAGCAGCGCAAGTAACAAACAATGAGGTCTTCGTTTCAAATCCTTCTTGTACTCACAAAATAACTTATCTCTACAACGCACAAGCTTCTAAGGACGACGCTGAGTTGTAAACAAGCAAAATATTTTGCAGAAAACCCAACATTTACTAATGTAAAAGATATTTTATTACATAAACAGATTCTCATTAAATAAACTCAAAATAATAAACGCAAAATGGTTTTCCACGTTTTTATGCCAATATTCGTGACAGAACTAAAAATAAACACAAAGCATCGCAGGCAACAAACAATGATGTTTTTGTTTCAAGTCCCTCTTGTACGCCGGCCGGTGTGGCCGAGCGGTTCTAGGCGCTTTAGGCTGGAACCGCACGACCGCTACAGTCGCAGGTTCGAATCCTGCCTCGGACATGGATGTGTGTGATATCCTTAGGTTAGTTAGGTTTAAGTAGTTCAAAGTTCTAGGGGGCTGATGACCTCAGATGTTAAGTTCCATAGTGCTCAGAGCCATTTGAACCCTTGGCTAAGGACAACACACACACCCATGCCCGAGGGAGGTCTCGAACCTCCGAGGGGGGCAGGCGCATGAACCGTGGCATTGCGCCCAGACCGCACGGCTAGCCCGCGCGGCACCCTCCATGGATTCCCATTTGAATTCACGTAGCATTTCCGTAATGCTCACGTTTTGATCACATCTGCCAGTGACAAATCCAGCAACACACCTCTGAACTGCCTCGACGTTTTCCATTAATTTGACTCGTTGGGGATTCCAAACGCTCAGAGCATATTTTGTACGCGGTCTGCTTCATAGATGAGCTACATTCTCCTAGAATTCGCCCTATAAACCGAACTCCACCAGTGTCCTTCCTTACAACCGATATCACGCACCCATTCCATTTAATATCCGCAACATTGCAGTTAGATGTTTAATCGACGTGTTTCGAGTAGCAGGTCAGAAATAATGTAACATTGCAGGAATCTTTTCCCCATTAATCTGAAATATCTTAAATCTTCTGCATTTACACGAAGTTCCCATTCACAACACCAAATATGGATTCTAAGTCATCCTGGATAGTCTATTCGTACAGTCACTTAACGATGACATTTCCCCGTACACTAGAATACATACATCAGTCAACAGTAACAGATTGCTGCTCATCCTTCCCAAAAGATCACACAGAGGACAAGAGCAAAGATCGGAAAATTTGCAGGCATTGATGAATATGGCGTACTACCACCCTCAATCACCTTATTTTGTTTACTGTAGACTTTAGACTTTATAAAGCGGTTGTTATTCTCCTTAGAAGTAAATGGCAATTTGTAGGTTTTAATAGCATTCATTTCATATATCACTTATGATTATATTTAAGAAATAGCGTGTACCGATAACACAAAACCCGTCCAATTTACTTCTAATGCTTTTTGTCAAATATTTATGCTGGAAAAAATGTGGCAGTTTGAGCTTTTAACACCGTGAAAGTGTTTTACGCATTTTCTCATTGTAATTACGTAGACAGTGTAAATATGTGTTTTAGATGGATAAATAAGTGTACAAATTCTGGCCACCAAATTAAAAAACATCAAAATCATTACCTGCGTGACAGCAAAATAATAGGTACTAATCTAGTAAAAACTATACTTTCTCAGTTAAGTGCGTTTTAGGTTGTTGGTATCTCACATAAAATGGTAGCGTTATTATCTTTCGAAATTAATATATGCAAATTACCAAAAGCTGCCTTGCATTTATAGATGATTTTGCTACACTACCTGAAAATCTAGCGGCTGTGGAAACACAATTCGTTCTTTTGAAATGGATAGCCAATGAAGCAAGTTTAAGAAATTTCTGCAGAGGAAAACAAATCTATAAGTCTTATAAAAAATGCTCCAAAAATTTTACTGACATTGTTCATACAGAAGACATTAAAAGCTTCAAGTGTATAGGAGGGATTACTTTTAATAAAATGGGTTAGAAAAATCTGCTATAATTCGAAGGCCTCAGAAAATGGGAGGAACATACCGAATAACAACAAATGTTTGTAATAAAAAGTACGTATCAATAAATGTAAATATTTATGATTTACGATATGGTAACGAAACCAGAATGCATCCACGCAAGAGAATGTGTAACACCGAATTATAAATTGCACAAAATAGTAGTACTGGTGAGGAGGATCTTGAGGAACATTTTTGGTCCAATAAGAAGCACAGAACCGGCCGGAGTGGCCGTGCGTTTCTGGGCGCTACAGTCTGGAGCCGAGCGACCGCTCCGGTCGCAGGTTCGAATCCTGCCTCGGGCATGGATATGTGTGATGTCCTTAGATTAGTTAGGTTTAATTAGTTCTAAGTTCTAGGCAACTGATGACCTCAGAAGTTAAGTAGCATAGCGCTCAGAGCCATTTGAGCCATTTAAGAAGCACAGAACCCTGAAAATTAAGAAGCAATGATAAAACACACTGTTGGCTCGAAACATTATGGCTACGTGTTTAATAGCGTGTTGGTTCACCTTTGGATTCAATAAGTCCTTGGGAGGCATCTGGAGGTATCAGAAGTTACGCACGCTTCACACAATTCCCGTGAATAACGGACTGGTGGTTTGTCGACGCGGAGCTGGCGTCCGATTGCGTCCTAGATGTTTTCCGTCGGTTCAGATCAGGCAAATTTGGTGGCCAACAGATCAAAGTAAGTTTACTGTCACGTTCCTCAAACCACTGTAGCACAATTCCAGCGCTGTGACGCGGACCGTTGCGCTGCTGGAAGATGCCATCGGAGTCGGGAAGACATCAGGCATGAAAGGATGCAGGTGGTCCGCAATAATGTTCACGTAATGCACAGCTGTTACGGTGCTTTTGGTTCCCTCCACGATTTGTAAAAAATCATTGTGTCTCAAAGGTATTAGTGATAAGAATATATCTCAGAGTATGAAATATACACTCCTGGAAATTGAAATAAGAACACCGTGAATTCATTGTCCCAGGAAGGGGAAACTTTATTGACACATTCCTGGGGTCAGATACATCACATGATCACACTGACAGAACCACAGGCACATAGACACAGGCAACAGAGCATGCACAATGTCGGCACTAGTACAGTGTATATCCACCTTTCACAGCAATGCAGGCTGCTATTCTCCCATGGAGACGATCGTAGAGATGCTGGATGTAGTCCTGTGGAACGGCTTGCCATGCCATTTCCACCTGGCGCCTCAGTTGGACCAGCGTTCGTGCTGGACGTGCAGACCGCGTGAGACGACGCTTCATCCAGTCCCAAACATGCTCAATGGGGGACAGATCCGGAGATCTTGCTGGCCAGGGTAGTTGACTTACACCTTCTAGAGCACGTTGGGTGGCACGGGATACATGCGGACGTGCATTGTCCTGTTGGAACAGCAAGTTCCCTTGCCGGTCTAGGAATGGTAGAACGATGGGTTCGATGACGGTTTGGATGTACCGTGCACTATTCAGTGTCCCCTCGACGATCACCAGTGGTGTATGGCCAGTGTAGGAGAGTGCTCCCCACACCATGATGCCGGGTGTTGGCCCTGTGTGCCTCGGTCGTATGCAGTCCTGATTGTGGCGCTCACCTGCACGGCGCCAAACACGCATACGACCATCATTGGCACCAAGGTAGAAGCGACTCTCATCGCTGAAGACGACACGTCTCCATTCGTCCCTCCATTCACGCCTGTCGCGACACCACTGGAGGCGGGCTGCACGATGTTGGGGCGTGAGCGGAAGACGGCCTAACGGTGTGCGGGACCGTAGCCCAGCTTCATGGAGACGGTTGCGAATGGTCCTCGCCGATACCCCAGGAGCAACAGTGTCCCTAATTTGCTGGGAAGTGGCGGTGCGGTCCCCTACGGCACTGCGTAGGATCCTACGGTCTTGGCGTGCATCCGTGCGTCGCTGCGGTCCGGTCCCAGGTCGACGGGCACGTGCACCTTCCGGCGACCACTGGCGACAACATCGATGTACTGTGGAGACCTCACGCCCCACGTGTTGAGCAATTCGGCGGTACGTCCACCCGGCCTCCCGCATGCCCACTATACGCCCTCGCTCAAAGTCCGTCAACTGCACATACGGTTCACGTCCACGCTGTCGCGGCATGCTACCAGTGTTAAAGACTGCGATGGAGCTCCGTATGCCACGGCAAACTGGCTGACACTGACGGCGGCGGTGCACAAATGCTGCGCAGCTAGCGCCATTCGACGGCCAACACCGCGGTTCCTGGTGTGTCCGCTGTGCCGTGCGTGTGATCATTGCTTGTACAGCCCTCTCGCAGTGTCCGGAGCAAGTATGGTGGGTCTGACACACCGGTGTCAATGTGTTCTTTTTTCCATTTCCAGGAGTGTATTTCGATGTAATAGTTATCTCTCAAAATTTTGATTTTCTTCCCATAAAAAATAAGGAAACTGGTTGTCAGTTTTTCTTGTTCTTTTCCAGCCTTGCTACTAGAAGGTTGTGTCATCCATTACATGATAAATTTTATTGTGAAATAATGATATCTTTAAGCATTTACGACTTTATTTTCTAGCTGTAGACATGTAACAATGAATTGTTGTGTATAGTTTTTCAGTCCTTTAAATTAGTTGGAAGTTATCAATTTGATGACGCAACGAATGCGTGCCATAAGCAAGCTATCGTACTTTCAGTTCAACATTCGTAAGTCGATCCTGCAGTCTATACTTTAACAAAGTTACTATGCAAACTATTTCTTTGCAATTAGCAATTAAGAGTAACACGGTTTTGTGTCATCAAGTTTACTGCTTTCGGACAGCGTCTTCTGGGACTGTACCAAAGATCGTATGAAAAATGAAATATTCTCTTACAGAATTATTTTACGCTCCAAGAACGGCGTAAGGTTCAATGCCCTCCTCTATTTTTCTCAACTATATTTTTCACTTCTCGCTGGCGATTCCTTCTCCAACATTTCACCTTCTTATTTAAATCTAAAATCACAAAAAATTATACCCTAGGAAGAAAGTTAACATTAGAAATTCCACCTGAACAGGATGTGAAAGGACCACACAGCATAAAACTGCCCCCACCTGCCTACGTCCTTGAGCGATGCATGTTTCAAGCAGCCATACGCATCCGAACATGCTCGTCGATCTGGATAACAAGAGACCTGATACATCTGACCAGCTGACACGTTTCTGTTGACCCACGGTCCAGTCTAGATGATCCCATGACCAGGTGATCGTAGTTGACAATGTCGTTGACTCAACATGGGAATACGTAGGGGTCATCTGCCGCGGAGCCCCACGTTCGACAATTTGCGCTGTACTCTGCCATCAGAAATGCCACAGATCACCGCCTATCCTACTGTACAGAGCAGCCAAGTTTATTGACATCCACCACCTGTGATGTAGCTTGAACATCCAGTACATTCTCGTCTGCTCGTGGCTTCACCAACTATTTTCCATAGATACCCACGTCAGTACACGTGAAGAGTCAACCGGCTTCGACGATTCCGAGATACTCGTTCGTAGGCGCCGAGCCCTGTTCTTAGTGAAGTCCCTTACGCCAGTGTATTTTCACATTTGAGTCCCATATCGTGATAGGAATGATACGAAATTATCTTATGGCACTGACCGGGTGGCCCCCAACTACGGAAGTTCGGCCACCTAGTTGCAAGTCTTTTCAATTGGCCCCACATTGGGCGACTTTTATGCTGATGATGACGAAATGATGATGAGGACAACACAACACCCAGTCCCCGAACAGAGAACATTTCCGACCCGCCCGGGAATCGAACCCGTGTCCGCTCCATGGCAGTCAGAGGCGCTGACCACTGAGCTAAGGAGGCGGACATCGTCGTAGAACGAGTCCGCATTCGTCTTTGTTCCGCTTAAATACTACCCTCACAATTCAGTTTCGAGGTGGGCTGCACTCATAAGGTTTTGGTTCATCGGCACACATCAATACACAGAAAAAGTAACTGAAACGATGAGGAAAAGAACGATTCTATGTTTTCGAACAGCTACAGAGCTCCATGGTGAATGACAGTGGCTGAACAGATATCTTCAAATGTATCAGGGAAAAGAAATTAAGGTGTTGGATCCGAGAAATGAGAAATATTTAGAAATACACAGTATAAAGCAGAAGAAACAACAGAAAGAAATGTTTTTCGGAAGGAAAGTGTTGAATTTAGGAGAATATTTTAAGGCAGAAGCAGTAAGAGATGTGAAGAGGTATACGAAAAAGTAGAGGCGTGGTAAAAATTTGAATCGTTGTTGTAGAAAAGAACGATCGTCCACTAACCCAGAAGGCAATAGATACAGGCGCTCAGATATATGCCGTGCTCCTTGACTTCTGTAAGGCGTGGTAGAGTAATTATTGTGTACGCGTGCGAAGCTCATGTTAGTTTCGTGGAAAGGAGAGTGGTAGAGGAGTCGAAACACAATGTGTTACAAAATAAAATCATAGCTCTGCAAGTCACCTTGGTGTGTGGCGGTGGGTATTTTGTGTACTGCCATCATTTCTCCCTTTTCGTGTTCCAATCGGACTTCAGTAAAACCTTGTCAATCTTGGGGATTTTGCGTTCTTTTAAATTTGGCATGCTTTTTTCGTTGCTTCTGCAACAACGATCTGACCCGTTTTGTGTACCATGGGGGATCAGTACCATCACTTATTAATTTATGTGGTATATATCTCTCAATTGTTGTCGATACTATCTCTTTGAAAACGTTCCATATCTTTTCTACACTTACATGATCATATCGGAAGGAGTGAAGACTGTCTCTCAAAAAGGCGTTAAGAGCATTTTTATCAACTGTTTTAAATAGATATACTTTGCGTTTCTTTTTGATGGTTGTAGGTGTTACGTTATTCAGCCTAGCACCAACTGCTTGGTGGTCGCTAATCCCTGTATTCGTCACAATACTCACTATTTGTCCAGGATTATTTGTTGCTAAAAGGTCAAGCATGCTTCGCAACCATTTACTCTTCGAGTGGGCTCATGAACTAATCGCCAAAATAATTTTCTCAGAAAGCATTCAGTACAATTTCGGATGACGTTTTATGCCTGCCGCCGGCTTTAAACGTATAATTTTTTAATTTTTCCAGCATATCGAGGGTAGATTAAAGTCACCATCGACTATAATTGTATGAGCGGGGTACTTATTTGAAATTAGACTCAAGTTTTGTTTGAACTGTTCAGTAACTGTATCTCCTGAGTCGGGGGGGGGGGGGGTCGGTAAAACGGTCCAGTTAGTAGTTTAGTCCGATTGTCAGGTATAACCTCTACCCATACTATTTCACACGAACTATCTACTTCAATTTCGCTACAAGGAAAACTACCTCTGACAGCAATAAATACTCCACCACCAACTGTATTTAATCTATCCTTTGTGAACATTGTTAGATCATTTGAAAAAATTTCGGCTGAACTTATTTCCGGCTTTAGGCAGGTCTCTGTACCTACAACTATTTGAGCTTCAGCGCTTTCTGTTAGGTCTACGAGAATTTACAACTACAATACCAATCGTTTCTACAACTACTTTATTGTGTTTTACCTGCCCACTTTTAGACAGACGTCCCTTCTGTGGTTCCCTGAGACCCTCTAACCTAAAAAACCGTCCAGTCCCTTCCAAACAGCCCCCGCTACCCGTGTAGCCGCCTCCTGTGTGTAGTGGACTCCTGACCTATTAAGCGGAACCTGGAGACCCACCATCCGATGGCGCAAGTCAAGGAATCTGCAGTCTACACGGTCACAGAACCTCCCGAGCCTCTGATTCAGACCCTCCACTCGGCTCTGTACGAAAGGACCACAGTCGGTTCTGTCGACGATGCTGCAGATGGTGAGCTCTGCCTTAATCTCACAAGCAAGACTGGCAGTCTTTACCATTTCCGATAGCCGCCCGAAACCAGACGGAATCAGCTCCGATCCAAAGTGACACATGTCATTGGTACCGACATCAGCTACCACCTGCAGTTGGCTGCACCCTGTACTCTTCATGGCATCCGGAAGCACCCTTTCCACATGCGGAATGACTCACCCCAGAATACACACTGAGTGCCCTCTGGCTTCCTTCCCCTCCTTGGCAGCCATGTTCCTAAGGGGCTCCATTACGCGCCTAACGTTGGAGCTCCCACCCTCTGTGAATGCCCACGCCTTGCGGCCTGAGAAGCTTCCTCTGGAACAGGGTGGACGACTGCATCTGGCTCAGAGACATCGTCAGCCACAGATAACACCCGAAACCTGTTCGTCAAAGAAACTGGGGAGGCCCTACGATTGGCCCCTCAGAAAGTTTTTCACTGCCTACCAGACTTCGGAATGATGTCCCACTTGACCACGGGTGAGGTGTTAACCTCAGTGCAGGCAGTACCTGGGGCGGCCACAGAAATGGACTGATCAGAGGACACGTGGGACGTGCTCGATGTCCCTCGCATCCCTGCATTCGATTCCGCACAGTGACGCCCCTTGGCAGCAGCCTCAAGTATGTGTGACGGAAGGCAAAACAGCCTGGAGCTGTGAGCGAAAGGCTGCCAACTCAGGTCGTATCTGTACACAACAATCACAGTTCCTATCCATTACTGCAGTCACTCCTGTTTGAAGCTCGTAAAAGTATGTAACAAGCGAACCATGTACTCGTCTTATTAGTAGCAGGAACTACACAACACCCACTCCCTGCACGAAGCGCCAATCCTCCACAGTCTTCTGCATTTTGCTACAATTGTCAGCGTTGCGTTGCGACTTCTCAATATACAACAGCATCAACCGTGAAAAGCCTCATGGTACATCCGACGTCATCTACTATATATTGTGAAAAGTAATATATTTTGAAAAGTACTGGTTCTGTAACTCTCACTTGGGGTATACCTGAGGTTGCTTTTATGTCTGAAGACTTCTCTCTATTGAGAATGCTGTGTTCTGTTTGCTAGAAATTCTTTGATGCAATCACACTCGTCTGGTGTGAGACGTTTCCGAAAAGGGGAGGGGGGAGTGGGGATCCACTGGGGGCCGAACCGCACAATAACCCTGGGTTCAGTGTAGGGGCGGCGGTGGGGTGGGTGGACTGCTGCGGTCTGTTGTGAACCACTGAGGGCTACAGAGGGACGAAGCCTCTACGTCATTTCTAGGTCACCGGTTCTATGCAGTACAATATGCAATACGAACCCTCTCGCACCCCCAAGCACCCGTACCCCCACTCTACCACCAACGCCTCCTCCTCATCTTTAGCTGATACCCTAGGTACGATCTTGATCCCTATCACATTCGCTGGAGGAACAGAAGCAGATTCCACCTGCTACTGCTCTCCCGCCCGTCCGCTTACGTCCTTGGAGTACCGCCGGCACTCAGGAGGCCTTCCCCTTCCTGCTGCTGGCACCTCTCCCTCCCCGGCAGAGGTGTCGCCGCCAAGTGGCTGGCGCGGCAACTCGCGCTTGTCGCAGGAGGCGAGGCGACCTGGAGGCCACACCAGTTGACGTTCGGCGCGCGCTCAGACAGGATCAGTGGAAGCGGCGGTCCTGCTATCCCTCACAGCCACGCGGGTTGTCGGTCTGCGTGCGCGCGCGGCCGCAAGCGGCTATCGAGATCGGAACAGCGACAGCTGCTGCAGTCTGTTCAGCAAGCCGCGTTGAGACGCAGCACGCGTGTTGCCGTTGCCGAGTAGTGTTGACGAGTGCTGCAGTTTGTATACGGCCGCAGGGGGAGAAATCGTGCCAGGATGCGCGGACGCCGTAGCGGTATCTGCTCCAAGCTGACGAGCACGTTCCTCAGGAAGTGGTGTAAGTAGCTCTGCACTGCGCCTCGTCTCTTTCTCTCTCCAGGGCATCGCCTGTGCGGAACTTCTCAACAGTGTTTGTGACTGTGCCATGTCGCTAGTATGTGCTCTCGTTTCGTTACTGAAGCAACTGGAATGTTATATTTAAGAAAGGATAATTTATATTCAAATTGATTGGGTAATTTTCGTAAAATTTCCGTGCATGCCCTTAATAAGATGCTGCGGTTCTTTAGTAGGCACAACATCCACAATTTTATGCTTTTCATTTATAATAAACAACTAACAGAAACATGATTGCGATGTGAGATGTTGACACACAATTCTAGAAAGCACAAATACGCTGTGTTCTAACATAATTAGCTATTCGGTGCTAAACCACATACTCCATGGTACAAATTTCACTTTTGATATTTTTGAGAGAGAGAGCTTCATTGACGCTTCTAGACTCTCGAGCTTCGGAAAATTATCTAACTGCATTGAATACAAAAAGATGCCTAGTACTGTTTACAGTGTGGAAACTATGAATATTCCTTAGCGCTCCACATTCCACTCTCGATGGAATTAAACAATATCCCGCACACGGCCATATGAGCAATCTGTTTCACCAGGCTTCTTCCATTAACATCGGATTGAAAACACCCTCTCTCGGGTCCTTAACATTGTGCGGATGTAGAAATAGAGTAGCGAACATAAGCATCGATTCATATTCAAACCCGAAACCATAATGCTGGCGGATCTCAGAATCTGAAGTCTGACAGAGCAATGTTACTACTTGTTGACCCTCCGGGGTATGTAACAGTTAAGACTGAATTTTTTGTTGTTGTGATGTAACGGGCGAAAACAATTTCTGTTACTCTTAAAGCCAGATATCATAAGGGTTAATGATTTTGTCTCAGTCTTTGTAGACAATGCTATTAAACGATTTTATTACTATTTTCTCGGAATTTGTGAATAAAAACCCTGAGAAAATTAAACTGTTATAGTTTATTACTGAATATCGTTCATTAGTTTTCTTTTTTTAAAGAGTAAAGAGCGTCTTCTTCTTTCATATACTGTTCGGGTTGAAAGTTGCAGACAATATTTAGATTTTTCTTGTGGTTGTTAGAGCCGCAGACTTGATTTTCAGAGAGCTATTGAGATTTTCGTATCTCTCACTAGTTTAGATATTCCCTTTCTCTCACTGCGGCTCTTGATACTACAGAAATGTGTCCCCAGATAATTTTTTTTTTTTTTTTTGCTTCTCAGTCATTATTTAATTTTCGTTTAAATTTTAAATAGAGGTGCCTAACGAGCTTTGTGGGGAAGACGAACGGAAAGCTGCATTTTATCGTCAGAACATTTATAAGATGCAACACGTCTACTAGAGAGACTGCCTACTGTACACTTATGCCTCTTCTGGAGTGCTGCTGCGCGATCTTTACCAGGTGGAACTGACAGAGACCGTCGATAAAACGCGTGTAGGAGGGTAGTTCGTTTTGGGTTATCGCGAAATAGTGGAGCGTCTCGTGGATATGATGAGTGAGTTAGGATGGCAGTCACTGAAACAAAGGCGTTTCTTTGCGGCCAGGTAATTTAACGAAATTTCAGTCATGACTTCCTCTTGGGAATGCGGAAGTATTTTTTTACCACCTACAATAGAAATAAGAGAAACCACAGCCCGCACAGAAAAGTTTAGGTGTTCATTTTTCGCACTTGCTATTGGAGAGTGCAAAGGTCGAGAAATAGTCTAAGAGTCGGTCTGTAAACTTGAGTGTGAACTGCAGCGTAGTCACGTGGCTGTAACTGAATACTTAGCTGATGTTCATTCATGTGATCGCCAACAAAATTCAGCAGTCAGTGTAACGCCCAGTTTTGCGTTATATCAAGTCTGCTGGTAGTTCTTTCCTCGGTTTTAACTGCGCCTTTTAGCACTTCCAGCGGGCCAAAATATCGGGATATTTATGTCCCATTCGTTTGAAACATCTGAAATCTCCGACGCGTAAATGCGCGCTCGGATTTGACGCGCGCGCCACAACGCAGTGTTTCACGGCGAGCTGCGCTTTCTCCGTGAATAGCGTGGGCGGTACTAAAGCCAGCCAGAAACGAGCGACAGCACTGGCGCCGGCTGCATGTGCGTTCAGGCGGTGCTTGCGTTGCGCCGAGCGGCTCTCGCTTTCTCGTACGCCTCCACCACCCGGCTGTTTGGGCAGTTAGCAATAAGAGCAATACTGTTGTAAAGGTCAGAATAAAATGCGCACTACACAAAGCATTCTAAACTAAAATCGGTCAACGTGTGATAGTCTCCACCATCCATGTAGCCCCAGGTCTAGCTGAATTGAAGGGTGACAGTTTGGTGGAGAAGGCGAGGCCAACGACTGTGAATGGAAATCGGAGTTTGATCTTTAGCGTAGCTTGATGTCTACGATCACACCACATTTAACGCGTATTCCTGGGTATGCATATTAACAATTGGAAATCAGATATTATATAGGGTGATTCCGTGATGTTACAAAATCTCAGGGATGATTAGGAAAGCTAAATGTATCATTCTGAGGTAAAGGATTCTGGCCCGAAATGACTGAGTCGAAAGTTATAAGCGAAAATCGTTGTGATGTCTCTGACAGTGGAATAAATGTATCGGTAATGTTGTTGCTTAGATTGTAGCGTAGGCCACTTTCAGAGGTGGTAACAGGATCCAAACAAGAAAAAAATCAAAGTAAGCATGGGCTCTAAACTGCATACCTTAATAGCTACATGTACTTGTTGATCTTTGCTACGGAAACATCTCTTCCCCTGAAAAGTGCTTATAGCTCTTAAGGAACTCATTTTAGAGCCTATATTTACTAGACATTTTTTCTTGTTTTAGTCCATACAACCTCCTTCAAAAAGATTGAAACCAAAGAGATTGCAGTAGAAGAGATGTTTTACAGTATCCAAGGGGCACGTGTGCTCGTAACTCTTAAGATACGCATTTTAGAATCCGTGTTTACTAAACGTATTTTTCCTGTTTTGGTGCATACTATGACCTCTGAAAGTTGCCTACCGCACAATATTAGCAACAATACGCCAGGCTACAAGTATTTCACTGTCAGATGTATCGGAAACACTTTCGCTTACAACTTTAGACTCCGTCGTTTCAGACACCCAGCTCCCTTACATCAAATTGATCCATTTATAATTCTCAATTATCTCTGTAAGTTTATAGCATCACGGAATCACTCTGTAGCTCATAAACGCTTTGTTCAACTATTCGAAATTTGTGGGTTTCGAACGTGACAACCTTGGCATAATATTTGAGAGCAAATACGTGTAAAAGCATGGGAAATTCGGGTGGCTCATAGCAACCTTTACCGGACAAATTTCTAGCATTTCGTGTTTTCAGCTTATTCAGACATCTTGATAAGTCTTCATCTGCACATTCCTCGCTTTTGACACCTCACAAGAAAACTGTATATTTCCAACCAATCGTAGAACTCCGGCTGCGCTTGAGATTAGTATGACTAGACTTCGAATTTCGGACGAAATCCTTAACTGCATCAACATAGCAAGTGAAAAAATACCATGCATACGTCGATAATAATGAGAACTTGAAACAAGAGCAGAAATTGATGAAAATAGCGTCCTCAAAAAGCCGGAAATTCTCATATTTTACAATAGTGACGCAATCTGGTTACCGGCTTATCATTGAGTTCTCTACACCATACTTCCATATCTGCCTCCGACGTGACAAAAAGAAATGTTGCCAACATCTGATCTACGCTGCGAACAAGTACAGCGCGTAGACGGCGCTCGGTAAACTTTAGCCTTCGATAGTCACTTCAGGGAGACCACAGTAGACTTCTACATCTACACCGACACTCCGCAAGCCACCGTACGGTGCGTGACGGAGGGTACACTGTAATATTAACAGTCGTGTCCTTTCCTGTTCCATTAGCAAATAGAGCGAGGAGAAAACGACTGTCTCCGTATGAGCCCTAATTTATCGTATCGTACCTTCGTGGTCCTTAGGCAAAATATGTGTTGGCGGCAATAGAATAGTTCCGCAGTCAGCTTAAAATGCCAGTTTTTTAAATTTTCTCAATAGTGTTCCACGAATAAAACGTCGCCTTACCTCCAGAGATTCACATTTAAGTTCCCAAAGTATCTCTATAACACGTGTTGTTCGAAATCTAGCAGCCGGCCTCTGAATTACTTCGATGTCTTCCTGCGATCCGACCTGGTACGGATCCCAAACACTAGAACAGTACTGAAGAATAGGTCGCACCATCGTCCGATATGCGGTCTTCTTTACAGGTGAACGATTCTTTCTTAAAATTCTCCCAATGATCCGAAGTCAACCATTCACCTACCCTACCACAGTTCTCACTTGCCCGTTCTATTTCATATCGCTTTGCAATGTTACGCCCAGATATTTAAACGACATGACTGTATCGGAACAATACGCGTTGTTCTTCCTACTCATCCTCATTAAATTACATTTTTCCATACTTCTCTAGCTAGCAACCATTCACCACACCAACTAGAACTTTTGTCTAAGTTGTCTTGTATCTTCCCACAGTCACTCAACTTCGACACCTCACCGTACACCACAGCGTCATCAGCGCACAATCGCAGATTGCTGCCCACCTTGTCCGCCAAATCATTAACACAATGCGATCAAAAGTATCCGGACACTTGGCTGAAAATGACTTGCAAGTTCGTGGCGCCCTCCACCGGTAATACTGAAATTTAATATGGTGTTGGCCCACCCTTAGCCTTGATGACAGCTTCCACTCTCGCAGGCATAGGTTCAATCAAGTGCTGGAAGGTTTCTGGGGGAATGGCAGCCCATTCTTCACGGAGTGCTGCACTGAGGAGAGGTATCGATGTCGGTCGGTGAGGCCTGGCACGAAGTCGGCGTTCCAAAAGGTGTTCTATAGGATTCAGGTGAGGACTCTGCAGGCCAGTCCATTACAGGGATGTTATTGTCGTGTAACCACTCCGCCACAGGCCGCGCATTATCAACAGGTGATCGATCGTCTTGAAAGATGCAGTCGCCGTCCCCGAATTGCTCTTCAACAGTGGGAACCAAAAAGGTGCTTAAAACATCAGTGTAGTCCTGTGCTGTGATAGTGCCACGCAAAACAAAAGGTGGAAGCCCCCTCAATGAAAAACACGACCACACCGTAACACCACCGTCTCCGAATTTTACTGTTGGCACTACACACGCTGGCAGATGACGTTCACCGGGCATTCGCAGTACCCATACCTTGCCATCGGATCGCCACATTCTGTACCGTGATTCGTCACTCCATACAACGTTTTTCCACTGTTCAGTCGTCCAATGTTCACGCTCCTTACACCAAGCGAGGCGTCGTTTGGCATTTGCCGGCGTGATATATGGCTTATGAGCAGCCGCACGACCATAAAATCCAAGTTTTCTCATCTCCCTCCTAACTGTCATAGTACTTGCAGTGAATCCTGATGCAGTTTGGAATTCCTGTGTGATGGTCTGGATAGATGTCTGCCTATTACACATTACGAACCTCTTCAACTGTCGGCGGTCTCTGTCAGTCAACAAACGAGGTCGGCCTGTACGCTTTTCTGTTGTACGTGTCCCTTCACGTTTCCACTTCAGTATCACATCGGAAACAGTGGACCGAGGAATGTTTAGGAGTGTGGAAATTTCGCGTAGAGACGTATGACAGAAGTGACACCCAATCACCTGAACACGTTCGAAGTCCACGAGTTCCGCGGAGCTTCCCATTCTGCTCTCTGACGATGTCTAATAACTACTGAGGTCGCTGATATGGAGTACCTGGCAGTAGGTTGCAGCACAATGCACCTAATATGAAAAACGTATGTTCTTGGGGGTGTTCGGATACTTTTGATGACAGAGTAGGTGTATAGAGAACAACAGCGGTGCTATCACCCTTCCCTGGGTGACTCCTGACGATACCTTCTTCTCACCGTCGGGGACAACATACTGAGTTCTATAATTTAGGAAGTGTTAGATCTACTCACATATCTGTGAAACTGTTCCATATGCTGGTACCTTTTTTTTACAGCCAGCAATGGTACACAGTGTCCTACTCCATATGCTCGTAACTTCGCTAACTTCCATTCCTGTCTATCCTACAGTGCTCGGCCTCTTAATGACGACGGTGTTAACAGGAAATTTAAATCTAATCACATATTTATTCATTCCAGCTTAACTGCCGCTGTATCAGTACACATCACTTAAATATTAAGTGGTTGAAGACAACATCACAAGAAAAATAGTGCATCATTAATAGATAAAATGTTGGTTAAGGTTGAATAGCTGATTAAGGGATGAAATGAGAGACATGCAGACATTTCTCAGCTAAATCCTCTTTTACTCTGTTATCGGAAAAATATACGTTCAGTAACAGCGTCTAGGGACGGACACCTTGTACAGTGCGTGATTTTTTTGTAGTATTTATCAACGTTTCCTTCTGGTACTTACTCCTTATTTATAAATGCATCCTAAAGTATTAACGCATAAAATATATTCCAGAATAAATTTTCACTCTCCAGTGGAGTGTGCGCTGATATGAAACTTCTAGGCAGATTAAGACTGTGTGCCGGACCGAGACTCGAAATCAGGACGTTTGCGTTTCGCTGACTAGTGCTCTAAAACTGAGCTTACCCAAGTATGACTTACGACCCGTCCTCATAGTTGTATTTCCGCCAGTTGCTCGTCTCTTAGCCTTCAAACTTAACAGTGGAATGTTCCCTTCTTTTGGCCCTTCGTACTAAACGTAGCCTTCCAGATTCATTGACTTTAATATTAGCAGACAATTACCGGATGATTGAACTGGTCCTCAGTTTTCTTCGTGATAGTGGTTTTTATTTTCAGTTACAAGGTTTTGTTTTCCTCCAGGGGCACGGGCGGGGTGGTTGTGGTTGGGGTCTCTCTTCATGTTTTCTGAGTCTGGGACCCATGATCATTTCCCCGTCGAAAGACCGCTCTTTTATCCCTCTGTTTTTCCAGTTTTTGAATTAGCCTAGCGTTTTATGCCTTCTGCAGTGTTTGCTTTTAGTTTCCTCGCTTTATAATTTGACCCCTACGAGATCCGCCCACTTTTAGCGGACGCCTCTATCTTACGCACATAACTTTCGAGTTGCGGGACGGATGCCCTCGCCGCTTAGTCCTCTAATCCCCCTCTATCAATCAATGGATTAGTCAATCAATCAAAACTTAATGGAAGTTTTCCTGCGGTGTTTAAGAAAACAGCAAGTGATATTTGTATCCATTAAAATAAATCAGCGAACATCTCTCGCTGCACGCAGAAGTTTACCGCACAAACAATTCCTTATGTATTTACATTATCCTGTCCTTATGTACCTGCGTGTACCTCCGTTTGCCGAGGTATCATGAGAACACCTGAAAACTACGTTCATCTGTTTTGATTATTACAGCATTCTGGAAGCGATGAAGAAATAGAAACTGACGAAAACTTTGTCCTCGCCGGGTCTGTAATCAGAATTTCCTGCTTCTGCAGAAGAGACACCGCAATTACGCTATCTGACCACGCCTCTAGGACTGATTCAGACTTTCATTGTTGCTTAAGTTTTCCTCCAATTACTTCCAAATAAAGACAGGCAATTTTGATTTCAGAAGAGGAGCTCCGTAGGAGACGATAAGGTGGAGAATCGAGGCTTTCCTGCCACTGGGAATACGTACCAATGCAACTGAAGTCACTGACGTGAAATGGATGTATTAGACGAGGTTGTATTGGATAAAATGAGATTACATAAGATGGTATCTCAGAAGGACACTGAGAGCATGATAAACTCAGAGTTATTGAATTCCATTCTAGGCAGCCTCAGATTCCGCTCGTAGGTGGTTTAGAGAAATCGCGGAAAATCTAAGTTTTGTGTGGCGGACGGGAATTCGAACCCTTGTTCTGCCGATTGCGAGTCTGGTGTCATAATCGTGGTGCCATCCTGTTCGGTAAGGTACTTTGATTACAGTAGCAGACGCTACGAGGATTTCCAGGACGGAAGTGTGACCAGATGTAGGTGGAGATTCGGGTCCGAACCTTCGTACAGATTTAAGTTTTCATTTGACGGGACTATCAACATCGACGTGCTGTACACTCATTAGTGGAAATTGTTAGTATTACTAGCATCTTAATCATCTGTCAATTCAGTTCTAATACGGTTGTGTATGTTCATGGTACAATGGTTGATAACTAGCAAGCGTAGAACAGTACTAGGACCTTGTACAGCTATGTATATTGCTGCGAACAAAAAGATTATTTCCGTATGCGAGATTAATCATGTTGGCTTGGATGCTTATCCAGTCAATGTAACTTTTTCTAAATTTTCATAGAAAAGCTGTGATTTCGTGAACAATTGTATATCCCTTATTTTGTTAAAAGGGGATGTACAATTCTGAAACGAGCCCTCATTGTACCAAAAATGTGACAAGGATAGTAAAGTTACGCGCACTTCTCCTTAGTTCCACATTTCTTTCTGCTTCTGATAAAGCCGTATTCCAAACTTATACCGAATTTGCAGATAAATCGACTTGCAATCACATACTTTACACTCGTGATTTTTTTGCAAGTGAAACTATCCAGATTCAATAAATATTTGCTCAACTCTCACTCAGAAACCAAATTGCGGTGAGTACGGTACGATACGATGTTGCAGTATCTGTGTTCAGAAATACGAATCAATATTCTTTCAGATAACCTAATGCTAAACGACCGCTTGCGATAAGCGGATTCTAATCCCATTTCGGCAAAAATTTTCACTGTCGTCACTCCATTATATAGATGATGGTTATCCATATTCGCAAGTACGAATACATTTCATGTGCAAATTGTGATCCGTGCACTACAAATGAGAACAAATATCAAAACATCATTAGCCACACACATTACACACAGACTACTCAAAATATTAAAGTAGTTGGCAGACGCTGAAAATGAAGCTGAAATTTGACAGTGTAGCTATTATATCACTTAATATTTACAAAAACACGTTACGAATTTGTTATATTTTTTAAAAAAAAATGTGTGATTAAATATTTCTTCTCAGAATCGGAGTTGTTCTATGGAAATTGAAAAGAGGTATGTTGGCTGGCTAAGCATCAAAGCCAATACGATTAATCTCGCATTTGGTAAAAATCTTTATGTTCGCACCAGTGTAAATAACTATACAAGGTCCTACTGTTCTATGATCAAGATGCTAGTAATAATAAAAATTTGCACTAATCAGTATATTGTACATCGATGTTGATAATCCCGTCAAACAAAAACTTAGTTCCCTATGAAAGTTCGGACCCGAATCTTCCCAAGTTTGAAATGGCTCTGCAAGATGTTGGCCAGCAGACCTTGAGAAGGGTTCGCCTTCCGCCAGTGGGCGCTACATTGGCGGCGGCAGTGGCTGCTGGTCTCGATCGATGTCTGGCGACCGCAGCTTCGCGCCGCAGCGCCGGAGTATCGGGGCCACCGGCTGCGCCTCATTATAACCGGTTTGCTATCCTCCCTCGTCTCACTAGTCGTTTTGTGTTTAGCGCCCGCCTTTAGTTTTATTTGCCGCGGCTCGCCGCTGCCGTCAGAACTGCCTTGCGACATTCTTCGGGAACAGGTCTCAAGCAGGTTACATAAATGCTGGTCGCGGACTTGCGCGTTCCTTTAATTTGCCCCCTCTCAGAATCGGGTAGTTGCTCTGAGGAATAGGAAAGAAAAAAAAAAAAAAACTATCAGCGACGAGGGGGGCTGCCCCTTGGCAGAAGACGAACTTCTGTAATGCTGAGTGATATCTAGATCATCTCTCAGCGGTGGATGTTTTGACTTGAAGCTGTCCGGTCGTACACGCCAGAGTCTCTAAGATTAACTACAGCTGTTTCATCCGATGGACGGTCGAGACATATCGTTGAATCAAATAAGACTTCAGTTCTCCTGGTTATTACTGTTAGCATTAAACCGCGATTCTTATACATATATTTCAACAACGCGTTTCTAGAGACAATGCTCTCATCATCAGGTTGTAAAGTTTGTCATGAAATTAAACGGACTAAAAAGACAAAATACCGTCACAAATAGTTGGGAAGTCCATAGAGTCCCAACTATTTGTGATGGTATTTTGTCTTTTTAGTCCGTTTAATTTCATGACATAGACTTTACAACCTGATGATGAGAGCATTCTCTCTTGAAACACGTTGTTAAAATATATGTATAAGAATCGCGGTTGAATGCTAACAGTGATAACCAGTATAACGAGAACTGCTACCTCGACTCCATAATGGATTATATTAAATCTTCAGTTCTCCATTTCTTACTAGCCCGACTATAAAATACGGAAATGTCTGTTTCACCAGTTTTTTGTGCATTTATATATTATCGATGACTGAACATTGACGAATCTAAAATTAAGAGCTTAAGCCACTAAAGAAAGTATACGATGTGATGGACCATTATGATCAGCAAATTCAAAAGGATCATGACTGTTGTATTATTCGAAAAAAAAAGTGAACGTTTGCTTGAAACAATATGTGGTGCCATCTGCAGTACTTACACAGACTGCGACTACTCATCACCGATTTCATCATAATTCATAGCTCATGTGGGGCCTTCCCAGAAATGAAAGTGGTAGAAAGCTCCAGACGGCTCAGCGGTTATAAAGAAATTCCATTTTTGGCGGGGGTCGGGCGAGGAATGAGCCCACTTATGTTAGCGCTCTTTCCATGCAACATGTGGCGCAGCTGGAAGAGCACAGAAGCAGAACGGTAGTCCCGAGGGTCGCCTTGTCGAATACCTGTGCGGAAACTTTACTGTCAATCTTTAAAGTTACTTGTACTACAAATAAACCGAAATAATATTAATATTTCCCCACTTCTCTCAAATTCCATTCGAACAGGCCTCTGAAGAGCCAACGGTACCGACCGACCGCCGGGTCATCCTCATCAGACAAGCGTCGCTGGATGCGAATATGAAGGGGCATGTGGTCAGCCCACCGCTCCCCCAGCCGCTGTCAGCTTTCGTGGCTGGAGCCGCTACTTCTCAGTCAAGTAGCTTCTCAATTAGCCCCACAAGGGCAGAGTGCACCCAGTTTGCCAACAATGTTTGGCAGACCCGGACGGTCACACAACCATGTGCTAGGCAAGCCCGACAGCTCCTAATTTCGAGAAGCGGTGTTAACACTGTGCCAAGGACCTTGGCATTAATAGCTTGATAGAAGGCTTGAAAGAAAAGGCAAAGGAAAATTTGTGATTGTAAATAACTTCCTAAGAAAGGACTGCACTTACAACGTCCACGAGGACTTTCCGAGGAGGAATTGTAATTAAAGCGTATAGGATTTCATATTCCGTTAGTATCATTTTGACCTTCGAGCAGCATTCGGCAGCTTTACGCGAACAGTAGGTTCCCGGTGCAGGTAAAATCGACTCATCGGCCATCGCTTGCTAGCATAGTGAGAATTTGTGAAAAATACAGTACTGCAGTGTTATTCTGATTACGATGCAAAGCTCCTTTAACACAGGCACTGCAATATCGTATTTACCTGCCGATACCGCGCAAGCGACTTTAAAGTACAACGTCTGACCTGTACGGGAATATACGTATTGGATGTAAGAGTGTGGGTCGCAGACGCATGGTTGACGACATACGGAGGTTTCGGTCTGGCCGTGAGTCGTGCAGGGATAGCCAAATGTAAGGCGGCCGCTCGCGATAAGTGGGTAACCTAGGTTCGGGTCCCGGTCCGGCACAAATCTTCATTCTCAGTCCATTCTACGGCTGATGGTTGTCTTACTCCGTTCCCCTGCCTAGTAAGTATACTAACATACCTGTAAATGGCTCATATTTCGCCCGAACCACCACAGCGCTTGGCCATCTGGAGCACTTACTTCAGTCACTTTCATTTTTGGCAAGACCCTGCAAATACCATGATTTAAAATGAAATCGGTGATGGCGAGTAGGTGCGGTTTCCTTGTGAGTCATATTTTCCGAAAATAGTTGCTGCGTTGTTGTGAATTCTTCCCTTATTAACCATCAAAGAGCAGATATCGAGTTTTAATGACGTGGTCGGAACAAAGAGGAATGGAGCAGTTCGTGGCAAAAATCTGATCACTGTGGTTTTTGATGTTACAATACTGTAGTGCGGATGCGTTGAATGTGTAGAGAATGTCCATATGCTACTCTTGTCAAGTGCGACTTTTGTTCCATTCTGTTGTTTCAATCGCTTGAAGCCCCACGCTAAAAGACCACCCCATGACAAGCCGACCGTTGAGGCCGTGCGGTTCTAGGCGCTTCAGTCTGGAACCGCGCGACCGCTACGTTCACAGGTTCGAATCCTGCCTCGGGCATGGATGTGTGTGATGTTCTTAGGTTGGTTAGGTTTAAGTAGTTCTAAGTTCTAGAGGACTGATGACCTTAGATGTTAAGTCCCATAGTGTTCAGAGTCATTTGAACCATTTGCACCACCACATGACAAAATATATATTTTGGAACAATGACTTAAAGTATTGTATGTAACAAGACACATTGTCCCATGCGATTGTTCAGCATTTTCTCAAGTACCTGATACATAATTCTTTTGAAACATATTTTTTTTAATATATCGCCTCCAGGGAATCGCTGGAGTCGGTCATAACCGCCAAACAAATGGAGACACTCGGGACAAGCACCTAAATGTAGTCACGGTGAAGGGCGGAGGCCAAGCTGAGATTCATTAGAGCATGGAGAATAATCCACGTACGAAGGATGTCACTCTTAAACATTCATCATACCAACTCCTGAGTGCGGTGAAACTATACGCATGTATGGGAAACTTCGGCTGGATTTGGAGGGTTCGAAGGAGAGCTGCACAATTGGGGCCGGCCGGAGTGGCCGTGCGGTTCTAGGCGCTACAGTCTGAAACCGAGCGACAGCTACGGTCGCAGGTTCGAATCCTGCCTCGGGAATGGATGTGTGTAATGTCCTTAGGTTAGTTAGGTTTGCTTAGTTCTAAGTTCTAGGCGACTGATGACCTCAGAAGTTAAGTAGCATAGTGCTCAGAGCCTTTTTTTTTTTTTCACAATTGGCCATGAGTTTGTCAATTCTAGAGGGTCACCGATATGGTTATCGGGTACCAGTAGAAGAAGGTACAGAGAGACATAAAGGCTTGTTAGTGAAACAATCGTTATTGTCGTAAAAAAAAAAAAAAACCCTGCACTTTCACAAACGCTCGACGACATGTATGTTGTAAATGTGACACCGTGTTTTTTCTTTATACCATATATACGGCACTGTTATTGCCTTCTCCTATTACCTTCGTTATTAGCCTTGGCAGGCAATTTTTAGACATCCACTGGAACGTCCAGTTGAGCTAGGCTTCCCAAGATCCTGAACTAAAAGCAAATGCTATTTTGGACTTCGCAGCCTATTTCGGAAGATCCCTGGCCATGGTAACGATTGACTGCAGGGTAGTCGTATAGTACAAGGTAAAAAAAAAAGGTGAGAGATTGGTGCTGTAAAATAGCCACACAATAGGCACTTCTATAGCAGACCTCGTATTAATAAATGTTTGACGAGAATATTTCTGACTTAAAAATTGAAATGTGTTTTTTATGAACATAGTGAACGCTAATAGGGATTCCGTCAGGAGGAACTCAGAAGTGTTCTGGGTCTAGAAAGGAAACTGCGTACAACACTGTCGTGTGACCTTTTCTAGAGTTTTCGATCGCAGTTATTTAAAAAAATTCATGTTTCTTGTGAAGTAATCGGCTGATTCGGGCGATGGAGCGTTAATTTTCAGGGTATGTTCAAAGGGATCAATGAATACAGTAACATTAACTGCAAGCTGTTACATAAATATAGTGTATTATTTTAGACATATTTTTCGTGTAAGTGGAATAAGAAACGATTTCGGAGCCATAATTATTTTTTCCATCCTCTATTGGGGAGTTGAGCTTTAATAGCTCAAGATACCCACCACCATCCATAGTGCAGAGCTTTCATTGTATTTCCTTAAATGAGTCCTTGACGTATCTCTTCCATGCGTTGGACGCTGGCAAATTTCCATACACCTACGGCAACAAAATGTAAGGCTGTAGAAACCTCGACTGCACTACCCAGGAGAGATAGCGACGCTATCTACACAAACGTTTTGTTGCCACATACGAAAGTTACCTTGTCTGGCTTGTCACGTTACAACTTTTAATCACTTACGAGTAACTTGAACAGTATCTCTTCCTTGACATCTGTTTTTTTTTCCCTGAAGGCATCAACTGTTTAAGTGTCGTTTATTTAGCTCATTTTTTTGTGAAGTTTCTAATTGCAAATACCGCTTCGTCGATTTGTTGCACTATCCTAGAGCATATTCTAATCTCAAAAATTATGACGTACCGGGGGAAAATAAGCTCTCAAAGATGCAGAACGGATTAAGAAAAAAAAAAACCCTCGAGTGTAATTTTGCTTGTCTTATGCATGAAATGAAACCTCTCAAGGCCAGAACTACGTCCTTGGTGAATTTTGTTCCGGGCATTAAATGGTGGTCCATGGCATTTTCCTTTGCCTAACGTTTAGTCTCTTAGTGCTGCAGAGGTCATTATGGGCTATAAAGAGTCACAGACTATGATAATGACTCCAGATTTAAGACATGAAACACCTAAGCGCAAAAATACGCGTTGGACCTTGGCCTAGTGCGCATAAAATAAAATTGACTCATACGAGACGTCTCGCTAACTGTTGGAGCGGAACAGATTCCGTCTTTATAGATTTCAGTTAGGCGGCCGGCTATGAACACATACGATGACTATCAATATAACAGCGCTCCCTTTCATAAAGCACCTTCTGTGAGGCAATGGATTTTGGACAATCACATTCCTATAGCTCCTAACTTTATTTTGCTTTTTTGTGCTTTTCAGCGTGTCCTTTCTTTTGATAGCTATTAATATTTAATATTACTGTTCAACTTTAAGTCCTTTCTCCTGATTGTAAAACTTTGTTCTTTTCAGAGCTGACTTGATTTGATGACCGTCTTCTTCACTCTGCCTGTTTTAAATTTTGTCTTTTGTTTTTATATTATAACCTGACAGGGACTAATGGGAACGTCCAATGCGCTCAACTTTCTCATGTTGACTATTATATTAATATTTTCTTCTGTCAGTTATGTATCGCATACCACGTTACACTGTATTTTCTTCTCTCTAGGTTCTTGCCATTTCTAATTTCTTTAAATTTTCAAATCCCTCATGTGCAGTTCTTCTTTATATAGATGTACCTGAAGATAAAACTCTTTGTGAAACCAGTAGTACAATTTAGCAATCATACAACAGCTGTTCGCGCTTTATCTTTTAAAAATACATTTCTGAAATGACTGGCTTGCCGAGAGTCCTGCTCGGAACAACGGAATACCTTCGGAAGGAGTTAGAGAGTCGACTTTGCTATCGAATCCAGTGTCCAATATCTCTACCTTATGTAACTTCGACTGTTGAGAAAGAATGCCTGCATTCCTCTGCAGTTATGCAGACAGATAATTGAAAGTGTCAGCAGAGTTCACGGCGTCACAAAGGCGAAGGGTGGACTCAGGACATATTAATGCCCAATAGCAAGTGTCCGGATACTTCTGATCTCATATTGTACTTCGTACTGGAGAAGCACAAAGATCTCCATCGGCCACTGGCCGGAAGTTCGTCCTCTGAGTGATCCTCATGTTCTCTAGCAGAATGTCATCACCAGCTATTGCAAAATCGTAATCTTTTTCGTCTGTTTCTTGACATTTTTCTTCATCCGTCGAGTAACAATTTTATCAAACTTACGATCGTCAAAACTGACACATTTCTGCGAAGTCATTTTGTACTGCCCCGAAGAAGACATACGTAGCCCACGAGGCACGATCGAGAAAACTCCTACACGTCAACAACAAACGAAGAAGGCGATAAAGCAACAGGCAGTAAAACATTGTAGGGTTGGGTATTTATGGAGGGCAGGAGAGTGAAGCAGCATTTCGCCAGAACTGACCTAGGCGGGGCAGTGAGTTCGAAAATTGTCGCGAGCTCTGAGAGCACACCTCGTGATTCGGGGTTAAAAAATAACACTCTTTCATTTTTAATCCTCATAAATATGTGAATTTTCAGTGTGCGGAACTTGAAACAGAAAACTGAACAGTATTAGATAATTTTGATTTAACAATAAGGCGTTTCACATGGCAGTATCAAACATTAATTTGTGTTCACACATCAGTAATGGAAAACAGGTTATTTTTGAAAAAAAAATGCGCCTGAAAATTTGTTTATTCACAATTACATTTTTAATAAAAATTTAATGTAGATTAAAGGAAGGTTGCTATCTGGAAGGTACGACCCAGTAACTTAACTAATACAAGACTTGTACAATACGCTGGCCGTATTACTAACATAGTAATGTTTTATGCTTTAATGCCGCTAGCAAATCTGCTAATCTTCAAAGGCGATTTATTCGAGTTTATTTGAGAATCATGTCATACTACGTGAGAAAATGGTTTTAAGGGTATTGAATTTCACATACTATGCGTATGATGAAATTCCCTTAGGGTCATCTTGTTACTCATGAGCGCTCATAATTCTCGTATCGAATTACATAGTGCGACGCACAAGCTGCAGTAAGACGCCAAGCTGTGAAATGTGATGAGTCAGGTTGGAGTAAGGTTTTGTCCGTCATTACATTTCGTGTGCACATAAGTCCTGTCTCACTCATGGTGATTCCAAGGATTATCCTAGCGACGAAACTGTAAATAACTTCCTCCGTTCTCTTAAAACCCAAGTTAGTAGTCTGGATTTAGTAACCATATTTTTAATTGATCCTAAACACCGTTCCACCGTCACCAACATTCGCAAAATCTCGATTTAGAAAAAAGTGGGACTGCTCCTCCTGTTTGTAGTGTCCCACAGACCGAGGAATGCTCTTAGTGCTACAATCTGCTGCCGAGATAGTCACGGTTGCACATGCGGCTGTCTACTCAGGCTGCAAGAGGTCACTGAGCAGTCAAAGACCTCGGCACAGAAGTTAGCGCAGGGAACAGCAAGAGGCACTAGAAGAATACATGTTCAGTGCATGCTTTCATACATCTACCTCGTGTTTCTCTTAAGTCATGAGGCGTGTTTCTTCTAGCGTTTCGGCAGATATTTGCAATTTAGTTTCTGCGATGTGTAGCTGGAGGCAGCCCTCTGCTCACCATGTTTCCAGCCAAGGCCCAGTGTCAATGGAAAGTGTCGCTTTCTTGCCAGTTACAGGTAAAATTATTTTTATAGCGGCATTCCTCGGTCTCTAAATAGTCTAATGCCATATCGATTTATCGATATCTGAAAGACGCAGAATAACCAGTAACCAAGCAGCGACTGAGTAGCGCTGCTGCGGTAGCACACACGGCCGGGCAGGGCTGCAAGCCGGGCATGGAAGACGTGGCGAACAAAAATATTAAGAGACCTTTGGGTATGTGTTATGGTTGTCGACTGCGTTAGAGAATGGTTGAGAACAATCCACGCAGCCGCAGTAGTAACACAGTATCACTTTCGCGACGATTTCACGGACGCCCTGGTGTTTGTTTCAGTATTTCTAACTCGATAATATTTGCTGTGTTTCAATAAGGTTTCGAATTATGAAAACAAAGCAGAAAGTATGCGAAGCATTTTTAATGTCGTTTAGTTACTGCCCTTAGTGAGTGGGAAGATTATAGTTTTACAAAGCAATTCCTAACCAACTGAGCTGTTAGTAAGTTAATTAGGTAATAGCAAAGAAACTTTTGTAACTGATGTTGGGTTGGGTTGTTCTGGAGAAGAGACCAAACAGCGAGGTCATCGGTCTCATCGGATTAGGGAAGGACGGGGAAGGAAGTCAGCCGTGCCCTTTCAAAGGAACCATTCCGGCATTTGCCTGGAGCGATTTAGGGAAATCACGGAAAACCTAAATCAGGATGGCCGGACGCGGGATTGAACCGTCGTCCTCCAGAATGCGAGTCCAGTGTGCTAACCACTGCGCCACGTCGCTCGGTTTTGTAACTGATGTGCATTCCTTAAACAACAAAGAGCCTATTTTTTCAATTTCTTCATTGATTTCTGGCGCTGATTACGTGATCTATTAACAATCCATTTACAATAAAAATAATCCTAAATTCTAGTCTAAGTAAAATAGGCAATAAAAGAATAGAGTAAAAAGAGAGAAAGTAATAAAGAAACAAAGAGTATACCAAATTAATCATTATATCTACCTATTGAAAAACGAAGTTCAAATATCTGCCGACATACCAGTGTATATTACTTTCTTGTGCCAATAATTCTCCACTGCCCCTGCGACTGTTTAAATGCCTCTGAAAGCTCTGTAATTAATCCAGTCTTGCCCTACGAGAGTGAACTGTATACGATCAGTAGCCCTTGTTACTTCTGTGTAGTACGGGTTCCACACGCTTGAGCAATATCACAGGATGAGTTGCACGAGTGATATGTAAACAAACTTCTTTGTAGATTTATTACATTTCTCTAGTATCGAGAAATCTAAATCTGCCACCTGCTTTACCTACGACTAAACGTGTGTGTGATATTTCCATTTTATATCCCAAGAAGTTGTTACATACAGGTATTTGTACGAGCCGACATTCCTGCTGAGACTTATTGGTACTAGTCATAGAATACTAAGTTCCTTCGTTTTCAAGTGCACAGTTCTACACTTCTGACCGTTTCACACAAGACGAGTTACGTTAGTCTGCCGAGTAAGTTTCCACATACTGCAGAGGCACTGAAAGTGCAGAATCACGGCGACTTCTCAGGGCAATGTCCCTTTAAATTCATGTTGTACTGAAACAGGTCTGCCGGCAACGGTTTAGGGTTTCCCTTATTCACGCTACCACAGACTGCAAGCGTAATTTCCAACAGGTGTTGGGCACATTTTACGGTCGGCAGAAGGTACCCGGAAATGACATGACTTTCATAAACTTATTTCGTTGTCTAGAAAAAAAAGTCCGTTTCACTTTGCTGAGTTATCCTTGCGAGTTCTGTGGATACAGTTCGCAGTCAAGTGTAATCTCACTATGAGTCAACCTTTCTTACTGCTGGCAGATCGCAAAAGCAGTAGGGAAGAAAACATTATGTATAAGTTACAGCCTCGTTGGAATATGTGAGACTCAAGATCCAAAGGTATGGGATCCGAATTCCAGTCGATTCTACGATTATTTGTCACCTATCGCTTCTTTAGCATCCTGGGAATAATAAGTAAATGCGAAAAATTGCAAATTGCGCCGCGGTTACGAGTTCACCATAACTGGTAGGGTTAGACATTACAAATGTCGGAGGAAGACAACGGCATCTCACCTTTAATAAGACCATTCGCGACAAAGCAGTGAGTTGTTCAAACGTCCTTCAGGTTGAAGAGTTTGCTGTTTTTATATCCGTGCACTGTCGGTACCATCTCGCAAGATAAGCTGCAGAGGAGGAGATCTATTGTATCATAAAACTGCGTCACAGGTAACAGTTAGACATCTGAAGTCAGTCGTTTAATAATTTACGTCGTGCTAGTGACACACCGTACTACACGTTGCCGTCTATGATTTCTATTTCTCTGTGCAATCATGGTACGTATTACTTGAAACATAAGTTTTACAAGGATGTGCGATACGTGTCAGTCTTAACTGGAAAAAAGCAGTGTGTGCGATTTCTCAGATATGTACCGACACAGTATAATCCTTCACCAGTGGACTTCTTAATTTCTTTTGATTCCATATACACTGTTTTACGATTCTTATGATAGTATTCTAATTCATAAAGCTACAATTTATAAGCGTGTCATTTTTGTATTGTTATTTTCCCTATGGGTCGAAGCAAATATTTGCTCCAAATTTTTTCGGTTGAAAAGCTTATGTTAGACTAGTGTGGATATTATGTTGCTCAATCCATGATATAAAACTCTAAATGTCAACGACTTCCTTTTGATGCCGTTTGTGTGAATGTTATTACGAACATTGTGAGCTTCTCAAATCAGTGCATTTCACATTTGCTCCACCTTAAAATAGTAAAAGTAGTTATTTCTAACCTATATGTTAAGCTCCTTCTATATCTTATACTTGTCTCATGTGTCGGACTCGATTGGTGCTGCTCTTATCGCCGATCTCATTATAGAGATCTTGTATCCGGAAAGGCTGTACGCAACTTAGCTGCCGCTTGAGGGAATTTTCCATTTTGAAGTATCTGTCGCGGTTGTTTCCTTAAATGTTGCACCGCGCTGTAGTTTTCCTCGCGTAACGAGTTGTCGCAACCAGTGTTGGAACCAATGTCATTAGCCAGCCGGATCACCCTTCACCGCAACACTCTCTCTCTCTCTCTCTCTCTCTCTCTATTGCGACACTTCTCCCATTTCAGACAATAGGTGACTGTAAGGTTATTTATGATTGTTGCTATGTAAACAACATGTAATGTATTCACACAAAGAATCCAACGAAACGTACGTCGCCTGGTAAGACTTATGAGAAAACAATCCATTTCTCTTTGGGGAAAACAACCCATCACACAATAAAAAGCGAAATGTACATTTTTATTGCCCTTGGTGTGAAACAACTCAAATATTGGTTATGTTCCATGACGGAGTGACATACTTAATTAGGGGAACACTGGATTCCACTTGAAACATGAACGCTTTACAAATAAACACTGGAACACAGTCTGAAAGACTTTTGCCGATTAAAGACATAGGTCGTAGGTTCTGTTTTGTTTTGACTCCTCAGGCAGCTAGTTACTGTAGTGTGGCACAGCTATTTCGATGTGTAGGAGGACTGCAGACGTGTTCCAGAATACAAACAAAAACTAATTAAACGAAACTTCCTGGCAGATTAAAACTGTGTGCCCGTCCGAGACTCGAACTCGGGACCTTTGCCTTTCGCGGGCAAGTGCTCTACCGTTTGATCTACCGAAACACGACTCACGTCCGGTACTCACAGCTTTACTTCTGCCAGTATATCGTCTCCTACCTTCCAAACTGTTCTAAAAACTAATTACGTAACTTTAATTTTTACAAGTGATAATTAAAACTGACTACCCCTAGTACAATGAGCAACAGAAAAAACTTAATCAGAGGTTCAGTACTATTTTATTATTGTTTATTGTGCTAATAGTACCCTAAGTTTTAATTATTAATGCAAGTTAATTACTCATTCAAGTTTTTAACTTCAGTCTCGACGATCTAATCATTTGGGCTGAAATGCTCGAACAGTTAGATAAAAGCGGCGCAGGAAATCGGCCTTAGCCTATTCAAAGGAACAATACCAGCTTTCGCCTAAAGGAGTAATATAGGGTAACTGGCCGAACGGAGATTTCAAATACACTAACCAAGCAGTGCCTAAATGGCGCAGTGGAGAAGTGTCTGATTACATACTCAAATTTCTGGCGTACTGTCCCCAGTCGATTCCGTAATTTTCTTGTGTCGTATTTCTTTAAAATCTGGCAATGAACTTGTTAATGTGTAAAATAACGAGTCCTACACCGTTGCTCGAAGTCCACATTCAGCTGCTCTTCCCCGTCTCTAACTGGCTGGGTTGTCAGAGTAAGGGTTGGAGAAAGAAAATTGTTGAGTCTTGTACCATAGGAATCAAAGGAGAGGATGTTGTTTCTTGGCCGGTATAATGTTTCTACAACACAACTTCGCACATGTACACTCCTGGAAATGGAAAAAAGAACACATTGACACCGGTGTGTCAGACCCACCATACTTGCTCCGGACACTGCGAGAGGGCTGTACAAGCAATGATCACACGCACGGCACAGCGGACACACCAGGAACCGCGGTGTTGGCCGTCGAATGGCGCTAGCTGCGCAGCATTTGTGCACCGCCGCCGTCAGTGTCAGCCAGTTTGCCGTGGCATACGGAGCTCCATCGCAGTCTTTAACACTGGTAACATGCCGCGACAGCGTGGACGTGAACCGTATGTGCAGTTGACGGACTTTGAGCGAGGGCGTATAGTGGGCATGCGGGAGGCCGGGTGGACGTACCGCCGAATTGCTCAACACGTGGGGCGTGAGGTCTCCACAGTACATCGATGTTGTCGCCAGTGGTCGGCGGAAGGTGCACGTGCCCGTCGACCTGGGACCGGACCGCAGCGACGCACGGATGCTCGCCAAGACCGTAGGATCCCACGCAGTGCCGTAGGGGACCGCACCGCCACTTCCCAGCAAATTAGGGACACTGTTGCTCCTGGGGTATCGGCGAGGACCATTCACAACCGTCTCCATGAAGCTGGGCTACGGTCCCGCACACCGTTAGGCCGTCTTCCGCTCACGCCCCAACATCGTGCAGCCCGCCTCCAGTGGTGTCGCGACAGGCGTGAATGGAGGGACGAATGGAGACGTGTCGTCTTCAGCGATGAGAGTCGCTTCTGCCTTGGTGCCAATGATGGTCGTATGCGTGTTTGGCGCCGTGCAGGTGAGCGCCACAATCAGGACTGCATACGACCGAGGCACACAGGGCCAACACCCAGCATCATGGTGTGGGGAGCGATCTCCTACACTGGCCGTACACCACTGGTGATCGTCGAGGGGACACTGAATAGTGCACGGTACATCCAAACCGTCATCGAACCCATCGTTCTACCATTCCTAGACCGGCAAGGGAACTTGCTGTTCCAACAGGACAATGCACGTCCGCATGTATCCCGTGCCACCCATCGTGCTCTAGGAGGTGTAAGTCAACTACCCTGGCCAGCAAGATCTCCGGATCTGTCCCCCATTGAGCATGTTTGGGACTGGATGAAGCGTCGTCTCACGCGGTCTGCACGTCCAGCACGAACGCTGGTCCAACTGAGGCGCCAGGTGGAAATGGCATGGCAAGCCGTTCCACAGGACTACATCCAGCATCTCTACGATCGTCTCCATGGGAGAATAGCAGCCTGCATTGCTGCGAAAGGTGGATATACACTGTACTAGTGCCGACATTGTGCATGCTCTGTTGCCTGTGTCTATGTGCCTGTGGTTCTGTCAGTGTGATCATGTGATGTATCTGACCCCAGGAATGTCAATAAAGTTTCCCCTTCCTGGGACAATGAATTCACGGTGTTCTTATTTCAATTTCCAGGAGTGTATTAACAGGGTTCTTTATTTACATAAATAGGAAGCTGCTTAACTTTGAGCCCATGTGTTGCGGTACAAGCTCGTGAGTAATAGCCCACGTTAGCCTCAGTGCTAGCGATGAATGACAGGCGCCAAAATAGAATAATAGTGCGCCAGTGACTGAGCTCGTGACTGTCACTGACTGACTGACTGACTGATGTGGTGACTGAGACTGTGCTACTGACTGAGGACCTCCCGTCAGTGGCTGCGGTCTTATTACTTGCGGTCGAGACAGCGTTGGCAGTGTGTTGCTGTGTGTGCGAGTCTGTCTTTGAACCCTCTCTGGATAGTCGCGCTTTATTCAGCGCCTACTATCCGTCTTCTTGCCACGTCTTTGCGGGCTAGTGCGCTGGCGACAGCTTACTCCAGCAAAATGATGACAAACCCCCTTCAATAGGACCATGCCTAGCACAAAAGCGTTCAAACCAACCTTCAATTTGAGGACGGGATTACCTTCCCAATCCATACAAAGTACGTGTGACTGTTTCCCTGCATCACGTTCAAAGGAGACCACAGGAACATCAAACAAAAAGGACAGTGTTACATACAAAAGGAAGTCCATGATAACTTCCGAACATGCCAGAAAGCTAATGATGCAGGTAGCGATCGAAAGCTTGGGATTTTTTTTACAAATTTGACGCGACAAGTTTATCGATTAACTTTTATCAAAAGACTCCGTCTCGAAAGACTTTGTAGCCATATGTTCATGAGAATTAAACATTCAAATGTTTGTTTCGGTGAAAGTTAACATGGCACGACGTATTAGAAAATGAGCTTTTTAAAGTGTTCCTTCTAGCAACCGCTAGTATGCAGAAGACATGAAATTCAGGTCTGTGAAAATTACTGATAGGGGTACAAATACAGACGGAATCTCTTGAAATAATATATGAAGACAATTTGGCTTCGAAACTGTAGACATTTCACTGTTACCTTTATCAGAATTGTTAATGTCATATCTACACCTGGAGCGCTACGTGTCGACACTTCCAATAACGTGCGGAGGTACTTCAGTTGTGGACATCTGCACGGTTGTGTTCACAAAGAATCCAAGGAAATTATTCAGATTGATTCTGACACAGTTGTCAGAGCGCAGAAGGCTGACCAGAGTACCACGTCATTCGCCTTTGTTCTCCGACTACAGCGATCCCAGCTGCAGTTCAAGACTCTTTTGAGTTGCGTCTCCCCGTTGCATGCTTTGGAATAGTCGGCCGGAGCGCCAAGGAGAACCAGTCCATTGCTGTTGTGGCAAATTCCACGCGCCATTCTGTTTGCGCAGGTTTCTCCTACTGATACTCACTCTTCCAGTACTCTACAATTATTTGCGAATGCCATCTCATATGGAATTCCTATTGACCGTCTTTTGTAGCCTTTTTTTTTTTTTTTTACAGATATACATCACCGTTTTGTCATTCTTACTTCATGACACCACTTCTTACAAGTTCTCCTAATATGGTTACATGTTACTTAACATAACTTTAAGGGCATGGTTAGAGCTTTAGGGAACGTAGCTATGTAAGCCACTATCTACGGTACTTAGACTAACGCTAGAAACTGTGACTTCGTAGCCTGTCCCGACGTAATAGTTCATGGTAGCTTCCTCTTGCTTGGTGCCGGATTTTGATATCAAAATGGCTCGATGTTTCAGTGATCCATCTGTCCCCCAACTTCAGGAGAATGGTGGTGGTGGTGGTGGTGGTGGTGGTGGAGGAGGAGGAAAAAAAATGCTAAAGCTGTAAATCATCGCCCTTTATATGGGCTGGTGGTACCGAACCTAGTAGAATATGTCAATGAATGACATACCGCGCTGAGAGTCTGTCTTTAAACACTTCGGCAGGCCGCACCAAAGAGCTATGTGGTTCGTTGCGAGATATTACGGGGTTGCACGTCCTGCTAAAAGGAAAACTGTTTCCTTTATTAAATTGTTTGCCAACTTAATTTCAATTGCTTCTTTTGTAAACACTGCGTAAAACTCGCAAGTAGTGACGTTTATCAGTCTTGTCAAATTTCATCCAGTGTCCCTCGTTTAAAATATATTCCATTTCCGTTGATTTTTCAGGCTGTTATAGCCTCGTGTAACGGCGATGTTCACGCATCTGTTCAGAACTGTGCGAATCGAACGGCATATGTAAGCCTTCGCACACGAGACGGAATGTTTCAAATGCGTCTTCCTAAGACCCAAATCATCTTTGACATAGCCGAGTAGTGCTCTAATCTTGAAAGATGATTGAAACATCCTGATTTTAAAATTCCTTGAAATGGATACTCTGAGAAGCAAATTCGTCGGGCTGTGGAGTTTAGGTCATCACTGCGGGTTGCAGTAAAGAATTTAAAAAAAAGTACATTCAGGTTGTATTCAAAAGCAATATTCGCAAACTTACTTTCCTGTCTGTTTTATCACGCAAACAGTAATTTGTCCAGTCACTCTAATATGCTCACATCGATATACTAGCTGCAGTGACTTAATTTCCTTTGAGCGAGTGCGTGCCGGAAGCTGAAGGCGTGTAGATTTGTACACCGCCTTAATTGCGTGCGTGGCTCACCGCAGAACTGACGCACCCGGAAACAGGTCAGAGCTGCGAACACTCTAGCTCGTCGAATCGGAACAGATCGCCCGTGACAAATGATGGTCTTAACCGCAAGCCATTCTGCGACTGGTGAAGCAAGCTAACCTCTGACGCAATGCAGGAAACTCATGTTGCTGCCGCTTAAGTAATCGCTCACCGAAGACGAATAAAGCGGTAAAATCGTTCCTGCCTGCCGTACGTAAACACAACTGCCGATTCCACGAGACTGCAGATGCTAAACCTAGCGAGGTATCGTTTTATTGGACTAATGGTCCGTATTATTTCAATCGCTGTCGATGAAAATTCATGACGATAGTCATCACTGCCTGCGCACCATTGCTAGACTCGATTTGCAGAACGTTGTGTTCTGGATACTGTCAGTACTGATTAGAGAGCAAGCCGTTTGAACACATGACCTTGTGCAGCAATAAGGTAAAGTTGATCCCAACTCGAAAGATCGTTTGAACACAACAGGACTATTCAGGATTCTGTTGAGAGTGATATGTACTGTCATTCCTTCGAGATTTCAGCAGATATACCCAGCCAGTTACAGGGGATCTTGCAGTTCAATGTTGACTGCGAACCATTGTACCGCTTCGCATTTACCACAAATACATAGCTCTCACACGGGTCAAAGAAGTCAGGAGACAAGAAAAAAATTCTTGAGACCGACTGAAAGTTCAACAAAGACCCTTGCATTGTAATCTGACACCGCTTACCCGTAATCAGACAGTAATATAGCATTGTCTTGTAATGTAACCGTTTTTTATATAATTTGGCAGGTGTGCGCTGTTCTAAGCTTTTTCTTTATATCTTCTGCAATCGTTTCAAGTTTAAGATTCTTTGTGTGAAGTCAAAAAGAAAAATGTCAAGCTCCAGCAAACTTTCGCTCTGTAAATAGTTTCAAACGGCAATCCTTAGACTACATGCGATTGATTTCAGCTATTCCATCACAATTTTTCCCAACTTCACCTGAGACGCTTCAAATGTACCGAGAATCGTACTGCTTCTGCAGTTTGTCAGCAAAGTACAATTCTCTTCCCTATCAGACCTTCACAAGCAAATGTCATATATTTTGCTCTGTTATAACTACCACAGGATTTTATTGTACTTAGTTTAAACCTACAGAACTAAGATCTTCCATACAGCGGACTACAACTTCAATAATTGTTTCTCCTTTACTGCTATCATTATTCGTTCAAATTTGTTGTGGTTCCCATTTTATGGAAAGCACGTATTTTGTAACAAACATATGGAGTGCTGAATACGTAGCATTACATCTAAGATAGACCTCATTGATAGCTGTAGACTTGTAGTATTGTGCACTTTACGTGTATCGTGAATCTCTTATAAACTGTATTCAGCCCTCGTAGCTGAAAGTGTATTGTTGAAAACGTCCCCTCCCCCCTCCCTCCGCCGCCCTGGATAGTTGAAATTTCTCATTAACGCACGATATTTCATGCAGACATGTAATGCCTAGCTTCATGCTGATGTGTACTGCAAGTACGAATAGGCCTATGTCGCAGCATTAGCAGGAGACATAAACGACAATAGTTCAGTCAGGACGTCAGTAGAAAAGCCCCAATAGAAATGACGCGAAAAATATTGTATTATAGTAAAATGTTTAAAAATGCAATGAGATTTATTCCGTATTTCCCAGTGTTGTCAATAGGCATTGACATGGAAAACTTCCTTTATCTGCGGTAAAATTCTGTGAATCTCACTGTCCGGTTCTCAGGTGAAGTTGGTGATTAAACACATGAAATATAAAATGTTGTATACCTCGTGTAGCTGTCACTCATCACGAACTTGCTATGACACCATGAAGGTCTAAGGCACTACAGTAGAGAGGGGAGACAAACAAGACTCCGGTCGAATCCTCTTCCCCATATTAACACCTACCGGTTTGTTAGGTTAAACATTCCCCTCTTCCACGCTTCTATACTACAATCCCGAATTGAATTCTGATTTATGTTTGAACCGTCAGCACGAATGGCGACTCGTCGCGTTTTTTCATCGGATGGGGACGAAGCAATAAGGTGTTAAAAAGTAATTATTGGTAGATTAAGTGCTAATGAATGACACATAATAGTAAACCATCTGCAATTGCTCAAAAACTGATTTAGTGGACGATATATTCATATTTACCTCGATAATGTGACCCGCGGACTGAAGTATGCATAGAGCAGACGGGTCAGAATTTACAAGGAAGCGGTAAAACCATAGGGAAAGCTGTGAAACATAGATCTAAGTTTTCGAAGAAGTTATGGTGTGAATGAAATGTAGTCGGTGCAAAAGAAAGTTTTACGAAGAAGTAAGGAACCAGAAATAGTGCCTGTCGCGTATATTTAGAACAGGTGTGAATGAAGAGGACTTCGCAGCAAAACAGTAATGACGCATAGTTCTCTGAACGTGCCTCTCACTCATATGCCATTGTCGTCTGTTGGCTCTTGTGAAGGGGTGTGTGTTTTTGGTTATGTAACTGTTGCTTAGTATTCATGTGTCGCCGAAGCAACTTTGCTCAGCGTGTCTGAAAGCAACAAACTTTATAACTGTTACAGTCCATATAAGAATCTCTGAATACTAATGTTAAAAGTAAAGTAAATCAAAGCAGCGCAATCGTCACAGAAGATCAGTTTGATTACCTCTGTGTTAAGACTGTTGCCGAATCTCTTACCCATTCAAAATACCTGGTCAAGGTTTACTAAGATTGGCACGGCATCAATAAAATTTACTCTGTCTACCCCAAATCACGTACACAGTTCATGATGATTGTGTACGACAAATAAGTGAAATTTGGTTATTTTCTAACGCTCTTGGCCAGCAGAGTGTGTGTTTTACCTTCTCCGTGAGCTGATCCTTAATTTATCTGGTTTAAAGAACACATGATCGTGCTTCTAAGGAATTCTGCAAGCTTCATCTAAGCGGAGAATGCGGGTATTTCGCATCTCTTCTGTCGATGTGAACACTGGATTTGAATCATTTTCTTAAAATTTTAGTAAGGCATTCCTTTAGCTTGTTGTTTCTCACCAGCAACTTCAGATGTTGTATGCAGTGCAGTGTTCTTCTTTACTGTTTAGCTCATCTGAAGGAAACTTTTAAATAATTTGTTTCTTTCTCATAACACTGTGGCTCACAGATTCCTGTAGCCAAGTACAATGATAGCTCTTCTCTGTACCTGTATGAAAAATCACATTCGGTAAGCGAAAAATGGTTGTGTATAGAAACTGCAAAGTTGTTAGTACTACATTCAGTACGATATAGTATCTCGTTTAGAGCAGTTAATCTCGCGAGTACATTTTCGAGACTAAAGTGGGTTCAAGCGGCTGAAACGCCGTATAATTTCGCCCATACATTTATCGGCCATTTTTAGAAAAATTTTTACTGCATATACACTCCACGAAAAGAAAAAGGAAAACCGTCAAATGGTTCAAATGGCTCTGAGCACTATGGGACTTAACAGCTATGGTCATCAGTCCCCTAGAACTTAGAACTACTTAAACCTAACTAACCTAAGGACATCACACAACACCCAGTCATCACGAGGCAGGGAAAATCCCTGACCCCGCCGGGAATCGAACCCGGGAACCCGGGCGCGGGAAGCGAGAACGCTACCACACGACCACGAGCTGCGGACAAAAACCGTCACGAAGGAATTATGCGAATGGGATGGAAATATGTAGATGTTACGTACATGTTCAGGCAAATAAATGATTACTGTTTCAGAGAAACTGGTTGATTAATTATAGAGAAAAAGTTTCATTAATCGAGCAGGTTAATAACGCGTCGATGCGTTGGTCCAGTTGTGGCCCTTACGCAAGCGGTTACTCGGTTTCGCGTTGCTAGGCATGGTTTGATATTTGCATGATGTCCTCCAGAGGGACATCGTGCTAAATTCTGTCCAGTTGCCGAGTTAGATCATCAAAATAGAGATGGTTGGAGGACCCTGCACGTAAGGCTCCAAACTTTCTCAATTGCCGAGATATCCGGCGACCTAGTTGGTCAAAGTATGGTTCGGTGAGCACGAAGATAAGCTGTAGAAACTCTTGCCGTGTGCGGGCGGGCGTTATCTTGCTGAAATGTAAGCCCAGGATGGCTTGCCATGGAGGGCAAGAAAACGGGCGTAGAATATCATCGGCGCATTGCTGTGGTGTAAGGGTGTTTCGGATGACGACAAAATGGATGCTGCTGTAAAATGAAATGGCGCCCTAGACCATCACTCCTGGCTGTCGGGGCGTATGGCGAGCGACACTCAGGTTCGTATCCCATCGCTGCCTAGGGCGTCTCTAGGAACGTCTTCGATGGTCATCGGGGCTCAGTTCGAAGCTGGAATCATTAATGAAGACAACTGTACTGCAGTCAATGAGATTCCAGACCGACGACATGTATTGTATTTTTGTTTCTTTTTGTTTCTTAGTGTATTTTTCATTGGCGGCATTATTGTACTCTTGTGTTAAAGAACCATCGAATGCGCGTGAAGACGAAAGTATAACATTTGTTTCACAATTTATTTAATAAACGCTGCTAACGATAACCTATTCGAATAGCCGTGCACGTTAAAGCGCCGCTTCCGGGACGGGGAGGTGCGCCGGTCGGCAGATTAACGATGACGGTCGGTGTGCCGCCCAGCATGGACATGTTTAGGCAGTTTCCCAAATCCCTCTAGGTGGATACCGGTCTGGTACCAATTGGAACTACCTCTTTATTTTTATTAAACACTGACCTACAGAATTTTCCCTGACAAAAACAACCCAAACGTAACCTATTCATTTATTACCCACAATATACAAGCCCAACGCAGTCTGACTGCTGTACATTGACATGACTTCCAATAATTAACAAAAAAGAATGACCCTGAACTCCAAGAAATCCTAACAATAATACAAATCCAAAAACTATGAAATTAAAGAAATATGAAACTACCTCCAACTATGTTAATTGCCTAAACTCATTTCAATCATGAATCCCGACAGTGCAAACCCCATTCTTTCTCATAAGTCACTTACCTCACAGAGAATCTTCATAACACGAACAACAGCAATTACAGCAAGTAGGAAGTACAGCCACTAAAAAAAATGGTTCAAACGGCTCTAAGCACTTAACATCTGAGGTCATCAGGCCCGTAGACTTAGAACTACTTAAACCTAACTAACCTAAGGACACCACACACATCCATGCCCGAGGCAGGATTAGAACCTGCGACCGTAGCGGTCGCGCGGTTCCAGACTGAAGCGCCTAGAACCGCTCGGTCACAACGGCCGGCACAGCCAGCTAAATGAAAAGGTTCTAACTACTAGGAGGCATATGGTTAGCGAAAGAAATATTTTGTTGAACAGCAAAGAATGTATTTACAAAATTTTACCTTATTCATGTGACATCCAGTTCCAAAAATTATATATCTGTCATTAATTCCATTTCCCAAACATTATCAACCAAACATACATCGTCATACACTTCTTTGTGTATTTTCTCATAAACATATCATTTTATCTCACTTTACAATGCATGTCCTACCAACAGAGTTTTGACTAAGAATATCATGTCCATACACTTCCCTATTCACTCGGTAACGGCTACTCCGTTTAATCACAGAATCTCTTGCCGAGGGCGCAGAGTGCTGTCAGCGATATTAACACAGTCTATATCACTGCCAACATACAAACAGGCTACTTACACTATGTCTCGCCTCAGTTACACGATTCGCAAATATTTAAGAGACTTTCGCTCACTTTCACATGGATAACACTGCACGCAGACAGTTGAGGTACACACATTCCATGCTGGGGGACAACAGGGCGCCGACAAGATGGGCATCCGACCACTTCTTAAGCTAACCATGACAAAGTCGTCAATGACCATGCCATCGCTGCACCGGTGGGGGCAATGGCACAGCAGAAACCTTCTACATCTATATTTACATCCATACTCTGCAAGCCACCTGACGGTGTGTGGCGGAGGGTACCTTGAGTACCTCTATCGGTTGTCCCTTCTATTCCAGTCTCGTATTGTTCGTGGAAAGAAAGATTGTCGGTATGCCTCTGTGTGGGCTCTAATCTCTCTGATTTTATCCTCATGGTCTCTTCGCGAGATATACGTAGGAGGGAGCAATATATTGCTTGACTCTTCGGTGAAGGTATGTTCTCGAAACTTCAACAAAAGCCCGTACCGAGCTACCGAGCGTCTCTCCTGTAGAGTCTTCCGTAACGCTTTCGCGATTACCAAATGATCCTGTAACGAAGCGCGCTGCTCTCCGTTGGATCTTATCTATCTTTTCTATCAACCCTATCTGGTACGGATCCCACACCGGTGAGCAGTATTCAAGCAGTTGGCAAACACGTGTACTGTAACCTACTTCTTTTGTTTTTGGATTGCATTTCCTTAGGATTCTTGCAATGAATCTGTCTGGCATCTGGTTTACCGACGATCAACTTTATATGATCATTCCATTTTAAATCACTCCTAATGCCTACTACCAGATAATTTATGGAATTAACTGCTTCCAGTTGCTGACCTGCTACATTGTAGCTAAAAGATGAGGGATCTTTCTTTCTATGTATTAGCAGCACATTACACTTGTCTACATTGAGATTCAATTGCCATTCCCTGCACTATGCGTCAATTCGTTGCAGATCCTCCTGCATTTCAGTACAATTTTCCATTGTTACAACCTCTCGATACACCACAGCATCATCCGCAAAAAGCCTCAGTGAACTTCCAATGATATCCAGGAAATGTTAAGGTGTGCAGAACAGAGTGGGGCAAACCGTATCATGTGGGATCTATAGTGTGTCGTAACGATTCATGTACGACTATTACTTACCACTGTACTGCACCAAACGTGGTTTGAGTTTACTACGACGTAAAGCTACCACCTAAATGGAACTGTAGCTTTAGACTGAGGTTCGCAGCAGAAACAGCAAAGGGTTTAGGAAGTTAGACTCTGCGGTTAATGGCATCTCCCACACTATAGCTGACAATGTCAGAAACTTTAGTCACAGGGTAATATAGGTTAGTGAAGAACGTATTGGCATCTTGACTGCCTGACCCCGATGTAAGGCACGGCGGATCCTGTGATACATATCGCGCAGATGCTATCGGTGCCTGCGGAACACAGAGCAGCTCGAGGTGGTGACGTCACGAGGCGGTGCAGTAGCGGCTTGGTCTCGGGCCAGGCGGCGAGGTCGCGTCCGGCGCGTGACCGGGTTGGTGGCGGCTGCCGGCCGCTCGCTGCCGCTCCCTGCGCGATGGCCCACTTACCGCCAACAGCGGGGTCCCCGCTCACCACCTCACGGAATTCTCTTGTCGCGGTTTCCTCTCGAGCGCAGTTTTACACCACAACGGAAAGAAGCGAACGAGCATCTGCAAACGAAAATTCTCTCCGGTGTGAACGGTAGGCTAGCTCGAGCAAACAGTGTTCGGCCGTTCAGTCTTCAGGCAATCATCAAAGCAATTTCGCGTCTGAAGCACTCAGTCGAACTGCGGACGTGAGAAAGACGATAGTCATTAGATGCTTCCCTCAGGCGGAAGCTGTTGCGTAACCGCAAACCTTAAATTTATTAATATTAAAATAACAGCTAAATAAATTTCCTTGTAGAATTAAATTTGCGCTTTAAGGGGGGTAGGACGTTAAACGGGCCGACTTGGAGCAGGAGACGCACCACAGGACATTTTGATTTCCACTGTCTATAGTTTTACAAATACATTCATAAAACTTTGTCAGCGTGATCAGGAAGGATTCATGATTCACACTAATAGCAGTGGGAGATCGAAAACATTAACAAGATAAATTTTTTTACATGCGAAATTTCATCATTTTCTCACTTACTATCGGCTGCATTTGTTGCTACAGGTACACTTTTCTTCGTAAGTAAGAGAGATCCTTCGATGAATTTTGCACAGCATACAAACCATACGTACAGGTACATGAAACTCTAGAATTTATTAAATTTATGAAAAAATGAATGAGCTGCTACATTTTAAACTTCATGTTTAGAAAAAACTCAAATTTTATAGTTAATTATATCCATTTTACCATAGTTTTTAATAGATTTTGAAAATTCTAGAGTTTCACACACCTGCAAGTGTAGTTTGTATTCTATGCAAAATTCATCGAAGACTGTCTCTTACTTCTGAAGAAAAGTGTACCTATAGCAACAAATGCAGCCAATAGTAAGTGAAAAAATGATGAAATTTCGCGTGTGAAAAAAAATTATTTTGTTAAGTTTTTTAACTTCCACTGCTGTGAGTGTGAATCCTGAATCCTTCCTGGTCATGCCGACAAAGTTTTAAGAGTTTATTTGTAAAAGTATTGACAGTGGAAATTAAAATGTCCTGTCGTCTCTCCTGCTCCAGGTCGGCGCTTTTGACGTCCTGCCCCCCTTAAGCGGTGTGTGCACTGGCATGAAACTCCCTGGGAGCTTAAACCTTTGTTCCAGACTGAGACTCGAACCCAGGACCTTTGCGATTTGCGTGCTCTATCGATTGACTCACGTCCCGTCCTCACAGCTTTACTGCTGATCGTGTAGCTCAGTCGGATACTCACCGTAGTCTAGTGGTTATGATACTAAACTGTTACATGGAGGGTCGTGAGTTCAAAACGCAAGTGAACTGTAAAATCTGCCGGCACTGTATCTCAGCGTGTTCGGTCAGAGGCTTAGCTACTCTCTGTAACAAAAAACTTAGTGAATGGATCAACGTAGAACCTTAACGAGTGTCATCGGAAGTCAGCCCCGTACAAATTCAACGAACAATATAGATCAAAATGAGATAAAAAAAGCCGGTAGAGCACAATTCATACTCTCGAAAGGCAAATCGTCAACCGAAGCAGTAATGCTAAAGAAGGCTGGAGCTACAATGTAGCCTTTAAGTGCGCATCTCGAAGTGCTTCACACTTGAGTACAAATTCAAACACCTACGCCGACATTCTTTTCATCCATTGTGCTTGATTTATCAAAATCTACGCGTTCGCCATGGAGACTAATCCTCTGTGAGAACCACAGTTTTACATCGTGGTTGTAACTAGTGCTGAACCCAGTGAAACCTGACTGGCGATTATTAACGTCAAAAACCACCACCGCAGCGTTCCTAGACTTAGCACGCTATGCTCTTTGTCTCGTGTTCACTTCTGGCCCATCCATTATAAACGCTTGTTTACAGATACAGGCGAATGGTAGTGAATGCTGGCGAATTCTGTGCGAATATTCGTCCGCCTTTGTTCTCTTCCGTTCGCTCCGATTTACAGAAAGTCTTCACGTACACGATCTCACTCAATGCACAGATGGGACAAGACGGACAACTGCGTAACGCAGTTGCTACGCATGACAGGTTCTACAACACGTATGACCTCGAACACAGCTGCGTTTTCCTTCTTGAAGTTCAACACACTTCCTGTAGTCTCGATTGGCCGGCCGGAGTGGCCGAGCGGTTAAAGGCGCTACAGTCCTTAGGTTAGTTAGGTTTAAGTAGTTCTAAGTTCTAGGGGACTTATGACCACAGCAGTTGAGTCCCATAGTGCTCAGAGCCATTTGAACCATTTTTTTGTAGTCTCGATTGCTCCTGGTCTGGATCGCGCACAGACAGAGCGAGCTTGTTTCCAGGAGGGATGGGTATTTGTGTTTAAAATTCGTCTGTTTACTTCAAGCGAATGCTGAGATTATTCTTTCTAAAAGGGGTGTCGCATACTTTGTACTTCACTTTCGAAAAACTTTATACGAGAAAGTGAAATACAACGAAATAAAAGCTGGTTCATAAAAGCCGAAAAATCGAGGAAGTTGAAACTCTGTGCAAACTATGAGAGAAAAAAATGTCGACTTCAACTTGCATAAACCGGAGTAATAAATGCTACAAGTAAACTGTACACCACTTTCATAACCAAAAACTGTTTCTGTTATGTATGAATCGAAATGTAGAAACTGATTATGTTTACTATATTTACAGAACCATCAGGGATGATCTTTTATCGGTAACAGCGAAACAAACAAAATACTTTCCTGAGTTCAAGAAATATAGCCGATTCCTACAGCGCTCTAGATTTCATAGTATGAGCTGAATTTCGAAAGGTCTCTGTTTGCGGAATCTGTGTTCATTTTTATATAGGTTTTTCGGTCTCCAAAATCGTCGTTGTTCGTGAGTATACAACACTTTCTACAAGTCTGAAGACCCTGACGTCAGCTGTATAGCCCTGTAATTATGTGAATGTGTCCTATGAGCCATCTTGAAAACTAGAAACCCCTGAAGTTTTTTTTCCAGTCGCTAAGTTCCCTTCGTTGTTCCAGCGACTTAAGATAAAAAAAACTACTAGAATAGGAGATAATTCTGTGTTTCTATAGAATCTCCCAGGTATTCCATACTATCAACATGCCTTTCCACTGGTGTGATAGTAGTTATTTTTCTGTTCTACGATCACTTACCGCAGTATCCCCATTATCACGCCAAAAAATAAAAAACTGTACATAAAGAGCAAAAATTCATGGGAATGAAAGGAAATACATACTTCACAAATTCAAGAATTTATTTTCATGCTTAAAATGACAGCTGTGCAAAAGTTCAGGTTCTTCAACTTTCCTTAGTATAACTAGCGTTTTTAAAAGTGACGTAGTTAGAATGTTATTTCTGGGGGAAGAAGGGTGGGGTGATATGCAATTGGAGGTTCTGGAATGAGATTAAAGAGGCGAAGTACGTTGCCTGTCGTCACACTCAATAAGTGGTACGTGAGAACGATCTAATAGTGGATGTAACTGCTGATCCGCTATAATTTCCGAGAAGTAGCACAACGGTTATTAACGATCTCCAGCGTCCTGAATTTCATAGCTTTAGAATTACTTGTAGTTGTTCCTCGTCAAAAGCAACACGTGTTATTGTCGTCAGTCGTAGATTTCAACTATTATTCGTTCCTCTTCTTTAAGCTCATTGCAGTTACTGAGAATTTTACACCATACGCGTTTTACTTTTATTTACAAAACACCTTCTGTGGTCATTGGTGTTTCTGCCTCTTGTTATGCAAACCATTGCTTTTCATTCGTTGTTGACGGAGGTCTAGGTCGAAACGCACATCGCAGTGCATTTTTACTCTTTGAAAGTACTTTTTTTCACGCAGCATTGGCGTAAGACAGTGAAATCAATAATAATTGATAATAACAGCTGCTGCGGAAGATGGCCATGCAAACAAACTTATAACAAACTTCCTGTTTATAATCTTATACTAACAAAAACTAACAAACAAGACGCGTTTAAAAGTACCGTCCACAATTATTTACATGAAGTCTCAGTAATGTGCGTGTTGCTTTGACAACCACATTTCTACCACCTGGGCCATTTAGAACCCACTGATTCTGATTTTTCAGACTCAGATGTATGCATCGTCTTCAGTTCCTGATTACTTTAGAAATGAATTAATGTGATAAATAATTGACGATAAGTGTCTAAGCGAGAAAAGGTTTAGAAAAGCTTTGAAACTGTTTCTAAAGTTCGTTGGAAGTCACTAAGTGCTCTCATTCTCAAATATTGGAAGAATATACACTGAGGTGAAAAGTCATACGATATTTCCTGCTATCGTGTCGTACTTCATTTTGCCCAGCGCAGTGCAGCAACTCGACGTGGAATGGAGTCAACAAGTCGCTGGGAGTCCTTTCGAGCCTCGTGATGGCTGGGTGTTGTGTGATGTCCTTAGGTTAGTTAGGTTTAAGTAGTTCTAAGTTCTAGGAGACTGATGACCATAGATGTTAAGTCCCATAGTGCTCAGAGCCATTTGAACCAAGCCAACCAGCCCTTTCGAGAAGTACTGATCCATTCTGCCTCCATAGCCGACCGTAATTGTGAAAGGGTTGTCGGTGCAGGATTTTGTGTACGAACAGCTCTCTGGGTTACTCCCATAAAAATTCGATGTGGTTCACTTTGGGCGATCTGGGTGGCCTAATCATTTGCTCGAATTGTCCAGAATGTTCTTCAAACCAATCGCGAAGAACTGTGGCCCAGTGACACGACATCATTGTTTGGGAATGTAAAGTCCGTGAATGGTAGTAAATGGTCTCAAAGTAGCGGAATATAACCATTTACGGTCAATGGTCGGTTCATTTGGACAAGAGGATCCAGTCCATTCCATGTAAACACAGACCACACCAATATGCAGTCACTACCGGCTTGCACACTGCCTTGTTGATAACGTGGGTCCGTGGCTTCGTGGGGTCTGTACCACGGTCGAACCATAGTATCTCTTCTTCCCAGCTGAAATCGGGATTCATCTGACCAGTCGTCTAGAGCCCAACCGAAATGGTCAAAACAAAGGCACTCGCGTCGCTCGTCTGCTGTGATAGCCCATTAACGCCAAATTTAGTCGCAGTGTCGTAACAGGTACATTCGCCGTAAGTCTCACGTTGATTTCTGCAGTTATTTCGCGCAGTGTTATCTGTTTGCACTGACAGCTCTGCGAAAAAGTTGCTCTCTAGGTCGTTAAATGAAGGCAGTTGCCCACTGCTTTTATCGTGGTGAGAGGTTCAAAATGGTTCAAATGGCTCTGAGCACTGTGGTACTTAACTTCTGAGGTCATCAGTCCCCTAGAACTAATTAAACCGAACTAACCTAAGGACATCACACACACATCCATGCCCGAGGCAGGGTTCTAACCTGCGACAGTAGCGGTCGCGCGGTTCCAGACTGTAGCGTCTAGAACCGCTCGGCCACTTCGGTTGGCCGGTGAGACGTAATGCCTGTAATTTAGTGTTGTCGCCTAGCTCGTGACACCGTGGCTGTCAGAATACTGAATTCCTAACAACTTGCAAAACGGGTTGTAACAAGCGTTTAGCTCTAACTACCATTCCGCGTTCAAAGGCTGTTAACTTCCGTTTTTATGCCATAATTATGTTGGAAACATTTTCACACGAATCACCTGAGTACACATAACAGCTCCGCCAACGCATTGCCCATTTATACCTTGTGTACGCGATACTACCGCTCTCAGTATATGTGAATATCACCATCCCATGACTTTTGTCATCTCAGTGTGATCAGGGTATTTGCGTGTCACGAGTTACGCTGCTAAAGACATACATCCAGTGCCTAGCTCTAAGGCGTATCTCACTGTGTTAAACGTTTAACATAAGAGTGTACCACTTAGTGAGTAGATTTAAAAGCAATTTTAAGTTTGGTCAGTGTTTACACGAAACACTGAAAATCAAATTTTTGTTGTCCTAGCAACATGGATTGTGAACTATGAATCGGGATAGTCCGCAGCTCGTGGTCGTCCGGCAGCGTTCTCGCTTCCCACGCCCGGGTTTCCGGGTTCGATTCCCGGCGGGGTCAGGGATTTTCTCTGCCTCGTGATGACTGGGTGTTGTGTGATGTCCTTAGGTTAGTTAGGTTTAAGTAGTTCTAGGTTCTAGGGGACTGATGACCATAGATGTTAAGTCCCATAGTGCTCAGAGCCATTTGAACCAATATGAATCGGGATAGCCTGTTAGTAATATAAATTAAAATTACACTAAAATGTAATATTATATTGCAGGCAGTTGTTGGTCGTCCACCGCAATCCAATCTCTACGACTCCTTATTAGGAGCTGCCTTTCCTGCATATGCTCTGTGAATTATTGGCATGTAAATGTCTCATGCGGCCAGTATCAAAGAATTAATAAATAAACCTGCTACACAGACACGTGTCGTCTGTCCTGCTTCTGGAGCACACATAGCTTACATACACATTTAATCAGGAAATTTTGTACCAGTTTCTATTTTCAGAAGGATTTCTCCAAAGTTACATTTAAACTGTGATTATTTTTCATCTAATATTTGCGATACAAGTGTCACCAGTTTTATACAGGGTGGCAAAAATAAAACTGGCCTGAAAAATATGTCATTCACCTCAAGATGGGCAACCCAGCTTCCTTCCTCAGCCACAACAGCTGTGGTTATATTGGGTTGCCTATCTTAAGGTGCGTGAAATGTTTTGTGGGAGTTTTATTTGGGTTACCATGTGTTATTACCTACTTAGCTGTTGTTTTCAGTTCCAGCAATTGGAGCGTAAATACGTTTCCATCGTGAGCGCCTCTTTTGTTGACGACCTGCTATGTAACGTGGGTTCAAATGGCTCTGAGCACTATGGGACTCAACTGCTGTGGTCATAAGTCCCCTAGAACTTAGAACTACTTAAACCTAACTAACCTAAGGACAGCACACAACACCCAGCCATCACGAGGCAGAGAAAATCCCTGACCCCGCCGGGAATCGAACCCGGGAACCCGGGCGTGGGAAGCGAGAACGCTACCGCACGACCACGAGATGCGGGCAGCTGCTATGTAACGTATTCATATCATCTGTTGAAGAACTGTTATTAAATTTAAACTTGTAATAGTACCATTTGTGTGTCCGGAAGCTGAAAAAATTAAAATATTATCACAATTTTCCCTAAGGCGTTATGCCCAGTCAGTTTTAGGTACGTTGTGGATGGCGACAGTTGCGTCAGTGCCACAATTTGTACAAAACAGATGAGCGCACTGGATATTTTCTACTGTTCCTTTAAGGTCTTCAGATTAGTTTCAAAATTTTCTCTGGGCATAATCGTTTTGCTCTAAATCCTACTTCATATTCTCGATATTACTATTATCATTACGCGATAGTTTTACGGAACGCACTGAGAAATTATCAATATGACTTCAGCGGTAATGTTAACTTACGCTCCGCGAATGATGTGGGATAAAACTTTCGGAGACTGTGGTTGCAACTGTGATTTCGCGGGTACGGGCAAAGAGAGGCGGGGTAAGAGGCGTCCAGCTTTCGCCGTCGCCGCACAGGGGCAGTGGCAAAGTGGGCAACCACCCACGCTCTAAGCGAGAAAGCGCCGCGCGCTCTTCCCGACACGGTACTCACTCTGACCTTGGTAGTCCGCTTAACGCCTTCCGTTACGCCCTAGTTGGGCACCTCGTGGCCACGAACAGACGCACTCCGTATATGCAATAAGCGTCCGAGGCTGCGGTCACTGTGGCACCGACGTTGATCGCCAGAACCTGATAAGGTCGGCCGACTGCTTGCTCACATTGGCACCAAGCTGCCTTAACACTTCCGTCTCTGACAAGTAGTGTACTGCGGTTTTCGTCAGACTGATAGACATTCTCAAGGCGAGAAAAATAAGATTTTTGCTCGGTTATTCGAACAACTGAACATACGTCACGAATGATGATGAGGTCCCATACTCCATGGAGCGCAGGTTAGGATGTGGGAGACCCGCGCCGCTGTACTAGGCAAGGTCCTAGTGGAGGTGGTTTGCCATTGCCTTCCTTCGACCGTGATGATGATGATGATTATGATGATGATGATGATGATGAAGGCGACACAACACCCAGTCATCTCGAGGCAGAAAAAATCCCTGACCCAGCCGGGAATCTAACCCTTTTCTTTTTTTTGTAACCATATATACTTATTTAAATATATTAACAACGATACATTTAAAAACATTTTATTCTATTAACCTATTATATTCCAAGTGTTGGTTAACATTGCTGTCATTTTATAGGTTTTCGTTTTTATATTCTTTCCTTTCTCGTTTTTGTCTTATTGTTGTTCCTTAAACCAGAACCCTTTTACACGGCCATTTGTCATCTTTTTTTTTTTAACATTGCAGGACAGGCATAGTAATTTATATGTAGCATCGACACATTGATTTTGAGTAATGCACTTGTAATGCCACAGGCACATTGTGCATTCTGGTTTGATCTCTTCCTCTAGTTTGCACTGTTAGGTGAGACAGTATGAGGGAAACATCAGCATGATAGATGGAGCAGAAGTGGAAGAAACTTTTTTACATATGCTAAAGATTATACATAAATTGAAGAAGAGAGAAAATTTTGTCATATTGTATAAGAGAAGCAGAAAGGAAAGTGTGAGGAAACAATATAAATTTTATAGGGCACATAGTAAAGGAAGTAATTTTTAAAAAAATTGAGTAGTTGGCACTTTCCACTAAGTAATGCTTGTATCCTAGACCATATAGTACAAATAATGAAAAAATTAAAAACTTGTAGTACTACTGGGCATACTTTCGACACTGATTTGGCTGTGAGCATGACAGTTGTTTGGTGAGAAGCACTTTGTTTCACTAAGAAGAAACACTTTATACTACTATACTTCACTATTTGAGGCGAGAGGAGAAAGCACTTTATCTTTTCTGTTGCACTTATTCACTATCACTGCACACGTTCTTCTTGTGGTGAGTGTGGGGACCCCGTGCGCGGGAAGCGAGAACGCTACCGCAAGACCACGAGCTGCGGATTGCCAAGCGAGAATAATAAGGGAAACATTAATCTTGAGCTATGCATTCCATGTTAACGGCTGAACATCAGGTCCACTTACACACTAATACAGGCACGATACCACTGCTATTTCAAATTCAAAGCCTCGTACGTAACTTCAGCAAAATTTTGTACAAAGTCTACAGCTTCCGAACGTAAATAGTGTTAAGGCCGGTTTAGTATACAATCTGCGTTTGCTTAACTAATAACTAGATTTAACTATTAGAGGAATAGATAATTTGATCAGTAGTTATTTACGAAGCTAAGATACTATTTTATTACGTGTAAAATAATAAACATTTTATACGAATACTTCTATCAAAATCGGTTCAGAAACATGCGTCAACAAAATATCTCGCTAACATAACACTTCCAGTTTCATTTCATTATTACGAAAACTAAAACATTTAGAAAAGCAATGTCTCCACAATACATTAGCTTGTTCTTATTTAGATAAAAAATTGATTTCCTGTAAACGATAGAGCTACTACAATTGCTTATTAAGGTTAGTGTAGATAGTTAAGTCTTTACTTCATAGCTCGTTCTCGCTTCCCGAGCACGGGGTCCCGGGTTCGATTCCCGGCGGGGTCAGGGATTTTCACCTGCCTCGAGATGACTGGGTGTTTGTGTTGTCCTCATCATTTCATCATCATCCAGGAAAGTGGCGAAATTGGACTGAGCAAAGATTGGGTAATTGTACGGGCGCTGATAACCACGCAGTTGAGCGCCCCACAAACCAAACATCATCATCATCATCACTTCATAGCTTACTTATACATATAGGAATATTGAAATGTCAGCATTCGTAACACCACAGATTTACATCCGCCTTTGCAGGTAACTCGCTGTTAAACGGTCAGTTGCGAGATTTTTTGACTCGTCTATGTTTGCATATTTGTTCACAAAGAAATATGCATTTTTGTAACTACCTTAGACAGTTTTGGTGTGTAGCACATTTACAACATCCTAGAACGATGTGGTTGAGATATCAGTCTTGTGGATGTTGACTGCATGTAGGAGAGTCTACCACTCCAATCCTATAGAGGCGTGAAGAGAAACGTGCATGTCTCAACCTTATTCCAGTTGTCTGTTTGGAAGAGTCTTCTGACTGTACCATAGTTTGAAACGCGGAGAAAATAGGAATATGAATACGCAAATGTGGCCTAAGACTTTCTGTACTGCTTTGAGACGTTTTGGGAGGTTACTACAAGTCATTCGCATCTTTACAGTCATCTGTTTGACGGACATATGAAAAAAGTTGTCGTAAGAAAGATGACGTTCACCGACCAAGTACTGGCGTTTCATAGGAAAGACATCTGAAAAGTTGCGTTGAGTACAGTAAATATTCACTATGCATTATGCTGTTGTTGGCGGTTTGCTGTTAACTGCCTCCCACGTGCGCAAACAGCCCCTTTCAGCCAGTGTTATAGGAACCTATTGTTTCTAGATTGCGAAAAGTGGTACAACTCTACATGTTTCGATAGAACACACTGGCGAAAGGGAAAATTATATTGTCAGAAGAACTCTTTGTCCACTGTTTTCGAACACCTAACAAGTGAATTTTTAGTCTGACCTTTATCCATTGAGGTTTGACTTATGATAAATCATCGACGGTCTGGATGCAGATCTGAAGGTGACAACCACCACTCGAACGTTTTAATTTGCCAATCAGCGATAAATAAACGAATTATGAAATTACAGTGGATTTTAAGTTTGCGTTACAGCCTGCACATTGAAACAATGGACATCATTTGTCACTGATTCGTTCCTAATGCAGAGAACCGCGTACAGTCGTGTGTTAGAGCTTTCGAAATGTTAGTGCAATCTCGTCTTTAATGAGCGTGGTCCTAGCGTTAACGAGCTGTTCTGTTGTTGTTTTATGTTACGACGGTACACACACCTACGGGCAGTAACGAAATTTCCACAACGCGTAACGACTATTATCCGCGTCGTTAATCAATTTCTTGACTGCATTGACGTGAGCTCAGTGAAATAGCGGTAGGCGAACTGCTCTCGCTTGTGGTACGACTAAAGTTAAATCATTCATGTATCTTGATTCTCAGAAGCACTATTCGCTAACTATGGACGTTGATTAAAGCCATGTTTTATCCGCACAGCGAAAATTTATCCGCTGTACGTGTTAACATTTACGGATAATCAGAATTCTGCAAGTGAGGTTAATTGCGTCAGTTTTGTCAAACCGGTATGCGTGGACACGCCAGACTTTAGTCGGAATTAATGAAAAGATCAGATTGGCAGATGCAGAATGTTACACTTACATGAATATTGCCTTCGATGCGAATTGCAGGGCGGTGTTGTTCGGAGTCAATTTGACCGGTAGCAATATGCTAAGTGCACTCAACGTTGTGTAGGCCTAAAGAATAGCGGGGAAACGCCTTCTGTTCAAATCCAAAGTCCGTCGAGTCGGTGTCAGTTCAATGGCGCGAAGCTACGGGGCGACGTAGAATGAAAAAGTGTGTAAACATCTATTGGGTCTGACATTCTTCCGCTTTCCATGGCGTCATTGAGAAACTGATTATTCTGTTGTTTGTGCTTGGAAAGTACAGCCAGCTTCGCTCTCTCTTTCACTTGATAACGAGATTAGATCTGCAGCAAACAGAGAGAAATTTCTTTACTTGTGACAAGGTAGCCGGCCGAAGTGGCCGTGCGGTTCTATGCGCTGCAGTCTGGAACCGCGAGACCGCTACGGTCGCAGGTTCGCATCCTGCCTCGGGCATGGATGTGTGTGATGTCCTTAGGTTAGTTAGGTTTAACAGGTTCTAAGTTCTAGGGGACTAATGACCTCAGAAGTTGAGTCCCATAGTGCTCAGAGCCATTTGAACCATTTTTTTTGTGTCCAAGTGTGCATTTGGATCTTCCAGCAGCGTACTTTGAAACATCGGGCTGTATGGGAAGTGATGGATGAATGGACTGCACTGATAGTGCCTCCAGCAAGTAAGAGATGTATCAGTAAATGTTCAAATGACGGAAATGTGTTCGTTAGCCGGGTGTTGCCGATTCTGTAGATATCTGCCACTCTACAGAACAGGACAGTAGAGCAACACAGTAAATGTTGTGTAGATTGGGATCTACGGAAAGATGCCGTTCTTCAGCACAGCCTTGCACGATACAGGACTAAGTGGTAACAGCTCTCAGCCACGTACGATAACGGATTTTCGTGTCACGGACTCTGGTAAACAGCAGCAGATACTCCTCGCCTTTTCCGCCTTACGGGTTTCATATTTCAGTATCTGAAATAAACTCAGACAATTTCTTTCTCTCTCTCTCTCTCTCTCTCTCTCTCTCTCTCTCTCTCTCTCTGGAAGAGGTTTGATTAATTGCGCGATCGTAATGTACCATACTTCCTTCAACTAACCTATTTTTCTTTAGAGAACTCGTATATCTCGTCAAGACTGTAAGGAAAGATCAAATTATATTAATGTAGTACGCCTTTGTCTCAAAGTTTTGCCATGAACAATACCAGGTACTGAAGCATTCCCAAGAAGAGAGCTCTTTTCTTCTATATGCTACATAGTGTTTGAAATGATATTCCCAATGCAGTTAACGAATACATTTTAAGAGAATCCTATGTGAAGATGTGGTGCCGTATTGGTAGTGTCTGGTTAAATGACTAACGATAGTCTCTGTGAAAGATGAATAAACGAGGTAACTGTTCGATTACATGGTAAAGAACCTCGCTACTTAGGGGGTCATTAGGAGTCAAGTAAAGAGAACACATTTTAGTGATGTGAATGCTGCTTTACTAATATTCAGTGCATAGTTATTTAAGACAAAACTGGGTGCCGCGAAGTGGACCAACAGAAGGAATCCTGCTACCTCGGAAGCAAAATAACACTTGACGGACGAAACAAGCTCGACATGAAAGGCGAATTAGAGCAGGTAAAGAGGGCATACCTGGCCAAACGATCTCTACTAGTCTCAAACGTCGGCTTTAATTTTAGGAAGAAAATTCTAACAATTTACGGTAAGCGCACAGCACTGTATGGTAGTGAATGAACATCGGAAAAACCGAAAAAGAGAAAGCGCTTGAGTACTGATGCCACAGAACGGTGATGAAAATTAGATGGGCGCATAAGGTAAGAAATGAGGTGGTTCTCCGTGGAATCAGCGAGGAGAGAATCATGTGGAAAATCTTTCCAAGAAGAAAGAACTTGTGTTAAGAAATCAGGGAATAGCTTCCACGGTACTTCAGGGACCTATGGAGGGTATAAATTGTACAGGAAGACTGAGATTGGAACATATCCAGTAGATCAACGACGTTGGGGTAAGTGATTCCCTGACACGAAGTAGTCGGCACAGGAGAGGAATTTGTGGCGGACCGCGTTAAACTAGTCAGAAGAGAGACGACATAAAACAAAAAATGCTTGTTTAACTGTTCAGGAGTGCTGATAAAGTACCGTTGTGCACTTCCAACTATAACAAAGAATTATCTGTATGGTGTGTGAAAATACCTCTCAAACTACTTTTTTTTTCTTTGAACTGTGTATACTTCAAATAGAACAAGTTTTCTTCGCGAGTACAAATGATAAATTTAGATTTACGGAAGTAGTGAGTAGCATCGACGAAACTAGAAGCGTGACAATCACCTAGCTAAATTCTCTCCAGGTAACTGTTTCGTTTGAAGCTTTCTCGCGCGAGTGTAAACATGGGGTTACCATTTAGCTTCCTATCGTGAAGTCCGCGCCTACTGTACTGCTGAAGAATCAAAGACTTGGCTCATAGGTACGGCCCTGGTGTAGAACGAGGCTTTGTTCCGTCGGCTACTACCGTGTGTTGCCATAACAGCTGCCCACGCTCTACTAAGAGGCTATCTGCAGTCTTATCAGCGATCATTTCCTCTCTTTCGTACGTTGGCTGACTGTACTTTGTGGCAGGTTGCTTTTGACTCTACGAATTTTTAAGTTAATAGTCTGATTTGGTGTAATGGATGGCTATTGCTCAAGAGAAACAAAAGTAAAATAGGATTTGGTCCAAGAGTGTGATTTTCGCGGTATTGATAATCGTTTTGTCAAATAGGATCAGGAGCACTTAAAGATTGTTCCCTGACAATTATGTCGACAGCACAATATTGTCATTAGATGGTTGTAGGGAAATATGAAAGATTGTACAAAAGTTCTACTTATTTTATTGAAATTAATGGCCTCTCTTTGTATAAATGAAGGGGGCGGCGGACGAAAGTGCTAACCCACAAGACTAATATGAATTACTGCATGTCACAGGTTTGATTAAGCCAAGAACAGACGATGGGTTTTATACAGGGTGAATTAGAAATCCACCGACGAAGTTTCAGAGGTGGTAATATGGTCGGTAACAAGAAAAAAGTCCAGTAAACATGAGCTCTAAAATCCATACCTTGTGAGCTATATGCAGTTCTTCAAGAAGAGAGATGTCACAGTAGCGAAGTTGAAAGAGTGCTCATAGCTCTTAAGGCATGCCTTTTACGGCCTAAATTTACTACACTTCAAAGATCTTCCGTCTCCTATGAAAGTTAATCGGTGGAGTTCTGCTTCACCATGTACACTCCTGGAAATTGAAATAAGAACACCGTGAATTCATTGTCCCAGGAAGGGGAAACTTTATTGACACATTCCTGGGGTCAGATACATCACATGATCACACTGACAGAACCACAGGCACATAGACACAGGCAACAGAGCATGCACAATGTCGGCACTAGTACAGTGTATATCCACCTTTCGCAGCAATGCAGGCTGCTATTCTCCCATGGAGACGATCGTAGAGATGCTGGATGTAGTCCTGTGGAACGGCTTGCCATGCCATTTCCACCTGGCGCCTCAGTTGGACCAGCGTTCGTGCTGGACGTGCAGACCGCGTGAGACGACGCTTCATCCAGTCCCAAACATGCTCAATGGGGGACAGATCCGGAGATCTTGCTGGCCAGGGTAGTTGACTTACACCTTCTAGAGCACGTTGGGTGGCACGGGATACATGCGGACGTGCATTGTCCTGTTGGAACAGCACGTTCCCTTGCCGGTCTAGGAATGGTAGAACGATGGATTCGATGACGGTTTGGATGTACCGTGCACTATTCAGTGTCCCCTCGACGATCACCAGTGGTGTACGGCCAGTGTAGGAGATCGCTCCCCACACCATGATGCCGAGTGTTGGTCCTGTGTGCCTCGGTCGTATGCAGTCCTGATTGTGGCGCTCACCTGCACGGCGCCAAACACGCATACGACCATCATTGGCACCAAGGCAGAAGCGACTCTCATCGCTGAAGACGACACGTCTCCATTCGTCCCTCCATTCACGCCTGTCGCGACACCACTGGAGGCGGGCTGCACGATGTTGGGGCGTGAGCGGAAGACGGCCTAACGGTGTGCGGGACCATAGCCCAGCTTCATGGATACGGTTGCGAATGGTCCTCGCCGATACCCCAGGAGCAACAGTGTCCCTAATTTGCTGGGAAGTGGCGGTGCGGTCTCCTACGGCACTGCGTAGGATCCTACGGTCTTGGCGTGCATCCGTTCGTCGCTGCGGTCCGGTCCCAGGTCGACGGGCACGTGCACCTTCCGCCGACCACTGGCGACAACACCGATGTACTGTGGAGACCTCACGCCCCACGTGTTGAGCAATTCGGCGGTACGTCCACCCCGCCTCCCACATGCCCACTATACGCCCTCGCTCAAAGTCCGTCACCTGCACATACGGTTCACGTCCACGCTGTCGCGGCATGCTACCAGTGTTAAAGACTGCGATGGAGCTCCGTATGCCACGGCAAACTGGCTGACACTGACGGCGGCGGTGCACAAATGCTGCGCAGCTAGCGCCATTCGACGGCTAACACCGCGGTTCCTGGTGTGTCCGCTGTGCCGTGCGTGTGATCATTGCTTGTACAGCCCTCTCGCAGTGTCCGGAGCAAGTATGGTGGGTCTGACACACCGGTGTCAATGTGTTCTTTTTTCCATTTCCAGGGGTGTATATTCCAGCTTGAATTTAAGGTTTTGCTGCTATTCACTCCCGCTTTCAGCCAACTTTGTTCCTAAAACTATCTGGGCTTAGTTCTCTTCAATAAGAGATACGTATTGTGGAACCCTTTACTAAGAAAGCATTATCTTTTTCCGATCTGGAAATACGAAACTGTGTGTGTGTGTGTGTGTGTGTGTGTGTGTGTGTGTGTGTGTGTGTGTGTGTGTCGCCTTCCTTATGGAAGTTTTACGATAATCTTTGTGGAATCGTTTTAAATGATTTTGAATATGAGGCACTTCTCCATTGGTAAACTAGGACCGCTCACAACAGCCACAAAAGTGGTTCAAATGGCTCTGAGCACTATGGGACTTAACATCTGAGGTCATCAATCCCCTAGAACTTAGAACTACTTAAAGCCTGCCTGGGTGGCCGAGCGGTCTAACGCACGGCTTTCTGGGCGGGAAGGAGCACCTGGTCCCCGGCACGAATCCGCCCGGTGGAGTTGTGTTGAGGTCCGATGAGCCGGCCAGTCTGTGGATGGTTTTTTGCGCGGTTTTCCATCTGCCTCGGCGAATGCGGGCTGGTTCCCCTTATTCCGTCTCAGTTACACTATGTCGGCGATTGCTGTGCAAACAAGTTCTCCACGTACGCGTACACCACCATTATTCTACCACGCAAACATAGGGGTTACACTCGTCTGGTGTGAGACTTTCGCTGGGGGGGAGGGGTGGGGGTCCACCGGGAGCCGAACCGCACAATAACCCTGGGTTCGGTGTGGGGCGGCGGAGGGGTGAAGTGGACTGCGGTAGTCGTCGTGGGGTTGTGGACCACTGCGGCTGCGGCGGGAACGGAGCCTCTTCGTCGTTTCTAGGTCCCCGGTTAACATACAATGCAATACAAACCTGACTAACCTAAGGACATCACACACATCCATGCCCGAGGCAGGATTCGAACCTGCGACCGTAATGGTCCCGCGGTTCCAGACTGAAGCGCCTAGAACCGCTCGACCACAGCGGCCGGCACAACAGCCACATACTGCTTGTTTTCGGCCCTCCGCTCCTAAGACAAAGAGACTACTTGAACGGCGAAGACGGTACGTTTATGAACATGCTGTCTTCGCTGTACAAGTAATGTATATCAGAACAGACAGCGTCAATGCCCGTCGACTATCTTTCGCCAAATGGCTGCCTCGTCTACTTCCTCATTGCTTAGTGGACGACTTGGAACTCACTTGCTCGCCGGTTAACTGTATCAACTGACCAGTTTGATGTCATTTATCCGTCGCCACTCCCTGTACAGTAGGTTGCGTAATTTGACGATTCCCGGTTGTCGGCTGTCAGTGGCGCAGGTGCGTGACCGAGTTGTGTGGACGCGCCCTGCGCTCGCCATTCTGTAGGCCGCCGGCAGACGACCTCGAGGCTACCTTTCCCAGCCGGCCTCACTTCCGCCTTCCGGAGGCGGCCGCATCTCAGCCTTATCTGTTCAAGGCTACCGGCTTGCTCTTCACGAGGAAGCTAATCTGGTGCTATTATGCCCTGCATAGCTTGCATTTCCCACAACTCGACTCCATTAGCGGTGTTTCGTAACACTGGCACCTCTACTACGCATTCATTCCACTTCACTCTTGGTATCAGGTGCTGGCACGAAAGTGAGAAAGAAGTTGCTGAAAGTGTACATGTGGAGTATGCCTTGTCTGGAAGTGAAATGTGGGCCATCGGAAGCCAGGTGGAAGAGAAATTGAAGCACCTGAAACGTGATGCTATCGAAGAATGTTAAAAACCAAGTTGAGAGATTAAGTACGTAACCTATATTAATAAACGCTTAAAACGGTAATCCAACCACAGTTGAAGGTGGCCTATGTGACGGGTTCCAGGGCAACAGTATATACACTTTCAGTGTTTCACATAAGTAATGACTGAATTTAAAAATTTAAAATCCTGTCATAATCTACTCTCTACGAGGTACAATCTGACGCAAAATAAGTATCAAAGTTAGAATCTACATATGACTTGACGTAACCTGTTGTATGGCACACTATATTCATCCAATATTTGAAAATGAGAGCACTTCGCAGCCTCCAACAAACTTTGTACATAATTTCAAAGTATATCGCTTACTACAATTTTGTTGTTCCTGCAGCAAAGCTTCAGCTTTAGGCATGACGTTTTAACTTATCTCTTCTTCAATAATAGCTCTAATCGCAACACGCGCAAACGGAAAAAATCGCAGGGAGGAGTTGTGCGACGTAAACGAAAGATGGTAGGCGTGTTTTTACCCCTGAAAGATGATGTCTGATCAGATTTTGCGCCAGTGGCATCAAAGTGGCGCTGGTACAACCGCTATGAGGATCCATATCAGGTTTTCTTTAAATACACAAATACACTCTGTAATGGTCGTGAGCGTTACTTACCTTAGAGATTCGACGTGGTGAGTTTGTTAGTGAAGAATGCCATTACACCGACAACTACGCCATTGTCCGCACCTCACAGAGTTTGAACGAAGTAATAGGGCTACGGAAAGCTGAATGTTCCTTCCGTGATATTCCAGAAAGACTTAGCAGGAATGTAGCCACTGTACATGATTGCTGGCAGAAGTGGTCCGAGAATGCGAGCTCTCAAGGAGACCGGGCTCCTAACGGCCACGTGTCACTACCCAGAGGGAAGACCTTCGTGTTCGGCGTATGGCGCTGGAGCATCCTACTGCATCTGCAGCAGCAATTTGAGCAGCAGTTGGCACCACAGTGACACAACTGTCAAAAGTCGTCTACTTCTGGGACAGCGCCGAGCCAGACGCCGTGCAGCGTGCATCCCACTTACCGAAAACCACCGCTGTTTGCTATTCAGAGGTGTCAAGCAAGAGCTCAATGGAAGGCAGAGTGGAGATCCGTTGTATTGCCTGATGACAGCTGGTGCTGCCTCGCCGCTATTGGTGGCTGTGTGCTGGTTAAGGGGGGCCAGTTGAGAGCCTGCAACCATACTGCCTAGGTGCAATAGACACACTGGACCTGCACCTGCACCTGGAGTTATGGTCTGGAGTGCGATTTCGTATGACAGCTGCAACACCCTCGTGGTTGTCCCACGCACGCAGACATCAGAATCTGGTGATTCGATCTGTTGTGCTGAACATGATTGCAAGCGGTGTTTGTCAACAAAATAACGCTGGCCAGCATATTGCTCTTGTAACCCCACATACTCTACACAGTGTCGAGATGTTGTCTTGTCCTGCACGATCTCCAGATCTAATGGGGATTATGTGGGACATCATCCGACGACAACTCGAGCGTCATCCACAAACAGCATCAACCGTCCTTGTATTGACAGACCAAGTGCAACTGACATGGAACTCTATCCCACAAACTGATGTCCGGCACATACACAGCACAATGCACGCACGATTGTATGCTTGAATTCAATATTCTGGCAGTAACACCAGTTATTAAGATACCAACATTTCACATTTTCAATAGTTTATATCACATTACCTTAACCTATAATCTTGCAATGTTAATCACTTAAACATGTTACCTATACAAATGTATTTCCGAAATTATTTCTGGGTGTTGCGGGTTTATTCTGTCAATGTGTTTTGTAGACCTTGTCCACAATGACCAGTGAATGTATCAGCAAATTTATATCATTGTACCACTCATAGTTCAGGCGATATGACGTTTTAAACATGTAGATACGTGAAAAATCAGCTTCTTCTAATATTGATGAATAATTGAACTCCTGGAGGAGCAGTAAATCTAATGCGAAAATAAAAGGTAAACAAAGACTAGCATTTGCAAAACAGGTTGTGGTGGTGGTGGTGGTGGTGGATGTAGTAGTTGTGTAAAATTGTGAAATTGAAAAAATCGCTCGATATACATAGTTACAGATAGAAGACGGCATCAAATCAGTCGAAAGATGACAAAAAAAAGGGGAGGGAGGACAGCTAACGTCGTGTGGCTCAGTCGGGAAATCCCCTCTAATGCTTAAACATGCGACGAGTTTCCGTTGATTGTGCTGACTTCGCGAAACCAACGTGTGCTTGTGACCGCTGCCAATTCTGAGGACCTGAGTCACCTTAAGGAACGTGTCCAGCACGTAGCAGCGGTTTAATACAAAGAAGTGGTCAGCAGGACATAGTGCGCATGTAATTTATTCTTGGAAACAGGTTCGCGGAACGTGATCCAGGAATTTCGCTCTTACGTAGATTCCTATTCCCCAGCCTAACTTTGAACACAATAGGATCGTGATCTGCATGCGACCGTACAATGTCACCGGTCAATTGTCTGATTCGCGTTTGGTTTGCTACGGGGTTAATTGCCGAAAACCACCAAATTACTCCAAGAATGAAACTGTTCCTGAAATGGAAAACATTCTACATCAGCTTTTTTTAATCAAACAAGACGTCATTGTCCGTGCCTTAGATGACATTTTTCTAGAAAATTCAGTTGGTGTGTAATAGTATGCACCTCCTCATCACAATGCGATGTCGCTTAAGCACATCTCAGCTATGATCACAGTTCTCCAGATCTTTGAGTCAAGCGCGGCGTAATTTCAGTGCTGTTTGAGGGGCAATTGTTAATCGGCGGACCAGGATCAACTGTCCGCACTGCTGTATTAGAGCGACAACTTTTGAAGGCGGTCACCAGATTAGCGTCGTCCCAGAACGTTAGTGTGTCGCAGCTCATATGCTGCAAATCACTGCTCTCTGGCAGTCGAACTGCACTCACAAAGGAAGCAAAAACCCGCAAGAATTCAGTACGTACATAAATGTAGCAAATGCTGCTTCTGAAGTGTTACCTAGAAAGTGAAGTTTAAAGTTGTAAGATACTGTTGTTGTGGTCTTCAGTAATGAGACTGGTTTGATGCAGCTCTCCATGCTACTCTCTCCTGTGCAAGCTTCATCTCCCAGTACTTACTGCAACCTACATCCTTCTGAATCTGCTTAGTGTATTCATCTCTTGGTCTCCCTCCACGAGTTTTACCCTCCACACTGTCCTCCAATGCTAAATTTGTGATCCCTTGATGCCTCAAAACATGTCCTACCAACCGGTCCCTTCTTTTTGTCAAGTTGTGTCACAAACTCCTCTTCTCCCCAATTCTATTCAATACCTCCTCATTAGTTATGTGATCTACCCATCTAATCTTCAGCATTCTTCTGTAGCACCACATTTCGAAAGCTTCTATTCTCTTCTTGTCTAAACTATTTATCGTCCATGTTTCACTTCCATACATGGCTACACTCCATACAAATACTTTCAGAAACGACTTCCTGACACTTAAATCTATACTCGATGTTAACAAATTTCTCTTCTTCAGAAACGCTTTCCTTGCCATTGCCAGTCTACATTTGATATCCTCTCTACTTCGACCATCATCGGCTATTTTACTCCCTAAATAGCAAAACTCCTATACTACTTTAAGTGTCTCATTTCCTAATCTAATTCCCTCAGCATCACCCGACTTAATCTGACTACATTCCATTATCCTCGTTTTGCTTTTGTTGATGTTCATCTTATATCCTCCTTTCAAGACAGTGTCCATTCCGTTCAACTGCTCTTCCAAGTCCTTTGCTGTCTCTGACAGAATTACAATGTCATCGGCAAACTCAAAGTTTTTATTTCTTCTCCATGGATTTTAATTCCTACTCCGAATTTTTCTTTTGTTTCCTTTACTGCTTGCTCAATATACAGATTGAATAACATCGGGGAGAGGCTAAGATACTGTTGAAAGCAATAAAAGAGCACCACCCGTCGAACAGCGGCGTTGGGCAGCCGGCTAGTCCTGTTCTTTTTCTAATTATAGCATAGCCCTCCGTCTTCAGGCCACAGGTGGCCCATCGGGACCATTCGACCGCCGTGTCATCCTCAGATGAGGATGCGGGTAGGAGGGGCGTGTGGTCAGCTCACCGCTCTCCCGGTCGTTATGATGGTTTTCTGTGAGCGGAGCCGCTACTATTCGGTCGAGTAGCTCCTCAGTTTGCATCACGGGGCTGAGTGCACCCCGAAAAATGGCAACAGCGCATGGCGGCCCTGATGGTCATCCATCCAAGTGCCGACCACACCCGACAGCGCTTAACTTCGGTGATCTGACGGGAACTGGTGTATCCAATGCAGCAAGGTCGTTGCCTTTTTTTTATAATTACCCACCAAATATTTCTATCATCACAACGAATCTTGTTTCTTCGGTAAGAAACAGTGTTGATGATTGCTGTGGTGTTACATTCCTGGTAAGGTATAATAAGTGTCATAAGGAATCGTGGTGAAATGATCATTTATTTATGGGTACACTTATGCGCCAATTAGTTATCGTATTATACTTAAAATTTTTGGCCATCATTGGTACGATGGGGAGACTTGTCTTGTTGACTATCATAAAAGCATGAAAGTAGGACTCTAAAAATATGCAACACTACGGTTGTCGGTCCTCTTCCGAAGTATTCTTGCGTGGTGTTGGTATCTTACCAGATTGAACTGACGGAAGACAATAAGTACTAAGAATGGTACTTATGCTTGTAATATCACGAGATAGGGGGGACAATGCGTCACGGATATAAGCGTATTGCGAAGGCAAAAATCAAAACAATGCCGTTTTTCACTGCCGCAAGGTATTTTCACGAGATTACAATTACCAAATTTTTCCTCAAAATGCCGAAATATTTTGTTGTTCCTAAACTGCTGCAGGAGAAATGACCATTATGGTAAAGAGAAATCAGAGCTCGCACTTAAATGTTTAAATGGTTTTTCTTACGTATTATTAAAGAGTGAAACGGTATATGTAGTCTGTAAGTGGTTCTATGAACTGTCTACCAAGAACGTAGTGTGAACTGCAGAATAATCATGTACTGTAGACAGAGAGAAAAACACAGTATGGACTTCCAACCAACCGTTATAAATGCCACTTTGACAGTTTTTATTAAAGGTAGCGGAGAACACACCTCGCTAAAATTTGAAAGGAATGGTCATTCAGATATAAATTTTGACACAAACCGTGCGTATTTCGACATACACTAATATCGGAACTGTCAACTGATAAAAGTACCAGGAAGTGAATAGTAATGCAGTCCAATTTTCGCAGAATTGTATTTATCTCTGGCCGTGCAACATTAAACATTCCCCAGCTCCTTTAGCAAATTTTTGACTTGGCTGTGAAAGTACTCAGCCCAAGTCAGGTATAGGCAACGGTGATGTTGGAGATACGTGCTTGAAGTATCTGTAAATAAATGTTAATGTCATAACGATTCCTAATTACACGTGGATTATAACACAAATACACTACAATGATAACAATTATTATTACTACTGCTATTTATTATTATTATTACTACTACTATTATTATCTTATTATTTATTACTCCTGTAGTTCTTTTCCGAATATCCATGATTGTTTGAAACAGTACTACTGTGTGGTGCAAGATTAGCTAAAAATAAGTGACAGCCTCAAATACAGTGCAGGTAGACTTGCAATCTGCCACCTTACCCTACTGCACTAACGCTGCTGACCCATGGCTGCTGCACTCGTATAGTATTCAACTGCGTCGTAAAAGTTCAAGTTTGATTCCTCGAAAATGCTAGAAAAGTGCATCGTACTTCAGCAGCATAACTGCATATAAGTATTCGCTACAAGCGTACGAAAGATGAGGGAAGTTAGTAAGCAATTGAGTGTCGGATTCCCTTGCATATTTGGTTGAGACCACTGGACTGCAAACATACAACGCTAACGATCTCCGTTGAACCTTCAAGCGTCCCATTGCAACGTCCTCGGATATGTTATCAAAGAAATAAACTCTCAGAATAATAGTTCAAAGATGTGGAAGTCATAAACTTGCGCTAAAACCACTCTAGATTTCTGGTGATAACCTCATTTCTTCCCACTCTAATAAACATTGGCAAGTCCGTTTCTTTGACAAGTACTTACTACAGCTATTAAGTGTATCATCTGACACAAAACTGTTACCGATTTGTTACACCAGCTTGCGCGTAATCACTGTACACCTGACCGTAAATCACATTGCCGATCCACTATCAGAAGAGCGAAGTTGCTGCGTAGAGTCACGCTAAAGTGATAAAAGTAACAGATCCAGAACTGCCGTAACTCTTCTTGTTCTCGATTTAACAAATTCAGTGCAACTCCAGAAATTTGAGCATTTAGGCTTTCTAGTCAGACTGCGCTGCAGCTTCAGAAAGCTTGGCGGTCTTCATTTTTTATTTTGTGTGCGTGAGTGCGTTTTGGGTCAGCCCAGTCTACACTGAAGGACATCACCACACTGGTGACTATATCTGCGAAACTAAAGTTGCCATGACGTTACGGGAAAACTCAGTGCAATAAAAACATTTGCAAGTGCCACCCCATACTGGAATCTGGGAAAAATCGTACTATCACCCCCCCCCCCCTCCTCTGGCTGCCAACAAAGGGAATTTCGTAAGTGTTAGTTCTTCCCTACTATGTGATACATTTGTTGCAGAAGTTGATACGTCGCTGTTCTGTCCAGAATGAGCTAGGATATTGTCGTGAAGTAAAAATCCCCCTAAGACACCATCCTGCGGCACTTCATTTTGACAGCCTCCTGTTAATTCGTCAGGGTATTTCAGTGGCATGCTGCAGCATCGGCTTGCCCTTCGTGAACAACGTCTGTTAACGCCGCAGTAATAATGTAACAAAAAAGCATGAATTTTGCCAATTATGTTAGTCTTAATCCCTTTTCACCCGTTGTGATTTCAGGTGGAGTACTCGTCCATGGTGGTTAGGCTCCTAAAAATGTCGTCTACACTGAGCAACAGAATTAAAGTACCAACTTTCAGAAACCCCGCAATTGCCTTCCATGAAGACACAGAAATTTGAAATTTGGTACAAATGTCCAGATAACCACTTGACACCCATGTCCGCAGTTCGTGTTCTAGTGGCTAGCATGGCTGCCTCTGGATCACGGAGTCCCGGGTTCGATTCCCGGCCGCGTTGGGGATTTTCTCTGCCAGGGGACTAGGTGTTTGTGTTGTTCTCACCATTTAATCATCATCATTCGTGACAGTGGCTAGATTAGATTGTATAAAAATTGGACTGGGTAATGATTGGGACTTTGTACGGGCGCTGATGACCGCGCAGTGAAGCGCCCCACAAATCAAAAATCGTCATCATCATCACCACCACTTGGCACCCATGATGTTACTTCTTTACCTAAGGTTACTTTGCTGCTTTTCTCTATAGGGACATTCTAAAACTCTCAATAAATATGCGTATGTGCCATCGAGAGTTTTGCCGACCGGAGGGTCTTAGCAACGACACCAAGTTTGCTCAAAAAGTATGGGCACCCTCTGCTGCTTCAGATCAGCTTCAGATTTCTTCAGTGGTTCTGAACAGTCCTTAGTGGTTCCAGCCTATACACAAGAGCAGAAATTGCGCTCAGTCTGCACTCAGAGGTGCGATCACGTTCAAAGCGGATGCTGCCCCACATCGTCCAGGGCTGTCAGCAGCGTCACAGGTTGTCAAGATCGTCATCATGTTACTCATCACATTGAGAACTGTTGTTTCGGATCGCGAAATATGCTGGAATCAACGTCCAGAGAAAAAAGATGGTTTCAAAAAAAAAAAAAATGGTTCAGATGGCTCTGAGTACTATGGGACTCAACATCTGAGGTCATAAGTCCCCTAGAACTTAGAACTACTTAAACCTAACTAACCTAAGAACATCACACACACCCATGCCCAAGGCAGGATTCTAACTTGCGACCGTAGCGATCGCGCGGTTGCAGACTCAAGCGCCTAGAACCGCTCGGCCACAGCTGCCGGCAAAGGATGGTATCACTGACGCCCTTTGTGCCACGCCCTGAGGCGTTCCCGTTTCGATTCTGAGCGACAGTGTACCTGAAATCTTTTCCTCAGCCGCCCATAAGAAAACAGCGTCCATCACAGAGACCACAAAAGAAGGGGTGAAATATGGATAGGAGGGGGTGTGAAAACCTTTTCATCGTGTGACACGCCCACACCGGTTTTGGGCAGAACTGTCAATGTGACACCGTTACCCCACCTTACATCACATGAAATTCTGAGCTCTGTCCTTTTTTTTCCGGATGTGTAGACACCTTGCCCTTTGAACTGTCGTCGAATCCGAGGGTGATGCAGGGCGTTATACTTCTGCACCATTATAGAGGAAGGCTTCGTGCCAAATTTGAAACTTCAGTGTCGCAACGGAAGAAAATTAAGAGATTTCGAGAAAGTGATCCTTTAACTCTGTCGTAGTGTAGATTTGCGTGAGGCAGTTGCAACATTTTCACTACTGTCTTGGTTCGGCTGGCTTTTTATTATTTCTTTAATGGGTGACAGCAATAGCGAAACTCAACGGCTGAGGAGCATTATCGATTTAAAGATGTCAGAAAGTTTTCCGCGAATGAATTTAACTTTCCGTTACTTCTTCGATTGTGGTAAGTTGCGTTCGAGCACCAGGGACACTACTTCTTTTGCGATAGCAGTTCTTCATAGGGAGATGATTTGCCATATCGTTCTTAATCGTATAGAACTGGACTACACTGGAAACGTTCGCGCCATCTGAGAACTGTTCATATGATGGTACGGTGTTTCCGTACTCTTTAAGTAGCTCAGCATAAATTGTTGTTGCGTTGTTTCCCGTGAGATCCAGAAAATAAATTACCGCACGGTACTCTACATCATCGAAGGGCTGAGCTATTTAATTTTGGCTTATCTAGTGACGTGCTATTTCACTACAGTGCGGAGATTTCTGTGTGTCCTGAGATTGCAGACATGCATCTGCAAACAAACAAAAAATTAGTTACATAACTTCATTTTTTAGGTGTAATAAGTCAAACTTTATGATTACCCTCTCACAGCATTCGAGCTTCTATAAAGTTCGGAATGCCTTCCAAAAACTTCGCTGAGATGGTGCCCGTCTCAGTGAGTACCGCGGCCTTCTGCACGGCAGTTTAAGCCCATAAAATCAAACAAATGTAGTGAATTCAATCCAGCTTTCATACTTTGTCGATGCATTCGTCAATAATAATAATAATAATAATAGGAAAAAATTGTGGTGAATAATAGTGGGCAGCGGTAAGCCGGCCCAAAGACACAAGCATTATAATAAACACAGGAAGGACGGAAACAGACGGAATTTTAATAAATAAAGACCCATAACAAGGACGCCTAGCATCACCTATTATGTCAACATTTATGTTAATAACGTGTAGAACATGACGAAGTCCAACTACGTAGCTACTAAAATACTAAAAAGAAATGTTGTATATATTATCATATATGCAGACGATGCGAGCTATAATTCAGATGAAATGTGACCATGGAATTTCAAAAGCTTAAATAAAAGTAATGTTGTTCTGGGCAAAAGATGAACACGCAAGTGAAATGATATATTAGAGAAGCCATTGTAATTCAACTATTTGAATTGTGAAATAAGATCTTCAGAGAAAGCTAGTCAGATTTAAACATACATGTGACACTCTCCATAAAAAGAACACTAAAAAAAGGGAAGACAGCAAACTTTTATAAAACTATGGCCTTGCCACTACTTGTACGAGATTGCGCAAGCTGGATAGAAAAAGTAAGTAAAATACGGAGCTCCGAAACGTAATTTGTGAGGAGGAGGAGCAGGGAAACGTATAAGAAATGAAACAATACGGAAAAAGCTAGAGGCAGTACTGGCAAAAACGAAGTACCAACAGTGGTGTAAACTTATGCTAAGGATGGACAAAAAGACATCCCTAATTACTTTGAAATTGTAAACAATATAGGAAGAGAAACGATGGAAAACAAAAGAGGAGAAGAAGGTGAATGAAGTTGAAGAAGGAAAAATTATTCTCTGGATTGAAATCCGGATCGAATACATTATTCCTCTGACGTGCTTCACCACTCCAGAAGTTTTCTGAGGACGCTGGATGATACCATAAAATTTCCCACTTCTCCGTTTGTCGGACGTTAACCCCAAGATATGACGGTACGTCATGAACGAATTAAAGAGTGTATAAAATATGCAACGTTAATCTCAGCCGGGCTGAGTCAGAGCAGCTGTTGTGACGGGTTCACCTCACGCACCGGAGCTGACGCTTACGAACGTGCGCCACGTGCAGCGCATCGGAATGGAGTGCGGTCACTCGTGTCATCCACAACCAGCCCTGCCATCGACTACTGCTCATGTTCGTCTCTGCCTTCAGCTCACTCTGGCAAAAGCTGAAATTACCCGACTAGTGCGAAATACAGGACAACTGCTCGGTTTAATAAACGTATAAGATTTCATTCTAGGAGAGCGGCACTCGTCGCCCCCTATTGCGTTTTCGGGGCGGGAGATAGCATTCTGCTTGTCCTTGACTACGACTTCAGATCGCTCTGCAGTAGTACATTGGAAAGCAACCACTATGGACGCAGCCAGAAGAAAGGCTATGCAGTAAAGCGGTGATTACCCCGAACCGGCTGAAACAACAGACTATAAGGTAAACTGTGAATGACTGAAGATTTGTACGTTCAGATGAAAGCGATCTCGCTAGCGAGCAAATCATTTATTGGTCAGGACTGTTTCAAGTTTTGAATGGCCACGTTCGAGCAAGCCACAACCACTAGAGCACTTACATCATAGTTTACCCGCGGTACTTGCCTACATCGTCCTCCTCCGTTGGTTGAGTGGTCGGTGTAGATGGCTATCATGCAGAAGACCCGGTTTCGATTCCCAATACTACCAATGACTCTTCCATGATCGGAGAACTGGACCGGGATCCACTTAGCTTCTACGCTCGCATCACGAGGCTAATTGATAGAAAGGTAGCCGCTCCAAGAACTAAACGTGGACAACGCTGGGAGAGGTGTACTGATCCCAAGCCCCTGCATACCACAGCCACATGACGCCACAATGTAGGGCCGTGGGTCGACATAGTGTGGTCTCCCGGGCCTGATCGTAGTTTATTTCTACTTGGCTACATAACTTCGCTCCTAGTCTAGTTTCGCAGTGAAAACTTCAGAAAACTTTCCGTGCACTTGAAACCCTGTTGCTCTTCTTAATCTCATCATGGTACTCCTTGCGAGATGTCCCATATCTCAGGGCATTTCTTCGCGTCTTCAATAAACAGTTCCACAGGCAAACTGGCTGCATCCATGGGCTGGTTGTCGATGAGACGGGTGTACTACACTGTTCTCTCAGGAAGACTGCTACTTTGCGGCGATCGACGAGATCGCTGAGAAGGACCAGTGGCCGGCGGGCGCAGTTCTCTTGCCACGTTGGCCAGTTCAGTTCGCAACTTCACTGCCGTACTGTACGTCACTCCGTTGTTTCACACCGAGCGCGGTAGCACTTTGTGCTGCACACTGGACTCACATTCGTGAGGAAGACTGTTCAAACCCGAGTTCGGCCATCCTGTTTTAGTTTTTCCGTGGCTTCCCTAAATCGCTTAAGACAAATGTCGGGATAATATCGTTACAAAGAGCACGGCCGGGTTACTTCTCCATGAAAATGGTTCAAAGGGCTCTGAGCACTATGGGACTTAACATCTATGGTCATCAGTCCCCTAGAACTCAGAACTACTTAAACCTAACTAACCTAAGGACATCACAGAACACCCAGTCATCACGAGGCAGAGAAAATCCCTGACCCCGCCGGGAATCGAACCCGGGAACCCGGGCGCGGGAAGCGAGAACGCTACCGCACGACCACGAGCTGCGGACATTACTTCTCCATCCTTCCCTATTCCGTCTCCTAATAACCTCGCTGTCGATGGGACGTTAAACACTAATCTCCTCCGCTCTATTATTTCACATATGTATTATTAAACAGTTAGTTACGGGTTGCCGATCTGTTGGCTTCTACGGACAACGAAATATGATTGTCTGTATTTCTCGTAATTATTGACAAAGTTTAAGAATTTAAAATGCTTTCGTAATCTACTCGCGAAGAGGATAGTTATACCTTAAAAGTTTAATACAGTAAGTTGGAAACGGTGTATGTTTTAAGCAGCCTAACTCTTTCTCTTCCTCTCCCTCTCCCTCTCCCTCTCCCTTCAGCGATCACAGGCCCTGTAGACCGCGCGCTGTATCAACGATCTGCTTCCACCGCCTTCTACACTCCTGGAAATGGAAAAAAGAACACATTGACACCGGTGTGTCAGACCCACCATACTTGCTCCGGACACTGCGAGAGGACTGTACAAGCAATGATCACACGCACGGCACAGCGGCACACCAGGAACCGCGGTGTTGGCCGTCGAATGGCGCTAGCTGCGCAGCATTTGTGCACCGCCGCCGTCAGTGTCAGCCAGTTTGCCGTGGCATACGGAGCTCCATCGCAGTCTTTAACACTGGTAGCATGCCGCGACAGCGTGGACGTGAACCGTATGTGCAGTTGACGGACTTTGAGCGAGGGCGTATATTGGGCATGCGGGAGGCCGGGTGGACGTACCGCCGAATTGCTCAACACGTGGGGCGTGAGGTCTCCACAGTACATCGATGTTGTCGCCAGTGGTCGGCGGAAGGTGCACGTGCCCGTCGACCTGGGACCGGACCGCAGCGACGCACGGATGCACGCCAAGACCGTAGGATCCTACGCAGTGCCGTAGGGGACCGCACCGCCACTTCCCAGCAAATTAGGGACACTGTTGCTCCTGGGGTATCGGCGAGGACCATTCGCAGCCGTCTCCATGAAGCTGGGCTACGGTCCCGCACACCGTTAGGCCGTCTTCCGCTCACGCCCCAACATCGTGCAGCCCGCCTCCAGTGGTGTCGCGACAGGCGTGAATGGAGGGACGAATGGAGACGTGTCGTCTTCAGCGATGAGAGTCGCTTCTGCCTTGGTGCCAATGATGGTCGTATGCGTGTTTGGCGCCGTGCAGGTGAGCGCCACAATCAGGACTGCATACGACCGAGGCACACAGGGCCAACACCCGGCATCATGGTGTGGGGAGCGATCTCCTACACTGGCCGTACACCACTGGTGATCGTCGAGGGGACACTGAATAGTGCACGGTACATCCAAACCGTCATCGAACCCATCGTTCTACCATTCCTAGACCGGCAAGGGAACTTGCTGTTCCAACAGGACAATGCACGTCCGCATGTATCCCGTGCCACCCAACGTGCTCTAGAAGGTGTAAGTCAACTACCCTGGCCAGCAAGATCTCCGGATCTGTCCCCCATTGAGCTTGTTTGGGACTGGATGAAGCGTCGCCTCACGCGGTCTGCACGTCCAGCACGAACGCTGGTCCAACTGAGGCGCCAGGTGGAAATGGCATGGCAAGCCGTTCCACAGGACTACATCCAGCATCTCTACGTTCGTCTCCATGGGAGAATAGCAGCCTGCATTGCTGCGAAAGGTGGATATACACTGTACTAGTGCCGACATTGTGCATGCTCTGTTGCCTGTGTCTATGTGCCTGTGGTTCTGTCAGTGTGATCATGTGATGTATCTGGCCCCAGGAATGTGTCAATAAAGTTTCCCCTTCCTGGGACAATGAATTCACGGTGTTCTTATTTCAATTTCCAGGAGTGTATCTCTCGCAGCGTCTTTGCACCCTGCGCAAATTCCTAATGCTGCGATGTCCTTCTGTAATCTTTCCACCTTGTACGAGGTCGGCCCAATGGTCTTGTTGGCTGGAGAGTTCCGTCAAATGCTTTCTTTGTGATTCTGTTGTTCTTCATTCTAGCCACATGCCCAGCCCATTGCAGTCTGCTACTTTTTAATTTCTGGATGATAGTGGGTTGCTTGATTAACTGATAAATTTCATTGTTCTTTCGAATTCTCCATACGCCATTCTCAAACACAGGTCCCCAGATTTTTCTCAGTACTTTTTTATTTTCGAAGACATTCAGTTTTTCTCTTTCATTCTTTGTAAGCATCCATCTTTTTGAACCGTACAGTACTATGGGGCAGATGATAGTGTTGTACATCTCCATCTTTGTGGTGATTGACAAAGCTTTACTTTTGAGTGGGTTGCTAACTCGCTAGTGTAAATTACCCAGACTATATTCATCCAGTATTCGATAATGACAGCACTTCGCTACTTCCAAAAAGAATAAACATAACGTCACACCTTTTCTAAACTTTTTCTCGAATACAGCATCACAAAATAAAGACCGAGTGAGGTGGCGCAGTGGTTAGACACTGGACTCGCATTCGGGAGGACGACGGTTCAATCCCGCGTCCGGCCATCCTGATTTAGGTTTTCCGTGATTTCCCTAAATCATTCCAGGCAAATGCCGGGATGGTTCCTCTGAAAGGGCACGGCCGACTTCCTTTCCTAATTTGATGAGACCGATGACCACGCTGTCTGGTCTCCTTCCCCAAAACAACCAACCAACCAACCAACCAACCAACAAAATAAAGTAAGAAAAACAGCTTAACGGCTGCTAAATGTTCGTTGTTCAAGCAGTAAAGGTTCAGTATCAGGCATGCTGTTTTGTTTCCTAGTTACCAACTATTCCCTGCACATTTTGCAGAAATCACTGACGATACCCACAAAATGTACGAGAAGAAAAACAAGCTTTTCAGAAAAATGTAAATGGTTCTTAATATCGGGTGTATAAATGAAAACTGTTGTCAAAGCTAATTTTTCAAAGATGCTGAGGTACGTGGGTTACTGGTGTACTATTAAAATGCGTGAGGAAGTGACCCTGCGAGATAGCGATAGTAACAGGCTCGTCTGAAGCAGCTTAAGCTGCCAGTTGTAATCGTCTACCTTGGCTTCGTACTGTACTCGGATTTTGTTAAAATATGTGGAGGGCCACAATCCCAAGTTTTGTTTGAACACAGCGTTGCTCTACTAGCTAGGACGTTTTGCATGTGGTAACGCTTGCCCGCCTCTGAAATATGAACTGACTTACCCAACCAGTTATAGAGGTGCTTACCGTTTAACGTGGACTCCTAATCACGGTGCAACCCGGAATTTTCACATTAAATTCTAGAACTTGCGACTTTAATTACACACTAAGCCACAATTGAGCACAAGGAGAATCACCTGTTTTTGTGAGCCGTTAAACATATCGGGACGAGGTTTCCATCCAGTGACAGTACGCAGATGGGCACGTAACTTTGTTGAGTGGTTAACACTCCTAAAACGTGCATGAGAGATATTGAAGCATGGTCAGTTTCTTTCGAATGAAACGATATTTTAATGGAATTAGAGAGTTATCGAAGAGGTAAACGCTGTTAATGTTGGCGGTGATTCTTTTCGTAAAGATCACCGGGAATCCTCTTGGCCCTAATTTATACGACAACAATAAATAAATATAAATGTCGTGTGACAAGGGGCTCCCGTCGGGTGGACCGTTGGCAAATCTTGCGATTTGCACGTCGATGGGGATGAAATGATGGTGATTAGGACAACACAACACCCAGTCCCTGAGCGGAGGAAATCTCAGACCCAGCCGGGAATCGAACCCCGGCCCTTAGGATTGAAATTCTGTCGCGCTGACCACTCAGCTGCTGGAGACAGACACAACAGTAAATGGTCAGCCGCGATTGTTGTAACAGGAACCATAAGGTAAGTTGTAGTCCGCCTGAAGGGATTGAGGAAAACTATTTCAAATGCGTTTTTTAACGCTCCTGCTGTCAATGTTCACGAAGACAGTAATTGTACAGAATTCGTGAGGGTCGTTCGCTGTGTAGAAAATTTAGCAGTATATCGCTATATATTCGAAATTATTAAAGAGCAGGAAACTATACTTAGCTTTGTTTCGATGCTCTCGACGATTGTCGAACGTTGCCATTCCATTAGTCTCAGAAAATTCCTGGATTGTAATCGAATTCGTTGTGTGAACAGTTTTTCCAAATCAAATCCAACATGCAGAGGTAATATTTTCCATGATACAACTTCTTTCCATGCTACACAATGAACAACTACTAACATCGCAGTGCTTGCCATACTGAGACCTACATTCTCACCTGCCAAAATTCCCAACGTCAAACCAAATGTATGTTTTACACACACAGAAAAATATAATACAAAGATTGGAGTTAACATAAGGTAATACTTTTAACAATTCCAAATTTTTTTAGAAAGATTAAGAACTTGAAATTATAATGTACTTTTGGAGAGCGGTGTGGCCCGCATCTCGTGGTCGTGTGGTAGCGTTCTCGCTTCCCACGCCCGGGTTCCCGGGTTCGATTCCCGGCGGGGTCAGGGATTTTCTCTGCCTCGTGATGGCTGGGTGTTGTGTGCTGTCCTTAGGTTAGTTAGGTTAAAGTAGTTCTAAGTTCTAGGGGACTGATGACCATAGATGTTAAGTCCCATAGTGCTCAGAGCCATATGAACCATTTTTTGGAGAGCGGTGTGCTGACCACATGCCCCTCAACATCGGCATCCAGTGACGGCTGTGGGCTGAGGATGACACGGCGGCCGGTCGTACAGTTCGGCCTTCCAAGTCCTGTCCGGACGGAGTTTTTTTAGTTTTCGTCGAATAAAATAATTATTCTGTAACATTTTAATCCAAAATTCAGTTACAAGAAGTAAACAAAGTACTAATATTTTTAACATGCATGGCTGTACTACAACAACGGTTACAGAATAGCAGGAACAAAGGTCAGCCAACCCGCTGCAAAAAGCTTGAATACCACCATTTTTTGCAGGTGATTGGCCAACCTGTATTCCTGCTAAAAATAGTAATACTCGTTTTTTTTATATGACAGGATCACATGCAGGATGGATTACTTAAGCAGTCCCTAGAGCAAAAAATAAACTTTAAGATTTGGCTGAATTATGCGTACGAAAGTGATAATATGAATGTGTCCTCACCCTGCCGCGATAAAAAATGCAGAGACTGATACCTGCAGAGACGGATTCACGTACGTTAAGGGGCTCCGGAAAGGCTCAAAATCATGAAAAGTTCAATTTTTACTTTTTTGCGTTTTCTGAATCTGCAGATTATTACTTTTTAATAGATATATAATTTATTCAATTCCGAAGACTACAACTATTTTTAATTTTTTTTTGAAATGTGTTCTACATGGGCATGACCCACTGTGGCGCTGTTAAACTGTTGTCAAATGGTGTTATTATTAATGTCCGTGTTCATCAGGTACATTTTAATCGCTTTCGACTTCCCGACCAGTGTTCGGTTTATACTGCGGAGCTTTACGCTGTTCTCCAGGCTGTCCACTACATCCGCCGCCATCAGCGGATACAGTACGTTATCTGCTCAGATTCTCTCAGCTCTCTCCTCAGTCTCCAAGCTCTTTACCCTGTGCACCCTCTGGTCCACCGGATTCAGGACTGTCTGCGCTTGCTCCACCTGGGGGGCGTCTCGGTGGCGTTCCTCTGGCTCCCGGGACACGCTGGTATCTGTGGGAATGAGGCGGCCGATATGGCGGCCAAGGCTGCAGTCTCTCTTCCTCGGCCAGCTATTCAGTCGCTTCCCTTCACCGATCTACGGAGCGGTTTATGTCGCCAAGTTGCTCATTTATGGCATGCGCATTGGTCAACACTTCCCCGTAATAAATTGCGGGAAGTGAAAGCCCTTCCTTGCGCTTGGACTTCTTCCTCCCGAACGCGTCGTCGGGAGGAGGTAATTTTAGCTCGACTCCGGATAGGGCACTGTCTTTTTAGCCATAGACATCTTTTAAGCGGTGATCCTCCTCCACTCTGTCCCCACTGCTCTCAGCCGTGGACGGTCAGACACCTTTTAATTGAATGCCCCTATTTTAATCCGTTACGCTCCCGTCTACAGCTACCGCCTGATCTATCGTCGATTTTAGCAGATGACACGCGCTCAGCCGACCGCGTTGTCCAGTTTATTAATGACAGTGAAATGACGTCAGTCATTTGAAGTTTTTTTTTGGGGGACAACCACCCCCTGTCTGTACTGGATTTTTAAGCATTCTTTCTACTTTGTTTCTCCAATTTTATGAGTTTGTTTCCATTGCTGTTGGTTTTCAATTTCGGTTTTTTACTGTCTTAAGTCACGGGCTGGGCGCTAATGACCATAGAAGTTTTGCGCCCTAAAACCACAAAAAAAAGGTACATTTTAGTGATGTGAGATAAAGTATGTGTTGTGGCTAACCTGTGATGGTTCAATATATATCGCTGGTGTGATTGTCGATTGTTTCATGTTTATTTACTCTGTCGTTATCTCGAAAATATTCGTAATTAATTCTGTTTCTTGAGTCTCTGTTTTGTTGAAGTATAATAATGAGTAAAAGTAAAGTCATTAGAAATCCTCTGAAGGCTTTTAAGAAAAGGAGAAATGTTGGAAAGCCAAAGGTATGTGTTATTACTGTAAATAATAACATTCTAACATGGTACGAGCGATGCTTGCTTTAGACAAGGAACGCCTTCGGGCTGCAGACAGGGCTGTAAAGAGTCTAGAAATACAAGCAAGAGTAAACAGGAGGAGGAACAAGAGGAAGCTGGAGGAGGAGTTTGCAGAGGATGAAGATAATCCATCCTATGGACCTGGAATGCACTAAAAAGTTAATCCATTCTTTGTCGCTCGATTCCCAAAACTTTTATTTTCTCATACTAATTACATGTTTTCTAAGGATCTTCCAAACATATTTGTTTCAAACTTTCAGTAAATGTTACACAGTACCTTCTGCATAATTTAACACAGCCTTTTTCCAAAAAACTGTATGTTTTTGAATATATAAATAAAAAATTGCAAAAAAATGTTGTGAATTTTCATTACAATTGAAAAAAAGTCATCTTTAATAACTGAACTAAAATTTTGTAAAATCCCTGTTAAGTTGTAGCCCATATTCCAATAAATAATCTGTAAAAAGTTCAACTTCCTACCTCAAATACTTTGTGAGGAAAGATGTAATTTATAAGCGTTATTTTAACATTGCAAGTATAGGGCGTTCCGGAGCCCCTTAAAGTTATTACTGTGCACACATTCTTCTTTAGGTGCACGCCGTTCATGGAAAAACAGCCGAAAGGCTCGATACAGTGACTGACCTAGCTCTCCTGTCTGGAGAAAACACATCACGTGTTTTGTCCAGCTGACGTCCCTGTGAGGCCTGCGTGGGTCGCCTCATTAGCAAAGGCTGCAGACCGTCCAACGGCCGAGGGTAATTACTGCCGAGCGGGTAGGCTGCGGGCTACGTGCCCTTCCGCCTGGCAGTCCATTGACTCCGGCCGGGCAGCGGAAGAAAGGCGGCGCTGCGGCGGTGACGCACCGGAATCGAGGCGACTCGGTGGCGCGTGACGGCGTCTTCCCAGCCACGGGCGCTCAGTTTACGACCCTTCAGGAATGCCAGGCGCTCGCAGCATCTCCTGGCTACTCACTCACTCTCTCGCTCCCCTTTCCGACCTGTCCTCACCCATCGCGTACGTGACGACATTGTTCCAGCGCTGCTTCGGTGCGTCAATCGTCTCTCGGCCAATAACATCGTACGATTATTGTCTTCGGAGATCAAATGGCTCTGAGAACTATGGGACTTAACAGCTGAGGTCATCAGTCCGCTAGAACTTAGAACTACTTAAACATAACTAACCTAAGGACATCACATACACCCATGCCCGAGGCAGGATTCGAACCTGCGACCGTAGCGGTCGCGCGGTTCCAGACTGTAGCGCCAAGAACCGCTTGGCCACCCCGGCCGGCTATGTAAGGTCTTATGGGACTTAACTGCTAAGGTCATCGTTCCCTAAGCTTACACACTACTTAATCTAACTAACTTACGATAAGGACGAGACACACAGCCATGCCCGAGGGAGGGAAGCCGCGCGGACCGTGACAAGATGCCCCAAACCGCTCGGCTACCCCGCGCGGCGATCCTCAACATTAAAAAATCTAACGTATTGCGCACAAATCGTCGGAAACATCTTTTGCTGTCTGATTAAACGATTGCCGCACATTCATGAACACAGTCACATGTATTAACTATCTGGCAGTGTGGGAATTGAGCGAGTTAAAGTGGAACGACCACTTAAAACTAATCAGAAGAAAGGTAGATGCCAGACAGAGATTAACTAGAAGAATCTTCAAAGACTGTTCCATCTACGACCATCGTCACTTATAAAACCCTCGTTCGAACAGTGCTTCAATATTACTCGCCAGCTTTGGATCCGTACCAAGACGACTGATAGAAGAAATAATGATCCAAAGAAAATTAACGCGTTTCGTTAAAACTTCATCTAGCAAGCATGAAGCAATCACAGCGATGGACATCAGAGTCTGGTAGCAGAGGATACAAGAGGAAACGATGTGCATCAATCTGCCGTTCAATGTGAAAATTCAGAGCACTTACTTTCCCAGAGGAGCCACCCAAGATATTGCTCCCTCCTACGTAAATTGCGCTGAAAGACTATGAAGGAAGGTAAACTTAATGAGATTCCATCTCATACGGGGACTTACCAGCAGTCTACCTTTCGAACGCAACATTCGTTGATGAATGAAGAGGTGGGGAGGGGGGACGGGGTGGTGGGGAAAAGTGGTGGTGGTGGTGGTGGTGGTGGTGGTGGTGGTGGTGGTGGTGGTGGTGGATGAGTAACAGTGGTAAACACAGCACGCTCCGGCGCATACCGTAAAATTTAGGTCGGGGCAAACCAATCTGATGGAGGTAAAATCATCAACACATGCAGTGAAAGTAGAAAGTGACTGGTTACAGTGATGTGTGTGTTTCGTAAACCCTCGTCGCCACTTTTGTAAAGGCCTCGTCGCTAATGCTGTGAAGGCCGAGTTTGTGAGTTCATGAAATGGCTTTTGGTGCAGTACACCGCTAAGAATTTTTCTCCCTGCTACTATTACACAGCTGTGTCCCAGGGTCAGGCAACAGGATGGGAGAACGAAGGTTGTAGAACATTCCAACAAATCAGTAACAACGTCACACAAATGAGTTAAAAGGTCTACTTACCTATGTGTTTTGACGAATAAGAAGTCTGCACCACTAATTGAAATGTCACACCAAGAAGGCCCTGAATGGCTGAGTGCAAATAGTCATAGGTAAACTTCACAGCACATAGCAAATGCAATTTACAACTACTGTCTGTTCAGTTCCAAGAGTTCGCTATATGACGTTCCCTGTCTGTCAAACCTGGGCTGTGAGCTGTACCCCAAGTGCCCCGATAGCCGAGTGGTCAGCGTGACGGATTGCCGTCCTACGGGCCCGGGTTCGATTCGCGGCTGGGTCGGGGATATTCTCCGTTCAGGGACTGAGTGTTGTGTTTATCATCATTTCATCCCCATCCGGCGCGCAGGTCCCCCAATGTGGCGTCGAATGTAATAAGACCTGCACCAAGGCGGCCGGACCTGCCCCGCAAGGGGCCTCCCGGCCAATGACGCCAAACGGTCATTTCCATTTTTTCATAACCCAAGTGTATCTTCCGAGTAGGCTTCTGTTCGTTGTCGTCCAGTAATTGGCGGATTGTACTCGGCTGTCAATTGGCCGAGGCGAAGTCGATATCTACATCTTCAGGGCCACCCGTGGCGCTGACTGATCTCGCCCAAGTTGCAGTCTCTCTGGCACCGGCACCAGCTCGCACCTTTGCGCCTGAGGTGCTTTTGCCCTGGCTGTGTCTTGTTCGGGCGACACAGCAGTGTGTTTGTGTCATTCACACTCCTCCGATTAGCGTCGATGAGCGCTGTACCAGGCGACTGCAGATGTCACGGATTGGGCCGGTGCAGCAGTCTGCACGTGCGTGCTGGGAGCTGAGCGGCCAGCGGCCGCCTCCCAAGGCTGTCCCGGCCGGTGGGGCGGCGTGCCAAGCGTCCCTGTGGCCTACGCGAGTCGGTTCATAACCGCCGTCGGATACCGAGGCGTCTCTCGCAGGCTGCAAGCGTTGCCATATCTCCCACTCTCCTCCTCCTACTGACATTCTTTTCTGGCTGAAACTGTGCGCTGCTTCTTGTGTCCATCGTAAATGTCACGGTATGACTGGAGAAAAAAAAGTCAGAGGAAAATTGTGGTTCTCCCATAGTTCCGTATTTCGCAAAGCAAAGACTGAAGTTAGACAATGTTATCGGGCATCCGGGTGCGTCAGGTGGTTCAGATCAACGGGCTCTCCACCAGGCATCCTTCGGAATTTGTCTGGCAAGAACAATGGCTATGGGGCATTGATCTTCTCCTCAACTCCCCATCTTCAGAGAAGGTTTAGCCCTCCAGGCTGTTCCTTCAGAAGTCAGTAGGTCTGTCGTTAGTGTCTTTCCTTCTTGGGTGTCTTTCCACGTCTCGTTCTGAAACACACACTGGTTGGTCCATAGGTAGTACTATATTTTCATTTGGTTGTTATGAGATACGACGTATATTTACTGTTACGTTGAGCCTTGTCAGATAATATGTGTCTATGCTCGTAGTCAGCTAGGTGGAGTCCAGAAAACCTACGTACTCGGTTCGAGAGGCCAACAATTCAAACAAATCGTATTAAGGGGAGTAGGACGTCAAACGGGCCGACTAGGAGCGGGAGAGGCATCACAGAACATTTTAATTTCCACTGTCTATAGTTTCACAAATAAATTCATAAAACTTTGTCAGCATGACCAGGAAGGATTCGAGATTCACACAGATAGCAGTGGAAGTTCAAAAACATAACAAATAATTTTCTTTACGGTGAAATTTCATTATTTTTTACTTAATATTGGCTGTATTTTTTGCTATAGGTACACTTTTCTTCATAAATAAGAGATTCTTCAATGAATTTTGCACAGCATACAAGCCATGCTTAAAAGTGTGTGAAACTCTAGAATTTATTTTATTTCTGAAAAACTGAATGAGCTGTTTCATTTTAAGCTTCATGTTTAAAAAAACTCAAATTTTATAGTTAATTATCTCAAATTTTACCACAGTTTCTACTAGATTTGGAAAATTCTAGTGTCTCATACACCTCTAAGTATGTTCTGTATGCTGCGCAGAATTCATCGAAGAATCTCTCTTACTTATGAAGAATAGTTTACTTATAGCAAAAATACAGTCAATAGTAAGTCAAAAATATTTCACATATAAAAAAATTTATTTTGTTATGCTTTTGAACTTCCAGTGCTAAGAGACTAAACCTTGAATCCTTCCTGGTCATGCTGACAAAGTTTTATGAATTTATTTGTAAAAGGATACACAGTGGAAATTAAAATGTCCTATGGTGTCTCTCCTGCTCCAAGTCGGCACGGTTGACGTCCTACCCCCCTTAATAAGTTTTATTTCAAAAGGAAAAGAGACAGTTCTTAACTTGCAAGTACATAGATGGGTCGCAAGCAAAGGGCGACATGCGAAGTAAGCAATCTTCTTCAGTACAAACAATTAAGTCTAGTACATAGTGTGTACAAGCGAAGTAACGATCGTTGACGCTTCTATCCAAGTCGCTAGTCTTGAAGCTGCTACTGGGCGTCGCCAGTCGGTCGCGGCGCTTATGTCCTCTTCACGTAGGGACCGCTGCTGTCGTGTTGTCGTCCTGGAGACGTGTCGGTCATCCTAAGATTGGATGACGTCTTCTCACAGCCATATCTTCTCTATCGTTCCCGACTAGCGTGCCGGCGCTTGATTTTACGCCGTAACATTTACTCCAGTATAACTTATAGATAACTGTTCTACACACACAGCCATTACTTAAAATCCAAACGCAAACCCATTTCCTATAAAGTGAATGACACCGAGGCTTTAAGTCATTCGCGATGCATTCATGATGATGCTCCTCATTATGTTCTGAATCGTTTCTTCAGGAATGACCTCTCTCTTTTACCGAATAGTCGCTTTCAACTTATCAGTATCGAGGACCCACCGTGAAAAAAAAGAAAACTTTGAAATGACCCCACAGAAAAAAGCAGTAGCTGAATGATTAGGTGAAGTCGACGGCCGTTGGATTTCATCGAATCGTGAGAGTAATAGACGTAGGAAGAGTCTTCTCAGCGTAGTCATTGAATTATTGGCCTTCTGGGTGTAACCTCATTGTTGCTGAAACCATACCGTGTGTAGACGGCAATGTCCCAACAGCTGGAATGAACAGATTCTCAATTATTGCCGCGTACCGTTCGTAACTGACACTCACTGGCAAAATGTTGCTGTCGTGAGAGAGAGGAAAAAAATGCCATGGACTGTCCAAAAGCACACCAGACGACTATCTTCGGGCTAACATGGGCTTTTTTGTGAATGATCTAAATGTTTGTGCCCGAGAAATATTGGAAGTTTTGTTACTGACAAATCCATCCAGATGAATATTTACCTCATCATACATGACAAGATTTGTCAGAAATACGTCACCTTCGTCGATTCTTTCCAGTAAAGTTAGGCAGAAATTGCGCCTACTCACTGTATCTCCCGGGCGTAACTATTGAGCCACTTGCAGGTTGCAAGTGTGGAACTTCTACTTCCGTCTGAAAATTCTCTGCAAAGACGTACGCGGAATTTGTATATTCTGGGAAGGCGACGGGCAGATCGCTGAGTGTTTCGTCGCAGAGCTGCAAGAGTTCTTCGGTTATTTCCCGGCATTCGAACTGTCATATCAAGTTCGGTATATTCCACATCGGTTACAGAATCCGTCTCACGCCATTGTTTTATTCATTTGGACCTTGTCCTGCTCTCTGGAACACGGCAGTATCTTCCACGGCGCAACGCTCTTCGCGCAACAAAACCCCTGCACTGCTTCAGTATGCACCTGCCATGGACAGCGTTCCATACTGTACAGAACGACATATGTGGGTCTGATTAGATGCAGTAGACGGTGCGAGCACACGTACGTCTTAGCAGAGTAGCCAGCTGAAGCACCATTTCCTGTTAGCCACTCTGCATTATGGTACAAGAACATGCTATTCCGCCAGCGAGAGTGGCCACTGGGTAGCTTTAGGGAGCTGTAGCCTGGTGTACAGATTGCTGATGTGCCGTCTCTGTGACATTCTTTACCTCGTAAAAGTCAGTGGCGGATCACATAAACCTAATGGTACCCGGATACCTGATGGAGTTCCGCTGTCGGGTAATCTCGAGGTAGTTGTAATGTGAATTTCGCAGCTTGACTTTGTATTCTCTGTTTAGGGTGATGTCCATAATTTTAATTCGGTAGCGTCTTTGATTCATTGACCCACAAACCATTAGTCTGAGCCACGCCAGAACTATCTTCAGACTTGATCCGATAAATTTTTGCTGAAGTATGCACGTCTACAATAGACTTTTTTGGTCTATGTAATGCTCCTTTCTACGCTGATTCACAGTATATACTGTTCGTTCTATATAAAATTGTCCGTACTTTATTGTTGTTCGAAATTGAATGCAGTGAAATAAAATCTAGATACAATGATATGAACTGAAAATCATTGCAAACCGCTCAGATGTGCTGAATTCAAATTGTGATCAATATATGGTGACAACCGAATATCTGAGCCAAAATGTTTTCTCCCAGAAAATTCCCAGACGCTAAATGGCCAAATACATTTCAATGAATGAAGAAAGTATTTGTTATTCTAAATATGGAGAGAAATTCCTTTTTTCCACTAGATTTCAGCAAGCAACTGTTCATCCAAATAGAGACCGGCGTATGACTCATTTAGTGCAGTGGTGATTGAAGCTAACGTAAGTTAATTAGTCGGCTTGTCCGTTCCCCAAGAAACGGCCTGGTAACAGTGTATTTCTTCAAGCCAGCGAAGCAAAAGATGTCATCCGATGTCGTTCCAGATTCGGTCAAGTTAGTCTGTGATCGGCCGTGACTGGCCCCGTTAAAAACAAATAGGACACGGCTCAACGCTCAATTAAATCTCGTTCCGCTGACGTAGATGTATAATTAAAGGAACTTAATCGGGGCAAATATTCACATTGACACACTTAAGCAACATTCGTGACATTGTTACCTTGTCCATAACGCCCTTATGTGTACGAAACGGATTGTCAGTTCACTTTTCTGGTCCTGAAGGTTTTTTCGGTTAACTAAATCTTCTTTCGTCACAAGTATCGTGTGTTTAGAGCGATGAATATTTTCTTAAACTAACGTTACTAAAATTATTGATACATTCCACTCTACAAGGGTTCTTCGAACACCAGCTGCAGTTTCCATACCAAACACTTCACTACCTTTTCCTTAGTTGTTTACTTAATGTACTACAAAAATAGTACTTCTGTAAAACATTTTAATAGGTATCCTTAATTTTAGACCGCTTCTAGGTGAATGGACAGCATAGATGGCTGCCAGGTGGAGGACACGGGTTCGATTCCCGGTGCTGCCAAAGAGTTTTCCTTGGGGGAAGGACTGGTAAGGGGGGCAGTCAGACTCGTGATGCCAACTGAGGAGCTGCTTGACCGAGCACTAGCGGCTGCACGATTTAGAAAGTCTGCAAAACGGCCGGGAAAGTGGTGTGCTGACCATATGCCCCTCCACAGCGCATCCTCATGACGCTACAAGGCAGAGGATGACACGGCGACCGGAAGATGCACCTTGGACAAGAATCTCGTGTTTTTTAAATCCTTAGTATTATTCCTTGACTGCATGTCATGTTACTGGTTAGTCTGCATCCTAGTACCTGAATTTACCAACATGTTCGCTAACAAATCACAAATTTCCGCTTTTACAGTCAGTGTTTCCCTTGTAAAATCACTTGTCTTCGTTTCTCACATGCATCTTCATTCCATATTCCTCAAAGACGGTGTTATGCTCTTGTAACATACTGTTAACTGCTTTTCATTCAGTATTGGTAACGCCATGCCATCATTAAACATTATACATTTGATTGTCCTGCGTCCTATTGGTGCACCATTTTTTGCTAGAAGCACATTTTTTAATAACGTATTGTCCAGGTGTCGGAGTACCGCTACGTCGTTCCTGAGAAAACGACGAGTGGCCGAACGGACCGATTGCACGACGGTAAAAACCGTACGCAAATTTGAAGAATAAACTATGAGTAATCCAAAACGTGAAAGCAAAGAATCGTAGACAGCATTCGAACAAAAGCGCAATAGCAAACCGAGACAAATAACAAGGAGAAAGGGAGTAGCTGTGTGCATATAGTAACGACAGCTTTGGGTACATAACCACATTAACAACACACTTTCTTCCTAGTTTACGCCGCCAAAGGGTCTTGTTAGCTGACGCGGTCACAGTTCTGGACGGGCAACGCCGATGAATTCTTCGCTTATGTATATCAGGTTCCGGCGGTTAAGTAATGTAGATAGATATCAGACAGGCTAGGTGAAACAGAGCAGCCTTGTCTTACCCGTCTTCCAGTTTTAATTCCCTCTGTCATCTCCCAATCTCACTTTCACTCTTTACATGTCATATAAATTGCTTGCCACACTCCTTTCCTTCCAGTTAGTTCTGACCTCCTTCAGCATATCCACTAAACTGTCAAAGGCTTTTTCCAAACCGCACGAATTTACATCTTTGCAGATAGCATCATGCTTGTAGCATACGATATGTTGTATTCACCAAATGCTCTTGGTTCCAAACATGACACGTGGCGGCAAGAGAAGCCCGTACCACAGTAATAAGTTGCTGTTAGGAGCTGGTTTAATTGCGCATAGCAGCTACAGAGTTCTGTCATATGGCCAAATAGGGTAAGGCAACATCTGTGTGGCAGATTGTTGGCAACACAGATTAGCAGCAATTTACGTAAATACTCGTTTGTTGCCGGCCACTGTGGCCTAGCGGTTCTAGGCGCTTCGGTCTGTAACCGCGCTGCTGCTGCTGCTGCTACGGTCGCAGGTTCGAATCCTGCCTCGGGCATGGATGTGTGTGATGTCCTTAGGTTAGTTAGGCTTAAGTAGTTCTAAGTTCTAGGGAACTGATGACCTCAGATGTTAAGTCCCATAGTGCATAAGAGCCATTTGAACCATTTTGAACTCGTTTGTTCAAAATCATGTTCTGCGATAGTTCTTGACCAGTTGCTTTGAAATTTTGACACAACGTTAAATTGTAATATGGGCACGCATTAGATACTTAATTATTATACGTAACCTCAAAATGTATCTTTCTGATTTACTTCAGATTTTTACACGTTACTGTTATAGACGTTTGGACACACAGTTTTTGTACTTTGTAATATATATATATAAATATTTATGTAAAATATACAATAGTGAACGTTGTTAACAAAAGGAAAGTTATATTTATGGCTAATTCGTTTATAACTAAAATACTACTACAGAATCTGAATTTGCAATAAAAATAAACAAGGCTTAAGAGGGGGTTAGAAGAGATGTTCAAGGAGAGGGGGTAAGAGGAGATGGTGAGCGAGGGAGGGGAGGAGAAGATGGATGGAGAAAAGAGGTGCTGGTGGAGGGCTGCGAGATGGACAGAGAGAGGGGAAAGAGGATAATATGGACAGAGAGGAGGTAGGAGGTGATGGACTGAGAGAGGGGGAGGGGACACAGGGAGATGCAGAGAGGGGGAATAGACGACAGAGAGGGGAGAACGTGACGGACAGAGACAGGGAGAAGGGGGAGGAGATGGACAAAAAAGGGGAAGGGGAGATGGATAGACAGGGAAACGGAGGAGATTGGGGGTATATTCAATTGCCATACTGAATAGAAACGCGTGCTTTCTTTTCTCTATGTAAGCATACTGAGCCACAGTAAAGCGTGGCTAGGTACAAATAGTATATTAATAGAGACCGTATAACACTTGTAGTATGAAGATAATGAGTGGCTGTTGTTCAGTATTCACTTGCTCTAATGTCTGTTTAACTTTGGCGTAGTCCTGAATCCAGCGAATGATAACTACTATCACTTCTAGAATGGCAAGTTGGACTCTCCTCGGTGGCGACTATAGACTCGTTTCTGATGTCCCGAGGTACTTCCTTGCCAATACTGTATGGAGCAGTGAGTCTGCTTATATCCGCGTTCCGTGAATGGATGTCCACTTGGGAATTATTTGCGTCATGTAAGACTGAAGCAGAGAACAGGTCTCCCTTTGAGCGTCCTCTATCGGAGCCTAGCACGTTGTCTGGCTATGTCTCGTATCTCCTGGACGACACGACTCCGCGTAATGCCGAGATGTCGCTTCTTCTAACACGATTAATCATGGCTGTAATTGCGCTACGACAGTCAGCTGTTTACCGCCCGTCTTCTGAATGGCTGGTGGCAGACCGGCCCGCACCTACTGCAGCGGGCAGGCGTGTGCGTCGGCTGCAGCCGGGAGAACAATAGGTTCGGCGGTAATTGCTCGCTTGCTTGCTTGTGGCGGGACGGGGTGGGGCTTTGGCCGCGAACCGGCGTCTTTACGAGCGGCTGGAGGCCGCGTGTTCTGCCGGTGCCAGCCACGTACGTGCCCGGCTGCGTGCGCCTGGCTACGTGTCGCCAAACGCGTCCGCGTCTGTGCTTTTTTTTCCTGCCGCACGTGGATGGCATCACGTCGATCGCCATCACCCAACCACAGGATTCCGCCTATCAAGATTTCAGGCGGCCTCGATGGAATTCAAAGTTCCAAGCCAGTACGAGGAACTCATTGTCTCAAGACTGCCGTAACGTGTGACGTCTGTCTCCTCCCTATGTCTTGTAGCTCTGAGCTGAATAAAGCATTTTCTGTACAGTCCTTTTGATAGTGAAGAGTTTATCACAAATCTGTCACAGCTGCAGTACATAATTATATTTCGGCAACTAATTTCGAAGCGACTGGTTCATTGTACTGCGGCTGCCCTAAAAGTGACTGATTTTAATGACAACCATTTAAATTTGGCAATACATAAATAAGTCAGAGACAGTAGATAAATGTCACAATATACATATGCTCACTATAAAAGAGTCCGCCCCGGTAGCTGAGTGGTCAGCGCGACAGAATGTCAATCCTAAGGGCTCGGGTTCAGTTCCCGGCTGGGTCGGAGATTTTCCCCGCTCAGGAACTGGGTGTTGTCCTAATCGTCATTGTTTCATCCCCAGCGACGCGCAAGTCACCGAAGTGGCGTCAAATCGAAAGACTTGCACCCAGCGAACGGTTTACCCGACGGGAGGCCGCAGTCACATGACATTTTACTATAAAAGTCAGAATCAAAACTCTTGATTCGTTACTAGGTTCCGTAACGAAAATATAACCGTATTGCAATTATCAGTTAAGTTTCGCCCTGAGGGTGTTACTGTCCTCTAGCTTTCATTTGGAGAGAGCGTACGAATAAAAAACTTCCAGAGGAAACTGAATCTAAAACTTTGAAGAAACATATTAAAGGAAGTTATCGAAATATAATTAATGTTTCATATTATCCATTCAGTAATGTTGAACTCATTTTCTCCCCCTCTTTATTTAATTTTTATTTCTTAAGACGTAACAATGACACATGTCGTTATTGCGGTCTTTGGTCCAAAGACTGGTTTGAAGCAGCTCCCCATGCTACTCAATCTTGTGCAAGCCTCTTCATCTCCGAGTAATCACTGCAAAGCACATCCCTCTGAATCTGCTTTCCGCATTTATCTCTTGGTCTCCCTCTACAATTTTTACCCCCCCCCCCCCCCCCCGCTTCACTGCAGTGCTAAATTAGTGGGTCCTAGACCCCTCAGAATATGTACAACCAACCGATACCTTCTTTTAGTCAGGTTGTACCACAAATTTCTTTCTACCCTGTTCTATTCAGTACCTCCTCATTAGTTAAGTGATCTTACCATCTAATCGTCAGCATTCGTCTGAAACAGCACATTTCAAAAGCTTTTATTATCCAGTGACACATACGCCAGGCAATTTGTACTTATCATACTTTCTTCACCAAACGCATGTATAAAGCGTTGTTCTCCCTTCTCTTAGGAACACGCCCTTGATCTTAGACCAATACTCTCTTGCGCAACTTGGGGTTTCCGTTGCCCCGTCCATGTCTGTTGTTCGATACATCTCTCTTCTTCCTCAAAAACTAGTGTTTGCAGTTTTCCGATTGCACATTGATCCTGTAAAATTTGGTGATCCTAATTCCTTAAGATCCATTTTGTGTTTGTACTGTTGGGTCTAATAATATTGTTTTTAAAGGAGCTGTGAATCTGTTGGCTCCATTCATTCCACGTGTCCCACTGCGTTGGACTGTCTTTGTACACATTGTTACTGTCATTTGCTTGTCGATTTCCGTTCTGGGTTCTGGGAGATGACATTCCATCTTTCAATTTTCTTATAAATTTACTTTATTCCTAACTGCTGTTTTAATGTTCTGTTGGCGAGTGTTTGTCACTGGATACTGCATTAATGCTGTGATCACGGTTGAATAATGGCAAATTTGACAGTTCCAGCAAAGGCGTTCTGTTTATATAACTATTTATTCTTAACTGATATGCTGTTTCTCTTTTTAAGATTTATGGACATTCTGGCCTTCTTCCCGCTAAAATTTTCAGTGATATTCGCCCAAGCATTTCAATACTTAGACACACAATACTTTGTTATTACGTAAGTCTGCCGACTTTCGTGGATGTTGTCACTAAAGTTAAAATATTCTGGGTGCTAGGCCGCTTCATATTTCCTCTAAAATAAGACGTTTCGACCCATCTACTGGGATCTTTTTCAGGATCTTCTGGTGTCCATTATTGCTAGCAATAGTGGACACGGGAAGATCCTGCAGCAGATTCCAGCAGAGAGGTCGATTATTTTAGATGAAATATGACGCGGCCTAACGCTCTAGAAGATTTTAACTTTACTTTGTTATTTTCAACTCTACCGGCGCTGTTCTTGAATGTCATGATTTTTTTCGCACGTAATCAGCAGTCAAGCTTTCAATATCTCACCCCACAATATTGTCAGTTATTTTTGTGCTACAGTGTCTTCGCGTGCAGTTAAAGATAGTGTGAAAGAAGAAAAAGGGAAAAACAAGGAGGATCTGGGGATTGGGAAATGACAAAAGACTAAAGGCAACGTTGCCGAGTTGATAGCAGAGCAGCAGCTACCTTGTGCGGGAAAAGACACAAAACTCTTGCGAGGTTGGCAAGAAATGCTGTGAACGCAGTTTCGGTGACGTCACAGTGGACGAGCAGGCACCATCCGGCGTGACGTGGGCGTTGGCGTCAGAATGAGCCGCGAGTAGACAGCCGGCGCTTGCCTTCCTGGCTGCCATTCACGGCGGCAGCCGTCTGCAGCTGACTCACGGGCACTGAGGGGCGCCGCGGCAGCCTCCAGTCACCGCACTGAGCAGCTTCCTCATCGCTGGAAGTTTTGCTGCCAGCGGCTGTGACTCTCCGCTAAAGGCCCACGTTTACCTTATACGGGTCTCTGTCCTCTCACGTGAGACCGTGTCCTGCCGTAACTGGATGGAAGAACAGTATGATGTTCGTCATCGCTATAGTCGTCTTCAGTCCTAAGACTGGTTTGATGCTGCTCTCCTCGCTACTCTGCCCTCTGCATGCCTCATCTCCGAGTAACCACGTCTGTTTGAACTAGCTTACTACGAGGCGTCTCTGTTGGCGAGTGTTTGTCACTGGATAGATGGAATGAATGGTGCTGACAGATTCACAGCTCCTTGAAAAATATTATATCAGAGTTTTATATTTTTTGGAAATGTCGTTGTTGTCGTTGTTGTCGTTGTTGTCGTTGTTGTCGTTGTTGTCGTTGTTGTCGTTGTTGTCGTTGTTGTCGTTGTTGTCGTTGTTGTCGTTGTTGTCGTTGTTGTCGTTGTTGTCGTTGTTGTCGTTGTTGTCGTTGTTGTCGTTGTTGTCGTTGTTGTCGTTGTTGTCGTTGTTGTCGTTGTTGTCGTTGTTGTCGTTGTTGTCGTTGTTGTCGTTGTTGTCGTTGTTGTCTTCAGTCCTGAGACTGGTTTGATGCAGCTCTCCATGCTACCCTATCCTGTGCAAGCTTCTTCATCTCCCAGTACTTCCTGCAACCTACATCATTTTGAATCTGTTTATCGTATTCATCTCTTGGTCTCCCTCTAGGATTTTTACCCTCCACGCTCCCCTCCAATACTAAATTGGTGATCCCTTGATGCCTCAGAATATGCCCTACCAACCGATCCCTTCTTCTAGTCAAGTTGTGCCACAAATTTCTCCAATTCTATTCAATACCTCCTCATTAGTTACGTGATCTACCCATTTAATCTTCAGCATTCTTCTGTAGCACCACATTTCGAAAGCTTCTATTCTCTTCTTGTCCAAACTATTTATCGTCCACGTTTCACTTCCATACATGGCTACACTCCATACAAAGAAACGACTTCCTGACACACAAATCAATACTCTACGTTAACAAATTTCTCTTCTTCAGAAACGTTTTCCTTGCCATTGCCAGTCTACATTTTATATCCTCTCTACTTCGACCATCATAAGTTATTTTGCTCCCCAAATAGCAAAACTCCTTTACTACTTCAAGTGTCTCATTTCCTAATCTAATTCCCTCAGCATCACCCGATTCAATTCGACTACATTCCATTATCCTCCTTTCGCTTTTGTTGATGTTCATCTTATATCCTCCTTTCAAGACACTGTCCATTCCGTTCAACTGCTCTTCCAAGTCCTTTGGTGTCTTTGACAGAATTACAATGTCATCGGCGATTCTCAAATTTTTTATTTCTTCTCCATGGATTTTAATACCTACTCCGAATTTTTCTTTTGCTTTCTTCACTGCTTGTTCAAAACTTCCCTCATTTTGTTTTTTACGAATGACAACATGACTGCCCTTTTACGTTTTTCCCTTTTCCCTTTTTCCGTTTTATTGTTCTGGTTTTACTGAGATGTCCCATTAGCGGAATGGAGCCTATTTGAAACAAGGGACTGATGACCTTGCTGTTTGGTCCCTTAAACCTCAGACAACCAACCAACCAACTGCTTGCTCAATATACAGATTGAATAACATCGGGGAGAGGCTACAACCCTGTCTCACTCACTTCCCAACCACTGCTTCCCTTTCATGTCCCTCGACTCTTATAACTGCAGTCTGGTTTCTGTACAAATTGTAAATAGCCTTTCGCTCCCTGTATTTTACCCCTGCCACCTTTAGAATTTGAAAGAGAGTATTCCAGTCTTCTTGGAAATAGTGCATTTGAAAAAAATTAGGGATATTGGTGATAAACTTGTTGATTGTTTTCCACATAAGTGCCCTTCCATTCAATGCAATTAGAAATCCGTAGCAGAAGCTTATTTGTGCCCCCCTCAAAGAACTCTCCTGCTAGTTTCTTTTACCACTTCAGAACCTCTTCCTGTACCTGTCCGTCGGTTGAAATTTAATTCCACTCATATGGGAGGTGAAAAGATTATAATACGAAGGCGCCAAATCAGGGGAATATGCCCGGGGGGGGGGGGGGGGGCTGTGGGGGTGGGGGCTCAAAACAATCCCAGCCAAATAATTTTCCAAGAGCGCCTTGGTGGCCAAGGCAGTGTGAGGACGGACATTGTCGTGCAGCAACCATACTCCTCTCGTCAGCATTCCCCTCTTTTTGTTCTGAATGCTCCTTTCATTTATTAGGATCTAAGAATATCGTTCTTCACTGGCAGAAATCTGACCTAAACGACGCCCAAAACACAGGCGCCATGCTTTTCTTTTTGTTATGTTTTTGTCCGGTTTGAATTTTTAAGAGATGGTAATTGGTGTGACGCTAATGTGACGACTGTCTTTTTGTCTCTTGCGTGTAATGAGCCCCCCCCCCCCCCCCCACGTTTTATCTCCATTCACTGTAGAGCTCAGAAAATTCTTCTCACCTTCCGATTCAAGTCTCTCAAGAAACTCGCGAGCGCTATTGACGCGATTTTTCTTGTGCTACTCTCTCAGCTGTTTTTGGACCCATCTTGCCGGTATCGTAGCGTCTCTGTGCGTGTCTTGTATGAGAGTTCTGGAGAGTAGTGGAAAAATCGCAGGAAATCTCATGCACGGGCAATCGGTGGTCTTCACGGACAGTTTGCTCGATTTCTTGCACCAACTCATCAGAGAGAATGGAAGGTCTTCCACTTCTGTGTTCATCATGAACATTCGTTCTGCCTCCACTAAACTGCCTACACCACTTACACGCCCGTTCTGCTTCGTAACAGCTTTGCCGTAAACGATTTTTATTCGCAATGAATGTCTGTAGGTGTTATTCCTTCGCCAGTAGGAAGCGGGTCACACCACATGGTTCGCACTTGGCGAGATGTCTTACCGACATCTTTCACGCAACAGGACATCAAAACGTGAGTTTACATACTACCATGTTCGTGCGATGTTCGCTCTTGGTCAGAGCCCCACCCACTCATCTACCACTCATCGGTGCCAAAGCAAAAAAAAAAAAAAAAAAAAAAAACTCAGCACGTTATGATGACAGTGCAATTACTTTCTGAGCATGGCTCGCATATACGGGCCTCAGTCTTCCTCTAAGATTTTTAATCGCCACACTTCCTTCCATTACCAAACTGCTACATCCTATTAACCGATCCATGCATTTACTTGTCACAAATTTCTTTCTCCCCCAATTCGATTCAGTGGCTTCTCGTTAGCTATTCGATCTGCCCATCTAATCTTCAGCGTTTTTCTTTATCATCATATCTCAAAAACTTCAATCATCTTCTTGTCTAAACTGTTTATCGTTCAGGTTTCACTTCCGTTCAACGCTACATACGAATAGCTTTAGAAACGCCTTTCTTGCCATGGCCATTCTACATTTTATACCCTCTTTAGAGCGGCCATCATCAGTTCTTTTACTGCACAAATAGCAATTAATAAGACTTCACTCTTTTGCCGTCGTTTTACTTCTATTTGTTCACCTTATAACCTCGTTTCAAGACTCTATCCATTCCATTCAACTGGTCTTCAAAGTCCTTTGCCATCTTTAACATAATTACAATGTCATCGGCAAACCTCAAACTTTTTTTCTTCTCCCTGAACTAAAATCCAGATTGCTTCTTGGTTTCCCTTATTGCCTTCTCAAAGTACAGATTGAATAATTTCGGGAGAATATTACGACCTTGTCTTAATCTCTTCTCATCTGTTGATTCCGTGGTCTGATCTTAGACTTTTGTAGCTGCAGGCTGGTTTTTGTAAAAATCTTAGACCCACAAAAACTGTCCAAACGATATCAGCCGCTAGTCTGGCAAACTTATTGTATTTCGCTATTGAAGTTGCTAACCACCCTAAGACCGCCATGCTTCATTTCTTTCTTTTACACAAGGTTTCGTCGACGACACGACACCTCGACATGCCTGTTATTACTTCCTAATGCGTTGTTTGTCCTTTCGATACTGACTGTCATCCAAGCTACGTCATTCCAGATGTTTTCCTCCATCTACTCGCTGGTCCTTCTCTTAACCGCGCGCCATCTACTTCTTTCGAGAACGCAGTACTTCGTAGCCAATCGTCCAACATCCTTATTGCAAGACAGGCCCAATTCGGCCTTCTCGTCTTAAACATTGTAATAACGTTACGGTGTTTGTACCGCTCTGTCAGTTCTTTCCAATTTTCCAGTCTCTTGTATTATCATCAATTTAAAATCCAGTAATTACCGTACATATTTTCGTTTCGAGTGTTAATGCTTTTGCCACGGCTGTTTTTCTTTTAGACCTTAAAGCTTCACCTACCTAAACAGTAGAGGTACAGTACACTGAGGTAAGCGGACTTTCAACTTAGTGCTGGATGCACTTTTTCTTAGGATGTTCGTAGAGTTCTGAAGCGTTTTGTTAGCAGCTGCTCGATGTGATTTATCTTTACATCAGTTCTCCTGTTCTGCCCTTGCGTTGTTCCTGAAGAAATTTTCATCACTAGCGTTTGCACCAATGCCGTGGAATAAATTCCAAATCTCTTCAAAGTGCCTCGTAGAGAGTGGTGAGTCATAAAACACTAACACACCACTATGTACACACAGTGGAAAGGGGACGTTGTACACTGAGGAAGGAAAGCTTTCCGACTGGGTGGCTGAAAAACTTCTCATGATCCCCCAAAGCCATATGAATATTTAGTTTTTACTGTAACATCTTTCGTTCTGTATGTCCTTTGCAAATAAAACCGTCACAAAATGTAATGTGTGCTAAAGGCAGCAGCAGTTAGCACTACATTTCTACAACTGGGATAGAACATGTACATGCGGTCTAGGCTGTCCGATATTATGTAGACTGCAATCCATTAGTGTTACTCAGATGCTCTGGAATCATAGGACAGGATAGTGAATAGCTGAGTTGCTTTATTACTTGCAACATGGGCGTTTAGCAGTTGTCGGTAGTCGTGAGAGTGGAGGGCAAAGGAAACTCTTTGCTGACATCAGTATAAATGGTGAACAGCTGCGCTTGGCCAGCAAACCGGAGAATTCATCAAGCGGAGGTAGTTGGTTGCAGCGGCTACCTTTGTTAGCTCGTAAAATGACGTAACAGCCGTAGTTAGTCATCAGTAAGATGGTCGCTGGCAATTCGTTTCGGTTGCTAAAAGTTGGCACAGAACTGCGTGTGACGTAAAACAGTTGATGTGGCCTTACTTGACACCTTAAACGTGGGCATTTCTTTCGTCTTTCCCTGGCAGTGGTTAACGAACTGACTTTTGCATGGGTGTGTAACGTGGAGAAGAAAGAATGCATTCTAGCTGTAGCTGCAATCATAAATGGTAATACAAAATGGAATGAGAAAAATAAATTACATGTAGCATTCTCTCCAGCAAGTAGGGTGATTTACTTTATTGAATTTAGTATGTATTACATTCGATAGTGTTAAAACTGTTATCAACTATGAATTAATTATTTCGACCTTTTAATGTCAGCATACTTTCAGATTTTTCTAAAGTAGAACCAATGGGTCAATGATACGGCCACTGTCTGAAGGAGAAGTGAGATGAAACCTCATCTATCCGTGAGGTACCAGTTATTGCTGATCACAGAACCAGAAAGGCCTGGATTGCTCGTTTCGGCCAATGCTCGGTAGTAAGCTGTAAATGGTTTTTCTTTTCCAGAAAGAGATTTTCACTCTGCAGCGGAGTGTGCGCTGATATGAAACTTCCTGGCAGATTAAAACTATGTGCCGGACCGAAACTCGACCTCGGGACCTTTGCCTTTCGCGGTCAAGTGCTCTACCAACTGAGCTACCCAAGCACGACTCACGCCCCATCCTCACAGCTTTACTATTAAGTTTCATATCAGCGCACACTCCGCTGTAGATTGAAAATTTCATTACAAAAACATCCCCCAGGCTGTGGCTAAGCCATGTATCCGCAATATCGTTTCTTCCAGGAGTGCTAGTTCTGCAAGGTTCGCAGGAGAGCTTCTGTGAAGTTTGGAAGGTAGGAGACGAGGTGCTGGTGGAATTAGTCGGTCCATGAATATCCTCATGTAATATACTTAGGACATTTTTGTCAATTATTCATTTGTATTCCATCATTGTGTCTGTGTGTTTCAGGACGTATATCTCGCATGTGCCCACTTGTACGAACTATACTGTCGCGTTCCCCTCTTCTCTGATGTCTTAATGTGTTATCTGAAAAAAAACACACACACACACACACACACACACACACACACACACACACAAAGATGGATAAGATGTGAAAGTGGATGCGACCATTTGGATTTCTTTATTTACGAATGACTATCCTTTTTCATGGTACGCGTGTGGTGATGAGCTGTCGATTAATACATCAGACTAGGACCAGGATTAGTGGTGATGTAAGCGATAAAATTGTCAAAAAAAAAAAAAATAGCAGACCAACTGGTCAAACCTCGAGGGCGCTTCATCTATGGGACTGTTAGTGTGCTCATTTCGGAGAACAATAGCAAGTGTTGGCACGCCTGGGAAGGGAATCCGCCGGTTCGCACAGAGACGCACGCTTGCCTGTTACGTCACCAGCTGGCCACCTCCAGCATAGAAAGTGCGACCAGCTCCGCTTCACTGCTGTCGGCGGCCACGTGTGGCGGCCAGACCGTGAAGCTAGCGCGCTCTCTCTCTCTCTCTCTCTCTCTCTCTCTCTCTCTCTATCAACTGTAACAACATATCAAAACAAGAGGTAGAGAAAACCAAGCGATACATCATGCATGAAATGCGAACGTATGATCGGTCCGCTAATTGTAGGAGACGATCTATTTGACTCTACTGGCGAGAGTGCAGATCTCGAGACAGTCTGGTCCGAAGTCCCGTTTTGGGGACCGACATTATCCATAGCACTACTATAATATTACGAGAAATCGCATTGCATCACATCCATCTTTCACCATCACTCTAGGTGCAGTATCTCGCTTAATTCTCTTTCTAGTTGTTCCGCACTTTTTTTCTTGCCTATCGTCTCAGCAGCATTTGTCACGGGTGGCTAGTAGTATCTGATCTTTGCGTTCTTAAGTATGTTTGCAGAATGAATTGTAAGTTATCGGCGTAATATACGCTAATTTGAAACTTGCTTGCGTTTTGACTGAGCTATACCAGCGCGAGACACGACCCACTCTCACAGCTGTGCTTCTGCCAGTAAAGATAGAACACCTATCGGCGAAAGACCAAAGTCCCATGTTAGAGTCCCAGTTCGCTACTCAGTTTTAATCTGTAGATATATATTTGCTATTTTATACTTCCTCGCCGGCCGGTGTGGCCGAGCGGTTCTAGGCGCTACAGTCTGGAAACGCGCTGCTGCTACGGTCGCAGGTTCGAATTTTGCCTCGGGCATGGATGTGTGTGATGTCCTTAGGTTAGTTAGGTTTAAGTAGTTCTAAGTTCTAAGGGACTGATGACCTCAGATGTTAAGTCCCATAGTGCTCAGAGGCATTTGAACCATTTTGAACTTTCTCTGGTGATCAGGATACATCATGTTTTTCACCTTCTCTAAATTCCCAGTTAATTAACTTGGTTAGCCACAATTTATAAATAGTTGGATTAAATCGGATGATGATGATGAGGGAATTAGATTATGAAGTAACACACTAAAACTAATGAGTCCTGCTATTTGGGCAGCAAAGTAACTTACCGGATATAGCATAAAGACCATTTCTGAACGAGAGGAATTTAACATCTAATACCAATGTAAGTGTTCGAAGTGTTTTTCTGAAGGTATTTGTCTTCACTAGAGGCCTGCATGGACATGAAATGTGGGGGATAAGTAGTTCAGACAAGAAGAGAGTAGAAGCTTTCGAAATGTGCTTCAACAGAAGAGTGCCGAAGATCGGTAGTTGGCATAACTAACGAGGAGGCATTGAACAGAACTGGTGAGAGAAGAAATCTGTGGCACAACTTGACTAAAAGAAGGGATCGGTTGATAGGACACATCGGGAGACACCAATGTACCGTGAATTTGGTAATCGACGTGTAGGGGAAACAATTGTAGAGGGAGACAAAGGGATGAATACAGTAAGCAGTTTCAAATGGGTGTAGGTTGAAGTACGAGGGGCGTAATGCAACACACGTTTTTCAAGCGCCAATTTCGGTTGAGAATATGCGTAATTTGTTGTGGGACATCGTGGAATATTTGCGCTTCAGTCACTATAGTTTCATGAAATTCCGATGGATGTTGTTGTTGTGGTCTTCAGTCCTGAGACTGGTTTGATGCAGCTCTCAATGCTACTCTATCCTGTGCAAGCTTCTTCATCTCCCAGTACCTACTGCAACCTACATCCTTCTGAATCTGCTTAGTGTATTCATCTCTTGGTCTCCCCCTACGATTTTTACCCTCCACGCTGCCCTCCAATACTAAATTGGTGATCCCTTGATGCCTCAGAACATGTCCTACCAACCGATCCCTTCTTCTGGTCAAGTTGTGCCACAAACTTCTCTTCTCCCCAATCCTATTCAATACCTCCTCATTAGTTACGTGATCTACCCACCTTATCTTCAGCATTCTTCTGTAGCACCACATTTCGAAAGCTTCTATTCTCTTCTTGTCCAAACTATTTACCGTCCATGTTTGACTTCCATACATGGCTACACTCCATACAAATACTTTCAGAAATGACTTCCTGACACTAAAATCTATACTCGATGTTAACAAATTTCTCTTCTTCAGAAACGTTTTTCTTGCCATTGCCAGTCTACATTTTATATCCTCTCTACTTCGACCATCATCAGTTATTTTGCTCCCCAAATAGCAAAACTCCTTTACTACTTTAAGTGTCTCATTTCCTAATCTAATACCCTCAGCGTCACCAGACTTAATTCGACTACATTCCATTATCCTCGTTTTGCTTTTGTTGATGTTCATCTTATACCCTCCTTTCAAGACACCGTCCATTCCGTTCAACTGCTCTTCCAAGTCCTTTGCTGTCTCTGACAGAATTACAATGTCATCGGCGAACCTCAAAGTTTTTATTTCTTCTCCATGGATTTTAATACCTACTCCGAATTTTTCTTTTGTTTCCTTTACTGCTTGCTCAAGATACAGATTAAATAACATCGGGGAGAGGCTACAACCCTGTCTTACTCCCTTCCCAACCACTGCTTCCCTTTCATGTCCCTCGACTCTTATAACTGCCATCTGGTTTCTGTACAAATTGTAAATAGCCTTTCGGTCCCTGTATTTTACCCCTGCCACCTATAGAATTTGAAAGAGACTATTCCAATCAGCATTGTCAAAAGCTTTCTCTAAGTCTACTAATGCTAGAAACGTAGGTTTGCCTTTCCTTAATCTTTCTTCTAAGATAAGTCGTAAGGTCAGTATTGCCACACGTGTTCCAACATTTCTACGGAATCCAAACTGATCTTCCCCGAGGTCCGCTTCTGCTAGTTTTTCCATTCGTCTGTAAAGAATTCTTGTTAGTATTTTGCAGCTGTGGCTTATTAAACTGATTGTTCGGTAATTTTCACATCTGTCAACACCTGCTTTCTTTGGGAGTGGAATTATTATATTCTTCTTGAAGTCTGAGGGTATTTCGCCTGTTTCATACATCTTGCTCACCAGGTGGTAGAGTTTTGTCAGGACTGGCTCTCCCAAGGCTGTCAGTAGTTCCAATGGAATGTTGTCTACTCCGGGGGCCTTGTTTCGACTCAGGTCTTTCAGTGCTCTGTCAAACTCTTCACGCAGTATCGTATCTCCCATTTCATCTTCATCTACATCCTCTTCCATTTCCATAATATTGTCCTCAAGTGCATCGCTCTTGTATAGACCCTCTATATACTCCTTCCACCTTTCTGCTTTCCCTTCTTTGCTTAGAACTGGGTTTCCATCTGAGCTCTTGATGTTCATATATGTGGTTCTCTTATCTCCAAAGGTCTCTTTAATTTTCCTGTAGGCAGTATCTATCTTACCTCTAGTGAGATAAGCCTCTACATCCTTACATTTGTCCTCTAGCCATGTCTGCTTAGCCATTTTGCACTTCCTGTCGATCTCATTTTTGAGACGTTTGTATTCCTTTCTGCCTGCTTCATTTACTGCATTTTTATATTTTCTCCTTTCATCAATTAAATTCAATATTTCTTCTGTTACCCAAGGATTTCTACTAACCCTCTTCTTTTTACCTACTTGATCCTTTGCTGCCTTTACTACTTCATCCCTCAGAGCTACCCATTCTTCTCGTACTGTATTTCTTTCCCCCATTCCTGTCAATTGTTCCCTTATGCTCTCCCTGAAACTCTGTACAACCTCTGGTTCTTTCAGTTTATCCAGGTCCCATCTCCTTAAATTCCCACCTTTTTGCAGTTTCTTCAGTTTTAATCTACCGATGGATGGTGGCGCATATTTAACCTTCAAAGGACGTCTGGTACCGTGCAGGCGTAAAGGACCTCCCAGTGATGTGGTATAAGGCAGTAGCATTGAACAGAGATTACGATGTAAAATGGGGTTTTGTACCCATAAGAGTGCGGAATAATGTGGTGTATTGCAATCCTGAAGAAAACCAACCTGTTATTTGAAAAGAAATTGTTGCTTTACTTATCGAACGCTCCTGCAGCGATGAAAAGGCTTGCACAGGGTAATGTAGCCTAGAGAGTATCGTCGAACCGGTCCTAGGCCTGAAGACATCAACAAGAGATTAATAAAGCCTGGTCCTAGGATCGAGAGCAGAACAGCCTTCCAGTCCCGAAGTAGAGGATCGGTGGAACACAAACGATAGCGGACACGACGGAACTGTGTCATTACCAGAGCTGCTGGTAGTGGAAGACTTTCGTGCGTGACGCAGCAGCTGCGGCCGCTGATATGTAAACAGCTCAGACACATTGTCGTTGCCTCCCAGCACTTGGCGTGCAGTCGCAGAACAAGGGTCGTGACTGAAAGCTGGCTGCCAGCTGACTCAGCGCAGAGGAAGAGAACCTGCTTTCTCCGAAGCATTTCTGTTCAACGCGTCGGCTGCTCAAACATGATGGCAATCTCGTCTCTCCAAATCACAGCTGCTGTGCTTGGCGGCTAACGAGGCGACATGACAGGTTATTTCAAAGTTTCTGAGCTGGAAGTAACCTGCTTGTCGCCGGCCCGCGACGCAATTCAGCCGTTATCAGTGGTTTCTTCGAGCTCGTCTCTAACGCTCAAATCGACAGTTGCGCAGCTTGGTCGTTATGCGGTTGGAATTCTTTTGAAGACCATTTCTCGTGATCGTAATTTCATCGGCGGTGAAGGAGACACGTGACAAATAGTCTCAGCGCAGCGAAGGAATTCGCTCTTAAATTTCGAATATCAGTGAAGTAATGGCATATACAGGACGAGAAGCAAAAAGTATTCTATATTTTGAGAAAGAATATTACAGGCCAAAACAAGAAAAAACGCCCAGTGTACGCTGGCTGTAAAATACGTTTCTTAGAAGCTATGAGCACTTGTTAATCTTCGCTGCTGTGAAACATCTCTTCTACTGCAAGCTCTTTGCTATCAGCGTTTAATGTCCCGTCAACGATGACGGTGTAGGGATGGAGCGGAGCGTCCAAGAGGAAAACTTTGAAATAAATCAGTGTCCTTCTGAAAGGAATAATTTGTTCTTATCAGTGTACGTGAAAAAGACTACTTAAATATGGATACTGGGTAAGGATTTGAATCATGCTCCCCCCCGAACGCGAGTCCAGTGCCTTAGGCATTCAGTCAGCTCTCTCACTGTGGAAAAAGACATCGCATCCCACTGTGTCGGGCTTTTCGTCAACTTTTATATGTCCGAACTAACATCGTTTTAGTGTCAAGTGATTTTGTGGGCAATGACATAAGTCTGGTGACACCTCCATTTCCATTTTTTCACTATTCTGATGTGTACAATTTTTTTAGTACTTACACGTGTCATCTACTTTAGTATACACACAGTTAAAAGCTGAAGACGTCATCAACATTAAGATTAGTTTGAACACCAGAGTGCTTCGTTAGTCATGGTCCTTTTGGAAGTGGTATATCGTTCTCTTCTTCTTCCGACCTTCGAACTGCCTCAGCTAGGCAGTTGTAGGGGGACTTTCAATTCAACGTTTGTTCCGAACTATGGTGAGGCGGAATTTTTCATACCAACAAACATTACCAGAAGTGGAAGAACTGATGAGTGACAGATAAAAATCCTGGGACCGGCAAGTGATCGAACTAGAGACCTTTGGATTCGTAACTTGGCACTTACACAAATACTACATTTCAAGAAAATTTTGACTGAAAATGAGATGAATCCGCATTTATGCTTGTTAGCGTTTTCAGCAGTTAATAATGAAAAAGGAAATAGTAATACCACGAGGTAAAGGAAACCAAAGAAAAATTTGAAATACGAATTAAAGTTGAGACAGAACAAATATAAACTTCGAGGATTGCCGATGACATTATAATTCTGTCAGAGACAGCAAAGGACTTGGAAGAGCAGTTGAACGGAATGGACAGAGTCTTGGAAGGAGGATATAAGATAAACATTAACAAAAGAAAAAAGTCTAATGGAATGTAGTCGGATTAAATCAGGTCATGGTAATGGAATTAGATAAGGTAATGTAACACTAAGAATAGTGGAGTAGTTTCGCTATTTGGTCGAATTAGAGAGAATGTATAATGTAGACTGGCAACGGTAAGAAAAGAATTTCTGAAGACGAGAAATTTATTAACATCGAATATAGATTGAAGTGTTAGGAAGTCATCTGAAGTTATTAGTCTGGAGTGTAGCAGTGTATCCAAGTGAAACATGGACGATAAAACAGTTTAGACAAGAGGAGAATAGTAGCTTTTGAAGTATTTTCACAGAAGAATGTTGAAAATTAGATGGATTATCATATATTTAATGAGGTGGCACTGAATAGAATTGGGAAGCAAGTAATTTATGGTACAATTTGACTAAAAGAAGGGATAGGTTGATAGGGCACATTCTGAGATATTAAGGGATCACCAAATTAGTATTGGTGGGAAGTGTGGAGGGTAAAAATCGTAGAGGGAGAGATTAATATAGTAAGCAGATTCAGAAAGATGTAGGTTGCAGTAGCTACCGCAAATGAAGATGCTTGCACGGGATAGAGAATCATGGAGAGAGGCATTAAACCAGTCTTCGGAATGAAGACGACAGACCACAGATTAGACATAATTAATGAATATTACACTTAGCCAGCATCTGAAATGGTCTTCAGTAATAATAAATAAAGAAGAAACAACATTTACACTGACAGTTACGGCCAACAAAAATTTGTTGTACTAAAATTGCTTAGACTGATTCCAGTCGGAATTCTTTTCTCATGTTACGTGAAATGAACTTTTTTCAGCTCATTAGCTTCCTGGCAGGCATGTGCGGCTTGCAGTTAAGGGCTCTGACTTGGTCACCCCCAAAAGAAGTTTTTAATTTGTGGTAGGGTCTTATGGGACCAAACTGCTGAGGTCATCGGTCCCTGAGCCTACACACTACTTAATCTCACTTGAACTAACTTACGCTATCGAGACCACACTCACACACACACACACACACACACACACACACACACACACACACACACACACACACACACACACGCCCAATAGAGGACTCGAACCACCGACGGGGGGAGCCGCACGGACCGTGACAAGGCGCCTCAGACCGTGCGGCAAGGATATATTTTAATGTTTTTTAAGTAATGTTACAGAATGTAAAGTATCAGGAAGCATTTAGAACATTTTTCACGCGGATTTAAATAAGTCACCTTTTTGTATCTGTTAAAATAGTAGGCTAAAGGCAGACTGAAAAAATCGTTGGTCCGAACTGGATTTGATCCCGCAACTTCTTGGTTACCAGCAATGCTCTTGGCCACTGTACTACAAGGCTCGTTTTCAGGGAGGTAAGAGCTAGACTAAAGACTGTAACGTGAAATTCTTGTTATTTCTGTGCATTAGAGGCGTTGGGGCGCCGCTGATACGGAGTACAGCTCCTACTGGCTTCCAGGAGGATTGAGTAGCAGAGCCCAATGGAGTTCTACAACCCTCGATGTTTTCATTTTCTGCTGCTTACAACGGATCTGAACCGGCGGAGTAGTTTAACCTTCACTCTCGAATCCCTATGTATCTCTTTTTGTATCTTACGTTTCGTTGTATCATAAGTCGACGTTTGATTGTTTTGACACTTTTAATGGTACTTTTTTTTTTTTTTTTTGCATTGACAGTTCTGTTAACGAATGTGGTAACAATGTTTTAGCACTAAAGTACGTTCGACACTTGCAGATTCCTGTGATATTCCACTGCGCTACTATGTATTTGTAATTGTCATTACTTGGTTACCGCTGATCGTTCATCCAAAAGACGTGGACAAGTGGAACACTTTTTTTTCCCCTTTCTTCTCTGCCTTATGTGTTAGATCCTGTAGATTACATACTCGAATACTTATTCAGACCGTTCTAGACGTGCTGTGGGTTTGCATGTGAGAATTTACAACACACCCCTATAATAATTTAGAGGTAGCCCTCTTGTCTCTATATCTAATACTTAAATCAAAAAATGGTTCAAATGGCTCTGAGCACTATGGGACTCAACATCTTAGGTCATAAGTCCCCTAGAACTTAGAACTACTTAAACCTAACTAACCTAAGGACATCATACACACCCATGCCCGAGGCAGGATTCGAACCTCCGACCGTAGCAGTCCCGCGGTTCCGGACTGCAGCGCCAGAACCGCTAGACCACCGCGGCCGGCCAATACTTAACTTTTATGTACTAAGTGGAAGTAAGGTCAAAGTGGTAAATATCTTACAAGACGAGATACATTATAGTTGCAGTGTAGAAAATGTATGTATACAAAATATATAAAAATTATACCCAGTATTGAGCGTGGAACTTCCTCGCGATTAAAACTGTGTGCCAGACCGGAGTCGAACCTGGGACCCATGCCTTTCGCGGGCAAGTGCTCTACTCACTGAGATACCAAAGCTCGACTCACGACCCGTCCTCAGAGATTCAGCGAAGTTTGGACACTAGGAGATGAGGTACCAGAGGAAGTAAAGCTATGAGGGCTGGTCATGGGTCGTGCTTGGTTGATAGAGCACTTGCCTGCGAAAGACAGGTGTCCCAGATTCGACTCCTGGTCAGACACGCATTTGTAATCTTCCAGCATGTTTAAATCATCGCGCACTCCACTGCAGCGTGAAAATGCATTCTCGGAATATTCAACGTATTTGAAAAATGGCCTGACGGTATGTGTTCCGGAGGTGGGAGAGGGTAGTGAGAAGGGGGGAGGAGGGAGTGGGTTATAAGAGAGAGCACTCCCAGACACACAGGATAAAAGCAATGAAGTTGCTTTCCCTATGATTACAGTTGAGTTTCCTGCGCTTGAGTTCCTGTGTGCGTAATGACCACATTGTGTATGGAGCTTTCTGTTAACATGGGAGGCGAGCGTGAAAGCTAGTGACTCTTTGTTATCTACGCTGAAAGACAACTGTCAGAGACATGGAACTTTTTCGGCAGAAAGCAAAAGTAGCTGGATCCGTTTGTTTCTTGAAGTCTCAGTTTGAGTACCAGCGAAATATTGTCATGGGCAACATTTGTCTGATTTTGTGGAAGACTTTCTGGGTCTCCTAAAAGAGCGGGCAAAGTTGCGCTGTCGTTTTATCCGGGGTGCGCTAGACCGCAGAGGAGTTCGCTCATTAGATTCGTCCGTGACCTGCTTTCCGAAGTGCACCAAGGTGAGCGATCAAAACATGTTTACGTGAGTCAAAGGTTTTCAAGTTTAGGTGTCAATTAACGCTGTTTCTGCCTCATTGCGCAACAAAAATATTACTGCAAGTATTTCACGTTGTTCCCCTTTACGAGTGAAATAACAATCGCTTTAATGTGTAATGTGGTGGCGTTCGACCCAACGTGCGATTAAAGTGCTGGCAATGTTCCACCATGTAATTAAAAGATTCTCTCAGATAGGTAGAAAATCTAAAACTCCTTACTTTCCACCCGCATTGTGTGTATTCTTCGCACTGTAAAATACTGCTAAGTGACTGAAGGTACTATTGATTAAGGTAATCCGTTTTACCGCCACGAAGAGAACGAGAAATAACGTGAGGACAACAGTTGATGAGAAATGTGGAAGACTAACAAGGGTGGTTGCGCTATCATACCAGTTCGCCAGCAACCTTATTACGACGTTGTGCTGGGTCGTATTGGCATGTAGTAGGATGGTGCTGCCCACGCTTCCGGCAAGTTCCAGTGCGTTAACTGGCAGGGCCGGCGTGTTCTCCAGGAAAGAGGGGCTACCTGGAAGTGGAAGGCCAGAGAAAGCGGCAGTCGACGTAGCGTTGCGTCACGCATACCCGTCTTGCTCACCAGGCTGGAGATAACACGGCCTACAGTGTAATGTGTCGCCCTATGCTGGATAGCTATGCTACCTTCCCTAATCACAGCGTGGTGCAGCGAGACTGGGCTTACATTACCAAGTCTTCTGTGTTGTCAGTCATTTCACTCCTGAAAACCAATTACCTGACGACAGTCGCCGTGATTTTGCGCACGTGGGATAGTTGAGACTCTGTTACCGCTGTGGTCAAAGTCTAGAATGCAGCGTCACCTACCGGTTTTTTGTCTTTTTCGTCTCTAAATACGTGGTTCTGGTCGTTTTCAAGCAAATAACTTAATAACAACTGGACGTAAAGCTTTGGTTCGGGCTCTTATTTCATTGAGTCGTTCGTGAAGCCCTAAATGGTTACAATTTCGTAACCGAATAGTAGTGCACTACCGAGGCATTTACATCTACATTTATACTACGCAAGCCACCCAACGGTGTGTGGCGGAGGGCACTTTACGTGCCACTGTCATTACCTCCCTTTCCTGTTCCCGTAACGTTGGTTCGCGAGAAGAACGACTGCCGGAAAGCCTCCGTGCGCGCTCGAATCTCTCTAGTTTTACATTCGTGATCTCCTCGGGAGGTATAAGTAGGGGGAAGCAATATATTCGATACCTCATCCAGAAACGCACCCTCTCGAAACCTGGATAGCAAGCTACACCGCGATGCAGAGCACCTCTCTTGCATAGTCTGCCACTTGAGTTTGCTAAACATCTCCGTAACGCTATCACGCTTACCATATAACCCTGTGACGAGACGCGCCGCTCTTCTTTGGATCTTCTCTATCTCCTCTGTCAACGTGACCTGGTACGGATCCCACTCTGATGAGCAATACTAAAGAATAGGTCGAACAAATGTTTTGTAGGCCACCTCCTTTTTTTGATGGACTACCTTTTCTAAGGACTCCCCCAATGAATCTTAACCTGGCACACGCCTTACCAACAATTAATTTTATATGATCATTCCACTTCAAATCGTTTCGTACACATACTCCCAGATATTTTACAGAAGTAACTGCTACCAGTGTTTGTTCCGCTATCATATAATCATACAACAAAGGATTCTTCTTTTTATGTATGCGCAATACATTACACTTGTCTATGTTAAGGGTCAGTTGCCACTCCCTGCACCAAGTGCCTATCCACAGCAGATCTTCCTGCATTTCGCTGCAATTTTCTAATGCTGCAACTTCTCTGTATACTACAGCATCGTCCGCGAAAAGCCGCATGGCACTTCCGACACTATCTATAGTTAACATGCATTCACTGCAGTTGATAGCACTGTAGTGGCCGCTGTAGTGCTCGTTTCGCATTCGCTTGAATTTTCGACAGTTACGCCTTCGACCGTTGCCGGCCAGATACTGATATGCCCAACGAGATGCACGGGAGTGCAGCGACCGCCTCCCACCCTTCTACCCCCTTTCCCAAAATATTTGTCTTAGAAGCCAGACTCGCATACGACCGTGCTACGCTGACACACGTGCAAGTTCTGTATCAGCCAAGACAGCAGGACAATAAATTCAAGTGTCTTTCAGACTACGCACGAAACTAATAAGAATGGCGGCACCCTAGTTCAGGTCCTCAGTATGCTTTTGGCCACAGATAGTTGCGAAATACTCCCGTGCATGCAGTAGCAATGTCATGCAAGCAAAAGGGCGGCCACCTGCTCGTGTGCCCTTGAGGAAACGGGAAACAGCATGACTATAGGACGTCGGCCTCCGTTTTTGGTAGTCGTGGTCTCATTTCCTTGCTGGTTCCAGGAAGTGAAGCCGAGCAAGGCTTGACTTCTCTGGGGACGGAGTCATCAACCTTCACAGTCAATGCCGTGCTTTACTCACGGAGTGACTCATCCAAAGCAACCAGGATTGATGAGATGGCAGTCCTTGGACCTCCTGTGAATCTGCACAAATGAGTTCCCCTGTCGAAGATACTTTCCCTCCCATTATCAGCAGTGCTTGCACTGGTACGTCGTGCAGAATAACTTTTCAGCAGCTCGGCTGACTTAATCCACTTTCTTCAACGGTTAGAAAGAGTTTGAAGATAAGTTCTAAAAATTATTTCTTGTTAAAACGATAAAATGAAGGTACGATAACCGAAATTTCCTTGTTTCAAAAATAGTTATCTACGACTGTTATAAAATTCATAAACATTATAAAACTTTAACTAGTGTGGTGTACCTGTTTGTGTTCTGCATTGCTACATATGAAAAATTGCTTATGTGAAACTCAAGTAGGAACGGTTTTTCGTTCCATAAAAAAGCTTTTCCACACCGAAGATTTTCAATACAGAACTGTACTTGAAATTTGGTCACAAAGTTGGATAATGGCGACGTTCGTACAGGAGCATTCAGGGACAAATGCCATGTGTCTTCATTGCTTTCTATAAATCATATTTGATGGATGATGGATTGGTTAAACAAGGTGAACCATTAAGATGTGGTCTTATGGACCAAAATAAGAGAGAATGTCCTGTAAACATACGCTCTAAAATGCATACCTTAACAGTTATGAGGACTTGGTCATCTTCGTTTCGGTGAAAAACATGCCTTCTGGTGAAATAGTGCTCATAGCTCTTAACGTACGCTTTTCAGATTCGGCGTTGAATGACATTTTCTTCTTATTTTGGTCCATTTTACGACCTCTGAATGTTTATCGGTGGAGTTTCGATTCACGCTTTATATTGCCTTCGTATATTGTCTAGCTGAAACAGTCCTGGCTTTTGATGGGGCGTTGAACTACATTTTTTTTTTCTAGATGTATATAGAAAGAGGTTTAGTCACATAGAAAATCCGCAATGTATCTTACTTTCAGCAGTAAAATGTCTGCGCTAACATAAGAATTGAAGTATTTGCCTAAAAGTTGCCATGTGCTCCGTCAAACGTAGTGTGTCAGCAAAACTGTAGTTAAAGTAGATACATTCCGTAATGAATTTAATAACTTGAGCGACGTTGACAAGTCATCTTTGCTATCGCTCTGTGAACGCCCCTATATTTTACATCCCCTATCGGGTCACAGACGTAGGTCTTGGAGGGAGAGTCTGTTACCTTTGAAAGTTGCTTGTAATTTGTCGGCTGTACACTGAAATTGCGTTTAACTAAATTTCTCCTCTAACAATCTGAGAACTGTCTGACTTGGAAACTTCCGATAACAAATTCATACATCGAATCTGCGTAGCTACTCTACTTTTGAACATGAATTTACTTATGCAGATTACTTTTAATGAATGTGATTTTAATTAATCTAAAATGCATCTGTCTGTAAATTACATTGCATAAAAAGATGACTCAATTATAGTTCACGCAAGAGTGCAAGGCGCCACAATGCAATTTTACCGAACATATTTCTATTAACAGTGAGGATATGCTAATGAAATTTTTATAAATGACAAAAGCGCCCTGAAATTCGATCCTTTTAATGACACAAAAGTAAAATAATATTTAACTACTCTAAATGGGGGAGGGCTAATTATAATACCTAATATATGGTTGACAGTCTACCTTGACTGCCAGAACATAGATATTCTTGGACACAGCAGTAAAGATTGAACTCGAGCTGGCAGCTAACAAACTCAAGATAAGTTACCTTTATACAATCATCTTAAAAATCATCCTTCAGTCTCAGGTTAAATGTCGTAGAACACCTCAAACAGAAATGTCTGCGCGGCATCTACGCTATCTAAGCTCACTGCTCTCTCTGCCATTTTGTTCTGCTTTACTCAGTTTTCGCGATACGGTGGTAGAGACTAGCCTTACTGTATTACCGTTCCATCGATTTTTGTGGCATGCCGTTTCTCTAACTACATCGCGCGAGTTAGCGATTGCTTCAATAAGTTCGAATGCACGCCTTCGTTTAACCATTGCCATTACGACTGAAGTAGTGGGGTATCTCTACATCAGTACTGCAGTGTAAAATGAAAATAAATTTCAACCTGTAAGAGGCAGGACGCTTTGCTTCTTCTGTCCTGTGCTTATTGAAGTGGCTACAGACATACAGTGTGTTCTCACGTTGTCAGGTTGAAATGTGGATTAGCGAGCAGTTTCGAGACCTTCCACCACGGTCATCAACAAGTAAAAACGCCTGCGACTTTAAAAACTGTACTGACGATGGCAGGCCCATGTTGAGGTCATGGTGTCTCTTGCCTTGCGACTTGAAGGACGGCGCGCTGACATTACTTTTACTTAATTTTTTGTGCCGAATTATTTCTATATCCAGAAAGGTAAATAGAAAGCGAAACGATCAAAATCTTGAAGCAATTTTCCGGCCACCGTCAGAGCTTTTAAATTTTCTTCAGTTCTTCATCTTTTGTACAGGTGAACATTTAAAGTGTTCGTCTTGTCTAAAAATTTGTTTTCTAAATTCAGTCCCACGTTCTTTACGAAGACAAATTGATTTGCTCCAGGCTGTGGGTACTGTAGTTGTGAAATCTCTAATTGTAAGTAGGTGCACTGACAATGAATCTTTGTTTTGTCCTGCACTACATATCGCCAGCAGCGGTAATTTGAAACAGTACGCTTCGCTGAATCTGCTGTTCTTCAGAGTATTTGCATATGAAAGGTAATAGTACGTAAAGACCATCGCTATCAGCCTCCTCTGTGACCGAAATAATTAATCGGATTCTTGCAGGAGACGTGCAGTAAGTTGATTCATGTCGGTGTTGTTGTGACTCATTAGCATTTTTGTGTTTGCTGGCAGATGAATTCGCATCTTCGCTAGGTTTTCTCACAGTTCATTTCGGTGCAGATCGTCAAATATAATTAAGTTCAGATCTTTCACCTTCCGGATGTTCGCTACATCTGGGAGAGTTACACTCAGATACAATACAACTATGCAGGCTGGTCCATACGTTTCTCAGCACTATCTGTTTTCCTTCGTCTGCCTCTCACACTATTATTCCTCGCTCTTTGCACCAGTGAACCGCGTCTCTGCCGATGATTCTTTCTGTACTGATACCGTATGTTTCTGTGATGCCATTAATTGCATTTGACAATTATGTAATGAGGAAATTGCTTAACACAGTTTCAATAATACTGGCATTTGTTGACTGCATTTGCCGGCCGCGGTGGTCTTGCGGTTCTAGGCGCTGCAGTCCGGAACGGCGGGACTGCTACGGTCGCAGGTTCGAATCCCGCCTCGGGCATGGATGTGTGTGATGTCTTTAGGTTAGTTAGGTTTAAGTAGTTCTAAGTTCTAGGGGACTGATGACCTAAGATGTTAAGTCCCATAGTGCTCAGAGCCTTTTGAACAATTTTGACTGCATTTCTTCATTACTGTCTGTAATACTAAGTGACCGAAACGGCAACCAAATCAGTCTCAGTATAAGACTACGTATCTAACAGCTATCAGAAGCAACAAAACTTTCTCTTTCAGTATCTCATACAACACTGACCGAAATTCTATCAATTACTTCTCTAGAGGCATAGTCTTTCGTAAAAGGCTTAAGACAGTAAGTGAAGTATTTAAGTTAGAAACTGTGTGTGTGTGTGTGTGTGTGTGTGTGTGTGTTTTGAGACAGTGTAACTGACGGCGCAACAAATTACTCAGGCTATATTCATCCAGTATTCGAGAATGAGAACACTTAGCGACGTCCAATAAACATTACACGGAACTTCAAACCTTTCTTAAACATTTTCTCACTGACAACCTCCCCCCGCCCCCCCGTAAAATAATCAAAGGGAGGAAGTTCATGTCTTACTAAATTTTCTTTCAAGGAAACTCTAGCATCAGACATCACTTTCAATTTATTACTTCTTTACTAGAGCGATCGCCACGAAAATAAGTATTTTTAGGCCATCTCTCCGTCTTACAGCATTGCCAATTTCAACTGTTTGTAAGAATTCCGAATCTCTGTCCTACATGTAGGCTGTTCTCACGCATTTCGCTCACTACCACACACACACACACACACACACACACACACACACACACACACACACACACACTGCACCGTTCCACGTAAGGCAGAAACCACAAATGGCACTACTAACAGAGACAAAGCTGTAAAACGGGCGAATCAGCGCTTTTTTTTTGTTTTGTCATCAGTCTACTGACTGGTTTGATGCGGCCCACCACGAGTTCCTTTCCTGTACTAACCTCTTCATCTCAGAGTAGCACTTGCAACCTACGTCCTCAATTATTTGCTTGACGTATTCCAATCTCTATCTTCCTCTACAGTTTTTGCCCTCTACAGCTGCCTCTAGTACCATGGAAGTCATTCCCTCATGTCTCAGCAAATGTCCTATCATCCTGTCCCTTCTCCTTATCAGTGTTTTTCACATATTCCTTTCCTCTCCGATTCTGTGTAGAACCTTCTCATTCCTTACCTTATCAGTCCACCTAATTTTCAACATTCGTCTATAGCACCACATCTCAAATGCTTCGATTCTCTTCTGTTCCGGTTTTCCCACAGTCCATGTTTCACTACCATACAATGCTGTACTCCAGACGTACATTCTCAGAAATTTCTTCCTGAAATTAAGGCCGATATTTGATATTAGTAGACTTCTCTTGGCCAGAAATGCCTTTTTTGCCATAGCGAGTCTGCTTTTGATGTCCTCCTTGCTCCGTCCGTCATTGGTTATTTTACTGCCTAGGTAGCAGAATTCCTTAACTTCATTGACTTCGTGACCGTCAATCCTGATGTTAAGTTTCTCGCTGTTTTCATTTCTACTACTTCTCATTACCTTCGTCTTTCTCCGATTTACTCTCAAACCATACTGTGTACTCATTAGACTGTACATTCCGTTCAGCAGATCATTTAATTCTTCTTCACTTTCACTCAGGATAGCAATGTCATCAGCGAATCGTATCATTAATATCCTTTCAGCTTGTATTTTAATTCCACTCCTGAACCTTTCTTTTATTTCCATCATTGCTTCCTCGATGTACAGATTGAAGAGTAGGGGCGAAAGGCTACAGCCTTGTCTTACACCCTTCTTAATACGAGCACTTCGTTCTTGATCGTCCACTCTTATTATTCCCTCTTGGTTGTTGTACATATTGTATATGACCAGTCTCTCCCTATAGCTTACCCATACTTTTTTCAGAATATCGAACAGCTTGCAGCATTTTATATTGTCGAACGCTTTTTCCAGGTCGACAAATCCTATGAAAGTGTCTTGATTTTTCTTTAGCCTTGCTTCCATTGTTAGCCGTAACGTCAGAATTTCCTCTCTCGTCCCTTTACTTTTCCTAAAGCCAAACTGATCATCACCTAGCACATTCTCAATTTTCTTTTCCATTCTTCTGTATATTATTCATGCAGCTTCGATGCATGAGCTGTTAAGCTGATTGTGCGATAATTCTCGCACTTGTCAGCTCTTGCCGTCTTCGGAATTGTGTGGATGATGCTTTTCCGAAAGTCAGATGGTATATCGCCAGACTCATATATTCTACACACCAAGGTGAATAATCGTTTTGTTGCCACTTCCCCCAATGATTTTAGAAATTCTGATGGAATGTTATCTATACCTTCTGCCTTATTTGACCGTAAGTCCTCCAAAGCTCTTTTAAATTCCAATTCTAATACTGCATCCCCTATCTCTTCTAAATCGACTCCTGTTTCTTCTTCTATCACATCAGACAAATCTTCACCCTGATAGAGGCTTTCAATGTATTCTTTCCACCTATCTGCTCTCTCCTCTGCATTTAACAGTGGAATTCCCGATGCACTCTTAATGTTACCACCGTTGCTTTTAATGTCACCAAAGGTTGTTTTGACTTTCCTGTATGCTGAGTCTGTTCTTCCGACAATCATATCTTTTTCGATGTCTTCACATTTTTCCTGCAGCCATTTCGTCTTAGCTTCCCTGCACTTCCTATTCATTTCATTCCTCAGCGACTTGTATTTCTGTATTCCTGATTTTCCCGGAACATGTTTGTACTTCCTCCTTTCATCAATCAACTGAAGTATTTCTTCTGTTACCCATGGTTTCTTCGCAGCTACATTCTTTGTGCCTATGTTTTCCTTCCCAACTTCTGTGATGGCCCTTTTTAGAGATGTCTATTCCTCTTCAACTGTACTGCCTACTGCGCTATTCCTTATTGCTGTATCTATAGCGTTAGAGAACTTCAAACGTATCTCGTCATTCCTTAGTACTTCTGTATCCTACTTCTTTGCGTATTGATTCTTCCTGACTAATGTCTTGAACTTCAGCCTACTCTTCATCACTACTATATTGTGATCTGAGTCTGTATCTGCTATCTGCTCCTGGGTACGCCTTACAATCCAGTATCTGATTTCGGAACCTCTGTCTGACCATGATGTAATCTAATTGAAATCTTCCCGTATCTCCCGGCCTTTTCCAAGTATACCTCCTCCTCTTGTGATTCTTGAACAGGGTATTCGCTATTACTAGCTGAAACTTGTTGCAGAACTCAATTAGTCTTTCTCCTCTTTCATTCCTTGTGCCAAGCCCATATTCTCCTGTAACCTTTTCTTCTACTCCTTCCCCTACAACTGCATTCTAGTCTCCCATGACTATTAGATTTTCGTCCCCCTTTACATACAGCATTACCCTTTCAATATCCTCATACACTTTCTCTATCTGTTCATCTTCAGCTTGCGACGTCGGCATGTATACCTGAACTATCGTTGTCGGTGTTGGTCTGCTGTCGATTCAGATTAGAACAACCCGGTCACTGAACTGTTCACAGTAACACACCCTCTGTCCTACTTTCCTATTCATAACGAATCCTACACCTGTTATACCATTTTCTGCTGCTGGTGATATTACCCGAAACTCATCTGACCAGAAATCCATGTCTTCCTTCCACTTCACTTCACTGACCCCTACTAAATCTAGATTGAACCTTTGCATTTCCCTTTTCAGATTTTCTAGTTTCCCTACCACGTTCAAGCTTCTAACATTCCACGCCCCGACTCGTAGAACGTTATCCTTTCGTTGATTATTCAATCTTTTTCTCATGGTAACCTCCCCCTTGGCAGTCCCCTCCCGGAGAGCCGAATGGGGGACTATTCCGGAATCTTTTGCCAATGGAGAGATCATCATGACACTTCTTCAATTACAGGCCACATGTCCTGTGGATACACGTTACGTGTCTTTAATGCAGCGGTTTCCATTGCCTTCTGCATTCTCATGTCGTTGATCATTGCTGATTCTTCCGCCTTTAGGGGCAATTTCCCACCCCTAGGACAAGAGTGCCCTGAACCTCTATCCGCTGCTCCGCCCTCTTTGACAAGGCCGTTGGCAGAATGAGGGTGACTTCTTATGCCGGAAGTCTTCGGCCGCCAATGCTGATTATTTATCAAAATTTAGGCCGTGGCGGGGATCGAACCCGGGACCTAAGACGTTTTGATTATGAATCAACGACGCTAACCCTAGACCACGGGTACCCCTCAGCGCTTAGCACCTGTTAACTGCAGGAAGTGGGTGAGACCTTGAGGTGTCTACTTTCGTCACGGGTCACTTTAGTAATTCTGTGCCCAAGTAATTTGCAAACATCTACATATACTACTGAATGTACCTGCGAAGTTGCCATCGATATGACATCATACAAGCTGTTTTATACATGGCATTAAGATTCTTCAAAGAATGAGGGGTGAGGGAGAGGGCTTATTTTCAGAATAAATTTTCACTTGCACACTGAGCGAGTTGGCTCTGCAGTCAGCACACTGGAGACGCATTAGGGAGGACGACGGTTCAAATCCCACGTCTGGGTATATGTTTTCCGTGATTCCCCTAAATCGGTTGAGACAATTGCTGGGATGATTCCTCTGAAAGTGAACGGCCGATTTTCTTCCTCATTCTTAGCCAAACAGAGTTTCTCCTCCGTCTCTGTGTTATTAGCGGTTTCTCTTCTTCTTAAGTGCTGTCTCCCGTTTGTTCATTTGCTACTCTATTGCCCGCATCTCGTGGTCGTGCGGTAGCGTTCTCGCTTCCCACGCCCGGGTTCCCGGGTTCGATTCCCGGCGGGGTCGGGGATTTTCTCTGCCTCGTGATGGATGGGTGTTGTGTGCTGTCCTTAGGTTAGTTAGGTTTAAGTAGTTCTAAGTTCTAGGGGACTTATGACCACAGCAGTTGAGTCCCATAGTGCTCAGAGCCATTTGAACCATTTTTTTGCTACTCTATTGTGCTGATTATTTTCTTAATTTATTGGCTTTCGAGACGTGCGCATCCTGCCGTCTCAACAGTGAAATTTAAATTACGACCTTACAAACGTAAGGACAACACAGCACACAGTACCTGAGCGGAGAAAGTTTGTGCTGAATCTCTGTATGCTCTTTTTTACCACATGAAGTGGTCGGTTTTATTTTGGTTCTGGTTGTGTACTCGGCCCTACGTTAGAGGCTCCACGGTGGGACAGCGTGCGTTACCTCACTTACGGCTGTTTCCAGCGGCGCAGGTCTGCGTGGCCAGTTTCCCACAGTGCTCTTGAGTCGTGAGAGCGGCTGTTGCCTCAGACTGCGCCTTGTGCAAGGCTGCCTGCTGTGTCTGGCACGGCCGTGGCCCGGCACGCACTCGCACGCACACAAGCACGCAAAGTGCGTGAGGTACGCCCGCGGCTGCGTGTCGCAACGCTCGCCTTGCGACAGTCCGGGCTGACCAGCGCACTGCGCCCCGTGGCCCCCAGTCGAAGCTAACAGCCGACCACGGTGTTACTGCACCTGGGAGTGAGGCCGCTTCGGTCATCTTATCGTGAATGTTTATCGTAATATTTGGCGAAGACGCGGTCAACCACTTCTACATCTACATCCATACTCCGCAAGCCACCTGACGGTGTGTGGCGGAGGGTACCTTCAGTACCTCTATCGGTTCTCCCTTCTATTCCAGTCTCGTATTGTTCGTGGAAAGAAGGATTGTCGGTATGCCTCTGTGTGGGCTCTAATCTCTCTGATTTTATCCTCATGGTCTCTTCGCGAGATATACGTAGGAGGGAGAAATATACTGCTTGACTCTTCGGTGAAGGTATGTTCTCGAAACTTTGACAAAAGCCCGTACCGAGCTACTGAGCGTCTCTCCTGCAGAGTCTTCCACTGGAGTTTGTCTATCATCTCCGTAACGCTTTCGCGATTACTAAATGATCCTGTAACGAAGCGCGCTGCTCTCCGATGGATCTTCTCTATGTCTTGTATCAACCCTATCTGGTACGGATCCCACACTGCTGAGCAGTATTCAAGCAGCGGGCGAACAAGCGTACTGTAACCTACTTCCTTTGTTTTCGGATTGCATTTCCTTAGGATTCTTCCAATGAATCAGTCTGGCATCTGCTTTACCGACAATCAACATTATATGATCATTCCATTTTAAATCACTCCTAATGCGTACTCCCAGATAATTTATGGTATTAACTGCTTCCAGTTGCTGACCTGCTATTTTGTAGCTAAATGATAAAAGGATCTATCTTTCTGTGTATTCGCAGCACATTACACTTGTCTACATTGAGATTCAGTTGCCATTCCCTGCACCATGCGTCAATTCGCTGCAGATCCTCCTGCATTGTCAGTACAATTTTCCTTTGTTACAACCTCTCGATAGTTGATAGTATATGCGCAGCTGTCCTGAAAGCATTCACATTGGGATGCGTTTTCCTTAGACACCACTTCACTTGTTCATGATAACGGCCCCACGTGTTTCCGATAACGGCCACGGGAGGCAAACTGCAATAAAACCGTGGTCGTTTAGTACTGTAATGTCACTGACGGAATGCTCGTGGCAGCAGATACATTCTTTCCTGAAGACCGAACGCACCGACTTCGGGACGAAGTTGAGAAGATGGATAGGATAATACGCAGTCAAGACTAACTTCGAAAAGAGAGTAGAACGGATCAGGATTTATCCAGCAGTTACATAGATTCCTCACATCACACATGTCACCTATACAGGCTCAAAAGTGCTTCCCTACTTAGAGGTTTCCTTAATCCAGATTTAGAAGCTACGTATCTCAATTGGAGAGTTTCAAGAACACATTAGAAACGGGATCAGAAATACAAACGGAATTAAAAAATAAAATTGTGGTATCGATAGCTACGATGCCATAACGTAGGTCCGCTCTGCTAGGTTGGCACTACGAGACACACCGACGACAGCGCCCTCTAGCCGGTGTTGTCGAGGTCTAAGAGCTCCGCGACTGCTTCAGCCCATTTCATCAGGTGCAGACAGCCAGGACACTTCGCTTCAACTTCGCACCACCATGCAAGTTATGTAATATGTTTGCAAATGTTATCCGCTAGTAAAGGTGCCTTAAATGTATCTGCAGTACCGAGAGATTAGTACCTTTTCCTGTTCCTTAACCACGCGCCGTCAACCACGGGATAAAAAAATTAAAAAAAAGATGCCTTATAATTGTCCAAAAAAGTGTCTGAAGTTCCAGGATGCTTTCCACTGATGATGCTGCTGTGTACAGAGAAGTCGTAAGACTAAAATAGTGTACCGAAATTCTGGAAGACCTCCAGCGGATCGACAGTTGATGCAGGTATTGGCAGATGATCTTCAACAGAAACGTGAACTGCGCATAACTAGGCAGAAAGACCCAGTACTTTATGATTACGCAGTTGCAGAACATTCACTAGAAGTAATCATACCCATAAAATATTCACACTTACGCGTACGAAGCGATTTAAAGTGAAAAGACCACATAAAACTAGTCGCAGGTAAAGTAGAAACCAGACTGAGATTCATTGGAAGAATCTTTAGGAAGTGTAGTCCACTCACAAGTAGGGTAGATTACAAAACTCTCGTTCGACCGAGACCTGAATGTTGCTCATTAGCTCCTTTGCCAGAAAGAATAGATACAGGAAATGGACAATGTGCTCAGAGTACCATACGCCACACACTGCAATGTGATTCGCGGAATATAGACGTAAATGTACATGAACAAATAATGACCTTTCTAGAGTGGACGTGAAACAGTGAATTTGATTCCCGACAGCAAACTCAGTAACTCGTACACCGGCGTTGGCAAGATTAAGAATAATCACATAATTACTTCTTGAGCTGATGGAAACTAAAACCTGATAATAGCTACGGGACAGATTTTGGTATATGAAGGAAAGTAAATTCTTAGGAATGTGAAACTATAAGAGGTAGTTTTTGTTTGTATACTACGGCTTCAATATGAGTATGTCTTCTTTTTATGGTTCCCTACCTTAATCGGTAAAAAACAGAACCCTTGTAGAATCACTTTATGGTATGTCTGTCCATCTGTTACGAGCCTCTTTTTTTCAGGAAAGGGTAGACATATCAAACTGTCACATACTAAGGCCTATGACCCCTTGTAGATATAAAAGTAGAAGCTTGTAAGTCAATGCAATCAAAAATTCGATCATTTGTCTTATATTGATACTCGCAAACTCACTCAAAAAAATCCTCTAGGATACTTCTCGTTGACCTAGGAAATTTTTCAGGAAGCAAAATTCCACGGTACAAATAAAGCAAACAATCCAAATATTAATTTGTAACTATAGCCCACGAAAAAATGTTTTTGTCTAGTTATCCGATTATCTATGTATCACGACCAGTTTTTCTCAGAAATGGATAGGCGTATCAGTTTGAAATTCGTCACATATTAAAGTCCACAGTCCATTTCCGTGTCTAAATTTTAACTTGTACATCAAGGCAATCAAAATATACGTAAATTTACGTCACATATTTTGATATCTTGCCAGAATCAGCAACAGACAAAAATCATCTAATTTCTAGATTCCCGGGGCGGAGGATTTATCTGTTTATGAAATTAAGTTTGTACGAAACCCTAGGTGCTGGAAGGATCCCTCGGTGCTCTGTACAACAGTAATGGTTCCACATTATACGGATCACTAGGCAGAAGCAATAACAAAGTGGACAGAAAATAAAATTTTTGATAATGGTAGACATAATCTTTATGGAACTACGTAGATTGCTATAGCTTGATTGTAAAAGGTGTGCACGCTTGCGACCAGTAGATCATCGTCAGAAAATACTGTCAAAGATCAGATTAGCTGAAGTTTTATGGATTTCATCCCAGAATATAGCGGCCCCCAATTTTCGCGGCCTCTTGTTAGTCTATATGGTATAACATATCCTGCCGCTATCTTCCCATAGCCGAAATTTTTCTCTAGATGCCATCGGATAGCCATCAAAGATGGCAGATTTACCACATTATCATCAGGTAATTTGTGTGAATCCTGTAAGAATTAGCGAAAAGAAATCGTTTTCACACGAGTGTCACGCGGAGCAGCGACAGTTAGGTCGACCGGGCGCCATCCGACACGCTCGAGGTCGACCGGTATCCGTGTCCGAGCAAGGGCCGGCGAGGTAGCCAGTGGCGCACGTGCCGCCCTGGAGGTCACTCTCGTGTATCTCTGGTGTAACAGGCACGAGTTCTGTCTGTCCTGTCGGACATGTTTGACAGAACAGACACCACTTACATCTGTTAATTCTATGGGCGCGACAGTTGTTTGATGAAAAATATTTCAGTGCGTATGCACGACCAACGAGCAAAATCGTACGTGAATCGGAAATCTACGAACATGGCGTTAATGGACGGCGTTCGTTGCGGTGCGGCGAGTGGGAAGTTGGGAACTTGGGTCTGACGGAAAGCGTGTACGGATGGCCGAGGCGGTTAACGCAACCGTTATAGAGAAGCAGAGCATCCGCGTTAGTCCTGGTGCAGCACAAATTTTCAACTCTCGTCGTTGCATTGCCGCAGTGCCCTGTGCGGCTAGAAGTCGTTATTTCCTCTGTGTCTCTTTCTCATCCCGCTTCGTTTCAATCCCTTTCATCCCAATTTTTCTTGCATCTTTTGCATGCTGGAGGGACATCTACTTCTCAACCTACACGGGCCATTGTAGTTGCGCAACTTCATTTTGTGCGGCTAGCACAGCATTCTTGCTTCTTATACTAAAATGTAGACTTTCACTGCCGGAAATGTCATGTCCATTATAATTATCCGGGCTGTTATGCCGTGACTGAGTCAGTAGCGAGCCAGTGGGTGTATTGGACCTTCCATCGAGCTACTCTATCCACCACCGTGGATTACGTTTAGTGTCTGGAGCTTTTTACACTAGCCCTGTGGAAAGCCTTTATGCTGAGACTGCTGAACCTCCGCTGTCCAACCGCCGAGCAGTCCTCCTGAGTCGTTATGCTAGCCATCTGTCTTCCATGCCTGCTAATCCAGCCCATGACCTTTTTTTCGACGCCTCCTTTGATGTAGGGTATGCAGGCCGCTCCTCCTCCCTACTACCCCCGGGAGTCCGCTTCCGTCAACTGCTCCATTCTCTTTCCTTCCGCTTTCCTAAAACCTTCTTGACAACTTGGGGTACAGCACCGCCTTGGCTCCGTCCCCGGATCTGCCTGCTCCGTGACCTTTGTCAATTTCCCAAGGATGGTACCCCTACACTTATTTATCGTCGGGCATTTGCTGCTCTATGTGCACAAATGACGGATGCCACATTTATTTACACCGACGGCTCGAAAACATCGTTAGGTGTAGGGAGTGCCTATATTGTTGGCGATACCCCAAATCGCTTTCGGCTTCCCGACCAGTGTTCGGTTTATACTGCGGAGCTTTACGCTGTTCTCCAGGCTGTCCACTACATCCGCCGCCATCAGCGGATACAGTACATTATCTGCTCCGATTCTCTCAGCTCTCTCCTCAGTCTCCAAGCTCTTTACCCTGTGCACCCTCTGGTCCACCGGATTCAGGACTGTCTGCGCTTGCTCTACCTGGGGGGCGTCTCGGTGGCGTTCCTCTGGCTCCCGGGACACGCTGGTATCTGTGGGAATGAGGCGGCCGATATAGCGGCCAAGGCTGCAGTCTCTCTTCCTCGGCCAGCTATTCAGTCGCTTCCCTTCACCGATCTACGGAGAGGTTTATGTCGCCAAGTTGCTCATTTATGGCATGCGCATTGGTCGGCACTTCCCCGTAATAAATTGCGGGAAGTGAAAGCCCTTCCTTGCGCTTGGACCTCTTCCTCCCGAACGCGTTGTCGGGAGGAGGTAATTTTAGCTAGACTCCGGATAGGGCACTGTCTTTTTAGCCATCGACATCTTTTAAGCGGCGCTCCTCCCCCACTCTGTCCCCACTGCTCTCAGCTGTGGACGGTAAGACACCTTTTAATTGAATGCCCCTATTTTAATCCGTTACGCGCCTGTCTACAGCTATCGCCTGATCTATCGTCGATTTTAGCAGATGACACGCGCTCAGCCGACCGCGTTCTCCAGTTTATTAGTGACAGTGAAATGACGTCAGTCATTTGAAGCTTTTTTTGGGGACAACCACCCCCTTTCTGTAGTGGATTTTTAAGTATTCCTTCTTTTAGTTTCTCCAATTTTATGACTTTGTTCCCATTGCTGCTGATTTTCAATTTCGGTTTTTTACTGTCTTAAGTTACGGGCTGGGCGCTAATGACCATAGAAGTTTTGCGCCCTAAAACCACAAAAAAAAACCATCGAGCTACAGACCCCCTTGAAGATGTCCCCCGCTGACGGGGACGAAACGTTGGGAATTGACACATAATTCATCAACCGACCACGGCATAACAGCCCGGATAATTATAATGGACATGAAAAGACGTCTTAATAGCTTGTAGGTGCGTCACCTGGTGCCAGCGGTGCAACTTGGTGCCAACGATGACCCACTTACCACCTAACAATAAGTCCAATTTGGCCGTCGTCCTCTCAGACAGCAGACATCTCGTGTCAGGAGCACAGTACTGCATAGCTGCGCACTGCGGAAGGCAGCCGTTGCTGGAGACTTTCACTGACGCAATCGTCAGCCACGCACTGTGCGCGGTAGCAAGCAGCCTTCGAGCGCTAATTGTCGGAATTTCAAGTCGCGATCGAGTGAAAGACAAACTGGAGGAAATGACATTTATGGGGGATTTATGGTCCTGTATGAAGAAAAAAAATTAAAAATCTGCATTGACCACGTCACTATTTACTAAATAGGAACGATCCTTCATGACCGTAGAAATACACTATCTTTGGCTGCGAAGCTGTATTTAGATGTTCCTGTCGATGTGTAATATTGGCGAATTCAGATGAAACACAGCGGGCCAACAAAAACATGGATACAACAAAAGCACATTATCATGCCTAATGCTGCGTAGGAAACTTGCTGGCGTTCAAAAGAGCCTTTGGACGTCTCCGAATGGAGAAAGACTGCTCCCGTATGGTTTTCAGGGTTCTCTCATACCATTTTTTCGTGGAAAATACTGGCAACTTCAGGTAACGATGGTGGAGGTGGATAACGGTCACACTCGCATCTCTCCGAAATAGATTATATAGGTTCAATAACAATAAGATCTGGTGGCTGTTGTGGAAAGGGAGATATGGCAATTTATCTTCGTGCTCGCAAATCCAGTCCTGGGTGACGCGAACTGTGTGAGCGGGTGGCTGTCGTTTTGGAACACACTCACCATTGGCGAACGGGCATTCTACCATGGGATGGACCTCATCAGTCAAAATAGTAACTAAATCCTTTGCAGTAATACGACCTTGCAGAGTAACCGTAGGGCCCATGGAATATCACAATATGGCTCACTCGTTGAAAATGGTGTGTAATAAGATTCAATTTTATTCCATTGCTCCAAAGTCCGTGTTTAATGGCTTCAGCTGTACGTTTTGCTGTTACGCGCACTTCCATCACTGATGAGTGGTTTTGCAATTACAGCTTGCACTGCAATTCCCAGCTTCAGTGTTCCCTTAGTGTTGTTTTGGTCCTGACAGGGTTAGCAGGTGTAACATTCAGTTCTGCTGTGGCTTTTACAGCTATCGTTCTCATATTTTTCGTCAGATCCCTCTTCAACGACCATCTGTTACTATTACTCAACACACCCTTTCGTCCACCTTCTGACTTAGCGGATGTTTTTCTGCTTTTCCTGTGCGAGGTATAAATCTTAGAGACGTTGTCTCTTGAAACACAAAATACTTTGGCTACCTTGGTTATTGGAGCAACCCACCCACACACCTCTCCTCTCCCCCATCCTGCTTGCTTTCTTAGTTCCTGTCGTTCTCTCTGGGAGCCGGCCGTTGTGGTCGAGCGGTTCTAGGCGCTTCAGTCCGGAACCGCGCTGCTGCTACGGTCGCAGGTTCGAATCCTGCCTCGGGCATGGATGTGTGTGACGTCCTTAGGTTGGTTAGGTTTAAGTAGTTCTAAGTTCTAGGGGACTGATGACCTCAGATGTTAAGTCCCATAGTGCTCAGAGCCATTTCCCTCAGGAACATAGGGCCGTGACGAAATTCCTCCACCTGGTACGATTTCTAGCAAATCTCTTCACTTCACTCCAGGTTTTCCCATTCTCTGCAACTTCTCTCTCGATCGTCCTTTTCCACGTCTGTTTGGGACGACCACGTTTTCTAACTCCTTGAGGGTTCCAGTCCAAAGCCATCCCTTCAATAGCTCCATCTGGTTTCCTCAATGCATGCCCAATCCAGTTTCATTTTCTTTCTTTGATTTGTATATTGATTGGTTGCTGATTTGTCTCGCTTGAAAGATCTTCATTTGTCATTATATCTGGCAATCTCACATTTAAAATACGCCGGAGACAGCGGTTGATAAAAACTTGGAGCTGGTTTTTGATGTGGTTAGTTACCGTCCAAGTTTCGCAACCTTACAACAGAACACCCTTCACATTGCTATTGATAAGCCGGAGTTTGGTCTTCTTCGAGATGTTCCAGTTTCTCCAGACAGGATACAGTTGTACAAATGCACCATTTGCTTTGCGTATGCGACTACGGACGTCCTCCTCAGCGCCTCCTGTAGTCATGGCTATACTTCCTAGAAAGTCATTTTGCAGAGCGCCAAGAGAAACGTCTAACTTCACTGGCGAAATAAATGGAAATGCTGACAGAAGAATGCTAACAATATTAACTGTGCCATCCTGTATTTCTTTTTTGTTTTCACTCTAGGTGATAACGTGATTCTCGTGATGCATGGCCGTCTCGTGCTGATAGTCGTAACACTCTGCATACTTATAGAAAGCACCGCCACGATAGCACCGGAAACAGTTTCACTAGAGACATCTGTTGCAAGGGAAGCACGCAATTTGCGATCAGCGTGCGTTCCTTGGCGACAGTAGTTATGGCGAAGTGAAAGTAGCTGGTCGCCGTGCGTGGGCGTTCTCCGTCTCGACCTTACGAGCAGGAGGCGGTGTGTGACGCGTGTCGCAGGCAGCTGCAGCCACGCGTCGCCGCTAGCGGAACACGCATTCTGGACAGTAAGAGCTGCCGCGTCGTGTCGTAACGGCGTGGGGGCGGTAGGCCGTGGAGTTAAGCGTGTTTTCTAATCCATCTTCGCCACAGATGAATTGTATTTCTCTAGAATTGTTGCGGTGACTGTCGGTCTGACACCTGCATTTCATGCAGTTACGTTGTCTTATAAAGCCATTCCAAAAAATGGTTCAAATGGCTCTGAGCACTATGGGACTTAACATCTGAGGTCATCAGTCCTCTAGAACTTAGAACAACTTAAACCTAACTAACCTAAGGACATCACACACATCCATGTCCGAGGCAGGAGTCGGACCTGCGACCTTAGCGGTCGCGCGGTTCCAAACTTAAGCCCCTAGAACCGCTCGGCCACACCGGCCGGCACAGCCATTCCATCTTAAACCATTCACGAAGCATACCTCCTACATATCTCTCGATTGTGCTTAAGTGACTGACCGGCGATGGTTATGCCAAATAATAAAATATCTTTTCGTGTAGTGCGATGCATTTGTTTACGCCAATGGTCACATGTCGTTACCTGCCTTGAACACCGATCTATCACAGGTCTTGCAATTTTCTAGCATTGCGGTGTCCATACACGTCATCATAATCATCCGCAAACAGCCTGCTAGAGCTTCCGAGATTCTTCACTGTATCACGTGTACATAGTGTATCACCAGACGAAACTACAATCATCCAGCGACAATTGTGGATTTTTGATTCCTCTAGTAGATTGCTTATCGGAACTATAAATAAGAATTATTAATTCGATTTATTACATGAATGATAAAAGGACTTACTTAACTTGATACAATCCTTTGCCACAGGAGTGCTCGTGCGGTAGCGTTCTCGCTTCCCACGCCCGGGTTCCCGTGTTCGATTCCCGGCGGGGTCAGGGATTTTCTCTGCCTCGTGATGACTGGGTGTTGTGTGCTGTCCTTAGGTTGGTTAGGTTTAAGTAGTTCTAAGTTCTAGGGGACTGATGACCATAGATGTTAAGTACCATAGTGCTCAGAGCCATTTGAACCACAGGAGTGCTTGAAAGTTCACAGCTGTCATTGACTATTAAAGCACCAATTGACGCACTAATTAACAAACTTTTCTCTTGACGTACAATGTTCAACATTTACAAAAGAACATTTCCATCTGAGAGTTGTGTAATGCTTTAGTCTTAGTGATGTAAACTGCTTCAGCTAAGGTCACGAACTGGGCAGAGCGCATCCATCGTCAGCTCTATATTGACCTCTGTACGAAGGCGCTGCCGTGCTGAGAGAGGGGCGTCTCTCCCATTCGTCGTTGCAGATTACAACAAGACGTCAGCAATGCTTGTGGTATCGATGCGCATTGCCGACTGTGCTGTGGCACCACGATCTTCGAACGATACCACGTAGTGGATCATAATTAATTGCGAAGAAGGACATGCGTGAAAATATACAATAGAAGAAAAAAAACGTTCCAGTTGACATGAATCCATGAGTAAGCCATTTGCTAGATAATTGCGAATGGTTGGTTACGTGCTATTCATGACGCCTGTCTGAAATACAGCCCTAGTTAGTGCTTGAAATGTTAACTTTTCGGACACATTGGGCTCAAATTTCGAAAGCCGTACGACGTTTCATATGAACTTGTGTTAACTATTAAAAATATCTCACACTACAATCATTGGCGGCTCGTAACAACACAAGCGCAGTTATCTCACAGACGGTTCGTTTGCGAATCCAAGTTAAATGAAACCTCTTTGCTTCTACTTTTGTATACTTCAAAGAATGTTCAAATGGCTCTGAGCACTATAGGACTTAACACCTGAGGTCATCAGTCCCCTAGACTTAGAACTACTTAAACCTCACTAACCTAAGGACATCACACACACCCAGGCACGAGGCAGGATTCGAACCTGCGACCGTAGCAGCAGCGCGGTTCCGGACTGAAGCGCCTAGAACCGCTCGGCCACAATGGCCGGCGTACTGCTACTGTTGTTGCTAAGATTGTCTGGAATGCAACTTCCAAAGGTGATATAATGGACCGCAACAACAACAACAAAAAGTCTAGTAAACACGGACTCTGAAATGCATACGTTAAAAGCGCGCATGTGTGTTAAGATAAACTAATGTGGATAAGAACGAAAACTGTCTTACACGCATGCACAGGAAATGACCACACAATTACTCTATCGCACAGGCGTTCCCACATGCACTAAAACCAATGAGGAGGCAAGATAGCTAATAAAGAAAGTAAAAGAGGGAAATCAAACCACAGAAGGACTAAAAGAACAGCACAGGGAAATGAGACTGGCTGACCACTTACGAAAAAATTTGGGTGAGCCAGCCACCCCGTTGACACATTAAAAATATATCCCCAAAAATCTTGTTAAAAATGTGGGACAATTAACAGAACTTTAAAACGCGAACCACATTCGTTTGATCATTGCATAAAATAGACTGCAGATCCGCCGGCAAATCCGCTCCAGTCTGCTGGTCAGCAAATAAAATGCAGTCCTATAAAATGTGGTGCACCGTGATCTGCACGCCACAAGCACCATACATCGGAGGGTCCTCTCGCCCGAGTAAACATCCATGCGTCATAGGGCTATGGCCGAGGCGAAGACTAGTGAGGAGGACCTCGTCCCATCGACGTGGCTGGCTGGAAGGAAGTACGCCACGGCCGAGTTGTGGGCCTGACGAGACGGAGTTGTTGTCGGTCACTTCTAGCCACTCATGTTCCTAGCGACACAGGACTTTATACCTCAACAGCGAGGTGAGGGCATGCAGCGGGATAGCACACTGAAAGACCTTTTACTTGTGAGCAACCTGCCCCCAAAGTTTGTAAAAGTATTTCTAAAATACCCTGTATAGAGGTTTATCTTCTTAAAAATACCATTGCTAAAGATAATTTCTTCATAAATATTCCATCTTCGATGTGTTTCCTGAAATTTCTATGTATGTGGCAGTAACATATTTAGTTAGTACTAACGTTCAGTGATTTAGCTTTCGCTTCTCGTTTCCTGCTTCAGTGATATTTTTCTATATTTTCTATATTTTCTATATTTTCTATATTTTCTATATTTTCTATATTTTCTATATTTTCTATATTTTCTATATTTTCTATATTTTCTATATTTTCTATATTTTCTATATTTTCTATATTTTCTATATTTTCTATATTTTCTATATTTTCTATACTTTTCTATATTTTTCTATATTTTTCTAGCTCTCGCTCGCAAAAGAAAATGTTGTTGTGGCTCTTTTGGCTTGCAGAAATAATTGGGGCTTAAAAACCTAATGCTTTTTCATAGTCAATGGAGAACCCGTCAGGAATGAAGGTTATTTAACTGCGCTGTTTCTAAACAAAGGTCACTTTTACTGCGCAAAGTGGGTTTGTTACCTTTATTAAGTTGAGGTACAGACCCGGAGATGATAGTAATTTGGACGCTCCGTTTGTTTGGCCCCTAATATGAGAAGTGGGATGGGAGAGGTGCCCACCTCTCACCGGTTTCACGGTCCCAGGCCGGCGTGTTTAAAGCGCAGTTGCCGCCGCAGATAACATCGGCTGTTAACGCCACCGGTGGTGGACGCCGCAACGAGGTGGGATAGGACGATACTGTAATGGCAAGCGGCCGGTGATTACACACTCGGCCGAACTGTTCTTACAGACCTCATATAGAAAACGTGCTAACACGACCCTCGCAAGTGAACGCTGTATTTAAGATGAAAACCGTCTCAGAAAATTTAAACAATTTCTGTATGCGAGTAACTACGTATATTCAACGCCCTAGCCAATAGTGCGGCTAAGCGCAAACCAAATTAGTGGTAAACACAAACGGGCAGTATTTTTATAGACCGTGTCACACTGGACAAACGTTTTCCGAATTTCTTGTCGTGTCAGATTTGTGTTTACATACAAGCTTTTGACGATTTCGTGTGACATCGTCACGAGTTTCCTCTTGTAGCGATAGGCCACGTGATACTGTGGTGTTTCGTCTGCCGAACTGTGCCACAGAGACGACACGAAGTCCTGAAACGTCATCACATGCTAACAGAGATTATATCGATGTCTATGATGGAGGAACATTAGTAGCTATGCTGACTACATTAGATGGTGGATAAGACAGTTGAATTCCGTCACCTTTCAGCATCAGGCGTCAGTTCCCACGTACCATTAAGATTATAGTCGCTATCCCCTTAAAGTAGGTGTTGCACATTCTGATCTCACCGGCTTGTTTGACATATTTCCAGTAGGTATTAACATAGGATTAGATTCTAGTTTCCTCAAACTTAATTGTTCGTTTGTTTAGGAGCCTATGTTCGGCAATAGCTGATTCGTCTAAATCTCAGTATCTCACAAGGCGACGGTGTTATGTGCAAAGTTCTGAAATCGTTGATATTAGCTAATCAATGTACCCACTACCTTACTTTCGAGGTATTTCAAAAATTCCAGGAACACTGAGATCTAAGCTGTTTTTTAATGCGCTCAGCATCTCTCTAATTTTCTTAGGTGATCGGACAATAGGTTGAACAGTGTCGATTCAGATTCTGCCAGGTTTGAAGGGAAGGAGTTCCATAGGCTGATCATTTTTATGCTGATTAAGTATCTCCATATTTTCGTTTATTACTAGGAAGTGTTAGAGAGCCTTTACTGTTCACAGTACAGGGAGATTCAGGTGCCTCTACTGATAGGTTTTATGCAACCCACGACACTTTCGAATACCACGCACAAGATTTTCATATTCTCTTGGTCGCTACAAGCGAACTATTAGTCCTACAGGAAATTTAATGTAGTAAATTTTGTGCTGGGATGCGTTTCACTAGAGGCCGACGTTTTAGAATTATTCAATAAAAACATACAAGAGTGACCTTCAAACGCGTTTTTCTTGATTAAATCTAAAAGCGTGGCCTCCAGCGAAGCAGTATGCCAGGGAAAAAATTAACTACATTAAATTTGTAGATACATTAAATTTTCTACAAAAAGTTCATGTTCATTTTTTCTGTAGGACTAAGTTCTCACACAGCAGCGAAAGAATATGATAACCTCGAATGTGGTTTTTGAAGGTGTAGCTAGTTGCACAACACAGCTGTAGGAGCAGTTTAGTCACCATAGACATACAGGGTGTTACAAAAAGGTACGGCCAAACTTTCAGGAAAAATTCCTCATATACAAAGAAAGAAAATATGTTATGTGGACATGTGTCCGGAAACGCTTACTTTCCATGTTAGAGCTCATTTTATTACTTCTCTTCAAATCACATTAATCATGGAATGGAAACATACAGCAACAGAACGTACCAGCGTGACTTCAAACACTTTGTTACAGGAAATGTTCAAAATGTCCTCCATTAGCGAGGATACATGCATCCACCCTCCGTCGCATGGAATCCCTGATGCGCTGATGCAGCCATGGAGAAAGGCGTATTGTGTCACAGCCGTCCACAATACGATCACGAAGAGTCTCCACATTTGGTACCGGGGTTGCGTAGGCAAGAGCTTTCAAATGCCCCATAAATGAAAGTCACGAGGGTTGAGGTCAGGAGAGCGTGGAGGCCATGGAATTGGTCCGCCTCTACCAATCCATCGGTCACCGAATCTGTTGTTGAGAAGCGTACGAACACTTCGACTGAAATGTGCAGGAGCTCCATCGTGCATGAACCACATGTTGTGTCGTACTTGTAAAGGCACATGTTCTAGCAGCACAGGTAGAGTATCCCGTATGAAATCATGATAACGTGCTCCATTGAGCGTAGGTGGAAGAACATGGGGCCCAATCAAGACATCACCAACAATGCCTGCCCCAACGTTCACAGAAAATCTGTGTTGATGACGTGATTGCACAATTGCGTGCGGATTCTCGTCAGGCCACACATGTTGATTGTGAAAATTTACAATTTGATCACGTTGGAATGAAGCCTCATCCGTAAAGAGAACATTTGCACTTAAATGAGGATTGACACATTGTTGGATGAACCATTCGCAGAAGTGTACCCGTGGAGGCCAATCAGCTGCTGATAGTGCCTGCACACGCTGTACATGGTACGGAAACAACTGGTTCTGCCGTAGCACTCTCCATACGTGGTCAACGTTACCTTGTACAGCAGCATCTTCTCTGACGCTGACATTAGGGTTATCGTCAACTGCACGAAGAATTGCCTCGTCCATTGCAAGTGTCCTTGTCGTTCTAGGTCTTCCCCAGTCGCGAGTCATAGGCTGGAATGTTCCGTGCTCCCTAAGACGCCGATGAATTGCTTCGAAAGTCTTCCTGTCGGGACACCTTCGTTCTGGAAATCTGTCTCGATAAAACGTACCGCGCCACGGCTATTGCCCCGTGCTAATCCATACATCAAATGGGCATCTGCCAACTCCGCATTTGTAAACATTGCACTGACTGCAAAACCACGTTCGTGATGAACACTAACCTGTTGATGCTACGTACTGATGTGCTTGATGCTAGTACTGTAGAGCAATGAGTCGCATGTCAACACAAGCACCGAAGTCAACATAACCTTCCTTCAATTGGGCCAACTTGCGGTGAATCGAGAAGTACAGTACATACTGACGAAACTAAAATGAGCTCTAACATGGAAATTAAGCGTTTCCGGACACATGTATACATAACATCTTTTCTTTATTTGTGTGTGAGGAATGTTTCCTGAAAGTTTGGCCGTACCTTTTTGTAACACCCTGTATAAATAATCCAGCGGATAACGAGGGAAGCTCCCTCAGCCAGATGACAAACTTGTCTGTAAGAAGCTGGCAACGTCAGTATACTGTGACGAACTGCAGGACTACATGCAGCAGATTGATGAATGATGCAGGGACTGAAGTCATATTGCACATGCAGAGCAGAATAAATTCACTACTATTCAATCAACACTAATAGTAACATATTGCTGGGAACAGTAAGTAACGTAAAATACCAAGAAGTAACGATCCCTAAGTGGAACGCCCACTTAAAACAAATAGTAGGAAAAACATGCTGATTCGTAGGAAGAATATTCAGGAAATGTAGTTAATCCACAAAAAAGTGGATTACAAAACACTCGATTGACTGATTTTTTGAGTATTGCCCTTACCAGGATGGTTAATAGAAGGCAGACAAGATCCAACGAAGAGCGGCGCGTTTCTTCAGTCGACGCAAGAGCGTTACAGATATGCTCAACAAACTCTAGTGGCAATCGCTAAAAGAGACGCGGTGTGCATCATGAAGAGTGTTACTACTGAATTCCGGGAAGAGTCGGGCAACATATTAATTCCTCCAACATACGTGTCACGGAATGGTCACTACACGAAATTTCGAGAGATTGCCGCTAATACAGAGATTTACCGACAATCTTTCTTCGTCCGCGGCATCTGCGAATGTAACAGGGAATGAAGGATCAGGTAATGGTACCAGAAGAACTTTCCGCCACAAACAGTCAGGTGGATTGTGGAGTACGGATGTGGATGTGTTCCGTACAAGCGAGTTACACTTCACTGTCAAGAATGATGTCATCAGTGGAGGGTCAGATGACCACCTGGTACCAGCGCTCCAAACGACCATGGGCTCTTTTAAGTGAATCACTAATATATTGTCTGGGGTGACTCGTAAGATCACAGGTCAAAGTCGAAGTTAACTGCGCACAAAGACGCAGCGATAAATACGTAGCTAGTAATGCGAGTAGTGTTCACTGTTTTGTGTCAGAGTAATATAGTGCACGACGGCTGCACAATTTTGTACATGCGGTCGCGGGTTCGACGGCCGCCCGGAGTGGCGAGATCGATGTGACGTCACTGCAGTGCTAATTGCTGTGGCGCGCGGAGGTGAGTGGGGTCGCCTCCAAGGAGAACTGCTCCATAGCTTCACCAGCCGCGGCGCTGCTGTCTGCGTCTCTGCAGCTCTCGAAGCGATCCTCGATAAACCGGCCAGCACCGACTTCTCGTTACTGAGGCTGTTCCCATCACATCAACGCTAGCTTAGTAGTCGTCACCACACGTGGCAGAAAACCAAGTAACGTCGCGGGACACGTGTTGAAATGTGTGTTCGCGAGCTGCCAAGCTCACAATTTCCGTGGCCCATCTCACCGCAACCAATTGCATTATCGATAGTCCTATTAGTAGAGGGACATTTGATGGATTTTTCTCTAACTAGAGACGGAATACTAACAAAACTGCCTGGTGCATTTTCTACTACTGAGTAATGCTGAATAAATTTGATCAAGATAGAAGCATTTTTGGAGTGTCCTCCTATCAGGCTATTGCAGATGCCCCATCGCTATTGGCGGTTTTCCAGTTCTCGGAAAAATGGAATAACAATGAAAAAAATTGACGTGCTGTCGTGACGATACATCTGTTCGTTGGTTTGCTGGTAGTGCATGTAGAGAAACTAAAAACTGTTTTGATACAGATGTCAGCTGCTAAGCATTCCAGCTGTGAGCCATTGCACAGCGTGTAATAGGAGCGTCCTCTATGACACACACCTGCTCGTTGCTCAAGCGTACCTCGGTGCACATTTGTCTATCGCGTATCGTTGGTGACGCAACTGAACTAAGATCTGTGCTAGCAGGTGGTCAGACATTGTTGCTAGGTGATCCAGCGTACCCACTGACACACTTATGTCTCCTAAAGTCATTCCTCGAAATTTGTTTCTTTTTTATAAAACGTCTGCCGGCCACGGTGGCCGAGCGTTTCTAGGCACTTCAGTCCGGAACCGCGCGACTGCTACGTCGCAGGTTCGAATCCTGCCTCGGGCATGGATGTGTGTGATGCCCTTAGGTTACTTAGGTTTAAGTAGTCCTAAATTCTAGGGGACTGATGACCTCAGATGTTAAGTCCCATAGTGCTCAGAGCCATTTGAACCATAAAACGTCATACACAGCTTCATATTTTTCGAAATCCTCTACACTCGTTAAAGTGCTATAGTTAATGGTTCTTTCTGGCCTTACTCGGCATTACTAGGTACGTGTCTTCGGTAGGTATGTGCAATTAAAATGTGTTTAACGAATTATTCTGCGAAAGTAAAATGTAAAGGTATACATTACAGAGCGGTGGTCGTCAAACTGCAGCCGATGGACGGCATGCGGCCCGAATCAAGTATTCGGGTGGTAATCGACCCGTACCGATCAGCTGCGGTGGCATAAGTTTCAAACGGAAGTAACATGGATTCGAGAATGCGCTTGAGAGAGATGGCCATCTTCAAACGCGGTATACTTTTGTAGCAAGTAACATGAAATTACATTAAGGCTAATACAACGCAGTGAGTAGAAGAAAAGGTCCATTTGTTACCGTGTCTCGTATTGTACAATGCATTTAAGTATAAGTGTCATTACTGTTATTTACAAATTAACTATCCATTCAGACAGACACCACCATTTCATGTTTGAGGTCGCTGAGGGGGCAGCTAGTCTATGTGGCGGGGGGCCTCATAACATACTATTTTCTGTATTTTATCACTTAGTAATAAAACGGGTACACATGCTGCTCGAGGTAGCGCTCCACAGTCTTGAGCAAAAAAATTTGTTCACCACTGTCACAGAGTACAGAAACTAGACGCGTACAATAAACGTGTACGCACATATTGCCGTTCTGCTTTGCGCGACTGTGCCCTCCTGTCCGATAACGCAGAACAAAGGTGTCACATCCTTTCGCGGAAGTTTGTCCTCAAAATTTCTCAGCCAACACTAGGCGTTTACCAAGAGAGGAAAAAAAAACGAAAAAAACTACATACGTCAAAGGAAGTCGTATATGGGTTACACATGCGCGCGCGCGCACACACACACACACACACACACACACACACACACACACACACACACCTCTCTCTCTCTCTCTCTCTCTCTCTCTCTCTTTTATTACTGCTGCTGCTGCTGCTGCTGCTGCTACTACTACTACTACTACTACTACTAGGCATGGCCGTATTAGAGATGATGTACTTTTAAGTTGAAACTTCCTGGCAGATTAAAACTGTGTGCCCGACCGAGACTCGAACTCGGGACCTTTGCCTTTCGCGGGCAAGTGCTCTACCATCTGAGCTACCGAAGCACGACTCACGCCCGATACTCACAGCTTTACTTCTGCCAGTATCTCGTCTCCTACCTTCCAAACTTTACAGAAGCTCTCCTGCGAAACTTGCAGAACTAGCACTCCTGAAAGAAACGCCTTTTTTGTGCTGAAATGCAATCAACTGCAGCGTTCTACAAATATTGATGCAAAGCTTAACAGCCATGAACAGATCTTCCGAATTTTTCACATTAAATAAGTAATCTAAAAAAAAATTAAAAAATAGGTGACAGCACCAATGTACATTTTATATCCTCAAGAATATAATTTGAAAAATGATTTAAATTGCTTATGGAGTGAAGGTTCTCTGTTGTTCAAGCAATTTAGCTCTTCTATTATTCGCCGACTAGGGAATGATGGAATAAATGGCCTTATGAGATGCAATAACTGTCATTGCTCCCTAACAGACCACTCGCAGATAATCTGTGCTAGGCGTTGGTTTCCGTCTCCTACTACAGGCATTTCGTCGCCTGGTAATGCATTAAACGAAACTGGTCAGCAGGAAAACTACAGACCAATGACGGTTAACAGATTCTACTAATGAAATCATATGTTCAGAAATTGGCACACAAGTGCGAGGTAGCCCTGTCACAAGTCTTCCTTAAGTTATGGCTCGTAAATATTAGGCTCTTTGGCAGCAATTGACCTGGTGCAGGACAAGTCAGAAGTTACACAGTGTTTCACTTACAGAATAAACAGACCCCTTAGAGAGCTTGGAAAGTGAATCAAACTGAACAGGATAATGAAGGAAACCAGCCATGGGTTGCGAATGCTACCACATAAAACACGGAACAGGCGATAAAGTTTACTACCCTACGACATGTGGATCTGCAGTGCTGGTGAAATTTCGGAATTTGCCACGCGATGTCTCTCACGATGTACCCTCGTTCAGAAACTGCAGACGAGAGGGGTTGGGGAGTTGGGGAGAGGCCCTCAGTACTATTTGTAACCTTGCGTGCCGCACAGTAGTCTGCTTGCGTGGTTAACAAATAGCTTCCCGTTGCCAACATAACAAGGTTTTGGGGCAGAACAGTTTCTGCAGCCCTAGCTTGGCAGGGCGGCAGCGTTCTTTGACGCCCAGTTTGGGACGCCTGTCCGGGGACGAATTCGCAGAACAAGAGACGGAACTTGTATATCTCCGCCACCACTTGGCTTCCACTTAAATCTGAAATAACGGCTAGGGAGCTTACTAGATTCGTCATCTTGACGTTTTCTTTGTTAATTGTACTGGAGACGTTAAAATTCCTCTGCCTCCTCCAACCGATGGTCCTCTTCGGTGGTGTCCGCTAGCTAGCGAAAATTAGTTTAACAGTATAAAAAGGATAACTGACGGGGATAGAAGCAAAGAGGTGTATGTGATAAAACCGAATATTTCGAGACCTACGTACGCGCTACACTGTAGTGGAATAACCAGTCTATCTTACATTTGGTGGCAAGGTCATATAGATGTGTCGGGTGACTTAAACTGCTTCCTAACGATTATTTGAGTAACTACTGAATAAGAATCGTTCTGTTCTTGGATGCAACGAGATTCAAGTGGACAGACATGCCAACCTAGTTCCAAACCTTATAGGCGATCACCAGCAAATGAAGGGCTACGCCACAATCTGCAGATGATATGGTGCCATTTGATGATGCTATTTGGTACACTGAATAGACATTTCCCATGCGAAAAGCAAATGGGTGTCTTTGTATCTGATAAGAGCTTGGTTGGAAATTTGTGTGTGTAACATTGTTAATTCATTTGCCTTACCTACTCCATTATATGTATAATCAATAAAAGTTACGAGTATGGATTAATACAAGACGTGAAAGTGGGACAAAATATTGTATTACATTGTTTTGGGTCATTCCAAACCTGCGATTAATGAGAGGTCAAGGGATGTGACGTCCATCGAGGAGGAGGGGTGTAAGTTCCGACTGAGCCCAATCTTTCGAGTTTAATTCGCTTACGTTGTAGGTATGGCTTCATTAATAACTGCTGCATATGATGGTTCATGTAGACAGTATGACAAATGAACGTAGACTTTTAAATTTGATGCAAACTTGAAGCTCATTTTCTCAGAAAAGTGACTTTTTCATTTACCTCCCTTTGATTTTAACCGTTTCATTCAAGTTTGGCCATTTGTTAATTAATCAGCTGACCAGTCTGAGTTTAGTATCAAATTACTCGATAACTCGAAATGTTATCAGGAGTCCAAACCTGTGATCGAAATTGAAGGGTTAATTTTATTTCTCTCTTCCTTTGTGGTAGGGACTGGTCACGACACAGGCTGTTGCCTCGTCAGGTGCAGTACCTGTCCTGACATAAATGACTGCATTGCAGTCTGAACTGCTTTTAGATCTAAATCACATAAATTAAGCGGCAGAATTGCAACAATTGTCACAAAATACATCTTAGCACATGAGAAGAATTTCATAATTATGCTTTACATGAAAGTGACTTGTGTTAAGGATTTTTGCTGTAGATTAAAATGATTCGGTCACATTTTTGTTAAACTGCATACATTATGAAATTACGACATGAAAGCCGACACGTTATTTTCTTCGCCCTTATTACAAATTAAAAAAGGGAAACGCGTAACATCAAATAAGGCGCTAATACGGCGACCTGTCACACAGCTGTAATTTTCCACAAGTAATAAATACTTGCGTGTATAGAAACCATAAAATAATCTCATGTTAGCATCTGATACTTCATAAAAAGAACGGATTTCTCTCGCTTTGAACACTAGTGAGCTCTATTGTCACCTGACAGACCTGCGGGTACCGTGATAACGTTAGTATGAGATGAACAGAGAGTAGCTTAGTGTGTTTGCACTTTCACTCCCGTGCCCGACGTCGTGTTCTCGGGAGTATCGTCATCACGGCCTGTTTCCTGCATTTAATATTCACGACGAGCGTTCTGCGAAAGAAAGGTAGCTTCCTGTCGCTCTGCTCAAAGCTTTCTCTCGGCTGCCTTTGCCCGCTGAGCCAAGTGTTGTACAGTAATTCCACTACCTCAGTACCGTTCTCGTGACGTGACATAATCCGTGCCCATGTAATGGAGAAGCTCAGAACTACATAAGCTTGAAATTTCCGTTTTACATTATTTTTGGTAATTATTTTCAGTGTCTATATAATGTTGATAAACAAAAACCCGTAATTTTGCTTTAAATCTTGAATTACGTTTGATGTTAGACTTTAAAAAAATCATTTACAGCGGAGCATAGCGACACAATGCTCTTTCATGTACACATGCCGAAGCACTATAGCTGGAAATGATGGATACGTTTTGCGCGTGCGCAGTTAGCAACGTCCGCTTGCCAAGAATGACGAAGCACTTCTCATCCTTTCCCTTTAAAAGTAGGCCAAGATGGAGACCTATTTCTGTCCGTTAGAGTTACTGAAGTCTCAAATTATTCATCAAGAACTTGCCTCTCCCCAACAGACGTTTTTTCGACGACCTTTGCAGGTCTACATAAAGGGTATTTACCGTACAGCAAATATTCGCCCATTGTCCGTTCTTTTGGTCATAAACTCTATCATCAACTCCTGTCGCGTAGCTGCTATTATCGTCATAGCACAAATGCTGCACGCCAAATAAACGATCTGCATTACATACGTTGATATTTACGCCTGTCCCCTGTGAATTTTTTTTTCCGTTCAACCATCCCTTCAATTACAGTTCACAACAAGAATACCGTCGTAATATACATTCAGTCTTTGTTAGGCAAGTGTTTCACTTCGACGTAGGCCTACTGCAGGAGGTCTTTCTTTCTAAACAAATTTCTCCGATCTTCAACACAACTGAGATGCTTCTATTTAATTTCTGTCTTTTCCAGTATCCATACAAAAAAATGAAGCACCCATAAGTGGAAGAGGAAACGAAATGAAACTTTGCTGGTTCAGAGGGTATGTGGCTTTATTTCAGTGATTACAAAGTAAAGTGAAACCAGCACCAAGTGTTGGATGACATTACAAAAAATAGCCCGCAAAGAATGGAGCCTCTCACTTGGCGCACCATACAACATAAAATAAGAGTGGTAGTAAAAATTCTTAGCTGGTAGAAATATAGCTAAGACAGAAAGAACAAGGTAACAAAGAAGCAAATATTCGCAAAAACATGGTAGTTTCTCTAGCCCTCCCGGTGCCGAAAGACACACACACACACACACACACACACACACAGAGAGAGAGAGAGAGAGAGAGAGAGAGAGAGAGAGAGAGAGTACATAACTTATTGGTTTATATGGTATATGAAGGAGTGAAATGTTTGTTTTCCTGCTGCAGAAGTGAATCGTTAGCTTTAATAACGGTGGACTGGGACTAGCGGACTTCGACGCAAAATGCGCGGCACTACACGTCATAGAAAAGGGATGACACTTACAAACTGCTGTATTGTTTCACAAATATTGCCCGACATAAGGTCTGGCGTCAATTAATGCTGTCAATTTCTCACACTCATTAATCTTCGACCGAAATGATCATCTCAATAAAAGTTACACACCAACAGACGTCCTAAAAGGAGGAAAAGTTCGTAAAACGACCATAGTTCTTAAACGAATTCTAGTTCCTAATGAATGGGAACTGCGATTGTCGGAGTACAATTGGAAAATTATGTGGGGAATATTTAGCAGTGAAAAAAATACCAGAAGGTATGAAGTGATAAACCGGAGAATGGCGACCAACTCAAAGCTTTGCTCTGTCCAGTTAAAAGTGTGGGCCACATGTGGAAATTATAATTCGGAAGATGCAATCGAACACTGTTTTGAGTGCCCAAAATTTGTCATGATATGGCACCTAGCAAGGGGATTAAACTGACTGATAGATCGGAAATTCGAAATATATAGGATCCTGACTGCTTGATACCGGAATGAAAACCGTTTCCTATAACAAAGCGACATGGAACAATATGATTCATTGCGCACACATTTCATGCAATTGTTGGACTTAAATCAGGAGAACGCACAGTATCTGGCATACTTACAGGATGCACACAAGAAAGTGGCGAAGGATCTCAAGATTTCGATGTGTAAAGCTTATGGCAATATTTTGACAATCTTATGTACAAACAAAAAACCTGAAATGTAAATTCCACTAAAATGTCACCTAAGAAATATCTTAATGGACTCTCTCAAAGATTTACATACTGAAGACCGAAGGCTGATTTGAGGGGGAGGGGACCAAACAGCGAGGTCATCAGTCCCTTCGGATTAGGGAAGGTATGGGGAAGGAAGTCGGCTGTGCCCTTTCAATGGAACTATTCCGGCATTGGCTGAAGCGATTTAGCGAAATCACAGAAAATTTAAATCAGGACGGCTGGACACGGGTTTGAACCGTTATCCTCTCTTATGCTAGTCCAGTGTGCTATCCACTGAGCCACCTCGCTCGGTACTGAAGACTGAAATTCGAATAGTTGCAAATACAGATTCAAACCGATGAGGTTTTTTTTATGTTCGTGGTTTTGAGTATGTTCATTATGTTCCTAAAGGTTAAACTATTAATTACGTTACTGCCTTGAGAGTCTTGCTCAATTCCGTGAGGATATAAGAAAAAAATAACCCGAACTGTGTAAGTGCAAGTCATGGGTTCTGCATACACACAACTCAGCGGCTCATATCGCAGTGCCTGTTACGAGGTTCCTAGCGAAATATAGCACTCAGTGTCAGACCTCCCACCTTATTCCCCTGACTTACTACCGTGTGACTTTCACCTATTCCCCAAGGTCAAATTTGCATTAAAAGGCACAGGATTTGAGTCCGTTGAAGCAGCGAAAGCAAGAGCGGCACTCGTCGTCAAGGTGCTCTGAGGAAGACTTCAAACACTGTTCCCATCAATTTGAAAATTCGCATAGGAGTGCACTGAGGGGGACGACAGGTAAATATGTACACTACTGGCCATTAAAATTGCTACACCAAGAAGAAATGTAGATGATAATCGGGTATTCATTGGACAAATATATTATACTAGAACTAACATGTGATTACATTTTCACGCAATTTGGGTGCATAGATCCTGAGAAATCAGTACCCAGAACAACTACCTCTGGCCGTAATAACGGCCTTGATACGCCTGGGCATTGAGTCAAACAGAGCTTGGATGGCGTGTACAGGTACAGATGCCCATGCAGCTTCAACACGATACCACAGTTCATCGAGAGTAGTGACTGGCGTATTGTGACGAGCCAGTTGCTCGACCACCATTGACCAGACTTTTTCAATTGGTGAGAGATCTGGACAATGTTCTGGTCAGGGCAGCAGTCGAACATTTTCTGTATCCAGAAAGGCCCGTACAGGACCTGCAACATGCGGTCGTGCATTATCCTGCTGAAATGTAGGGTTTCGCAGGGATCGAATGAAGGGTAGAGCCACGGGTCGTAACACATCTAAAATGTAACGTCCACTGTTGAAAGTGCCGTCAATGCGAACAAGATGTGACCGAGACGTGTAACCAATGGCACCCCATACCATCACGCCGGGTGATACGCCAGTATGGCGATGACGAATACACGCTTCCAATGTGCGTTCACCGCGATGTCACCAAACACGGATGCGACCATCATGATGCTGTAAACGAAACCTGGATTCATCAGAAAAAATGACGTTTTGCCATTCGTGCACCCAGGTTCGTCGTTGAGTACACCATCGCAGGCGCTCCTGTCTGTGATGAAGCGTCAAGGGTAACCGCAGCCATGGTCTCCGAACTGATAGTCCATGCTGCTGCAAACGTCGTCGAACTGTTCGTGCAGATGGTGGTTGCCTTGCAAACGTCCCAGTCTGTTGACTCCGGGATCGAGACGTGGCTGCACGATCCGTTATAGCCATGCGGATAAGACACCTGTCATCTCGACTGCTAGTGATACGAGGCCGTTGAGATCCAGCACGGCGTTCCGTATTACCCTCCTGAACCCATCGATTCCATATTCTGCTACCAGTCATTGGATCTCGACCAACGCGAGCAGCAATGTCGCGATACGATAAACCGCAATCGCGATAGGTTACAATCCGATCTTTATCAAAGTCGGAAACGTGATGGTACGCATTTCTCCTCCTTACACGAGGCATCACAACAACGTTTCACCAGGCAACGCTGGTCAAGTGCTGTTTGTGTGTGAGAAATCGGTTGGAAACTTTTCTTATGTCAGCACGTCGTAGGTGTCGCCACCGGCGCCAACTTTGTATGAATGCTCTGAAAAGCTAATCATTTGCATATCGCAGCATCTTCTTTCTGTCGGTTAAATTTCGCGTCTGTAGCACGTCATCTTCGTGGTGTAGCAATTTTAAAGGCCAGTAATGTATGTTTTTGAAATAAAATGTTTTACAGCTGTAGCCCCGTTATTTTATAGCCACACCACGTATCTTGATTAGTAGTGGTATATTGTCGAACGCCTTGTGTGTGTGTGTGTGTGTGTGTGTGTGTGTGTGTAGGAAGACGGAATCTAGGTTGTGATGGTGAGACTCAGAGTACGCACACGAATACTGTTTGCAAACGTGAGCACAGGGGGAGTGGAGGTGCGGCGCTGACCCGTAGCCGTGGAGCAGCCGGATACCTGGGAACAGGTGTGCGAGAAGCTGCGGTGTAGGCCCCGCGACCTTGTGGAGGCCGCACATCCGTGACCACCGGCAGCGCCGCTCTCTTCCAGTGCTCCGCCCGACCACTCAACAGCCCAGCCCTTGCGGTCCACCACTGCAAACCAGTAACTTCCCCTCCCTCCTGCGAGATGGCGTTTCATGGTCGCTCGCCTGAGTGATCTTCGTGTTCGCCACTGTGGACACCACACCCAATTTCCGGCAGCGTGAGGGTGCGGGTTACCATTCCCTGGCCCGCCCGTTTGGCCGTGCGGTCTAACGCATGGTTTTCTGGGCAGGAAGGAGCGCCTGGTCCCCGGCACGAATCCGCCCGGCGGATTTGCGTCGAGGTCTGGTGAACCGGCCAGTCTGTGGATGGTTTTTAGGCGGTTTTCCGTCTGCCTCGGCGAATGCGGGCTGGTTCCCCTTGTTCCACCTCAGTTTCACTATGTAGGCGATTGCTGCCAAAACTAGTTCTACACGTACGCGTACACCACCATTACTCTACCACGCAAACGTAGGGGTTACACTCGTCTGGTGTGAGACGTTCCTTGGGGGGTCCACCGGGGGCGGAACCGCACAATAACCCTGGGTTCGGTGTGGGGCGGCGGAGGGGTGAAGTGGACTGCGGTAGTCGTCGTGGGGTTGCGGACCACCGTGGCTGCGGCGGCGACGGAGCCTCTCCGTCGTTTCCAGGTCCCCGGTTAACATACAATACAATACAATACAATACAATACAACTAAAAGGCAAAATGTTAAAAAGAAATTCTGGAAGTCGTGCCCCTATAGCTCTTACACGGAGTGACTATCAATAAAACCAGCAAACTTAAGGACTCGAAATTGAGGAAAAATGGTCGTATGAACATGTCTGGAAACTGACAGCGTGCATGCAAACAGATCGTCCTGGAACAAAATTCTTCCCGTAGAGAGGAATCCGTTGTTGATAATCTTTGATCTCGTTGCAGGTGATAAGGATAGTAACGGTTATACTGCAGGAAACACATAATCATACTTTCGGTTACACCATGTGACAGAAATGTGAATCTTTACAAAAACCACATGTCATAAAGACGTAAATCGTTCACATTTGTACAGTTACCTGTTACAATATCGTAATATAAATTACGCCATCAGTCTCATTCCATAGAACAGTTTATCGACTGATGGCAATTGTTATCTGATGGTAAGGGATATGTGTACGAAGTTTGGTTGAAATCTGTCTAGTGGCTCAGGAGATGATGTAGAACACACACACATCCATCCATTAATATAATACGTATCGAAAATATCGTCTGTTGCAGATTAATATGAAAGACCCAATCTTCTAGAAAAGCAAAGATGGAAAAAATTTGTTGGTAGCTACATGCGGACATGCTATCTTTCACTGTAACGCTCACGACGCCATCAAATGGTTCAAATGGCTCTGAGCACTATGGGACTCAACTGCAGTGGTCATAAGTCCCCTAGAACTTAGAACTACTTAAACCTAACTAACCTAAGGACATCACACACATCCATTCCCGAGGCAGGTTTCGAACCTGCGACCGTAGCGGTCGTGCGGTTCCAGACTGTAGCGCCTTTAACCGCTCGGCCACTCCGGCCGGCACGACGCCATCAACTACGCTTTGGTTTCGACATCGCTGCAGCGCATCAGTTGTATGGTATACACTGTATAACGGCTGTATCTAAAAATTTCATTACTTGATATTTAAATTTGACAGATTGTACCCAAATCGACGAGCGTTTGCTATATCAGCATTGGGCAGTATCATTGAAATGATATACCGTTATAGAACATAAAGTTATAACACTAGAAGCGTCAAATACGGCAAGCCTTTAACTACCGATATATAGTAACCTGTTATTTTATTACAACAAATCGTACCTAAAACGCGTTTCCAAGAGATCCTCAATGTGCTGAAGACATAATACTGTCTCCAGTTGCCATTTGATTACAACACCATTATCTATGATACCGTTGCCGCCACTGGGATTCTCACACGTGGATTTGGCGGGAGAAGAGGCATGGAGGGAGGGAGATAAATGAAACAGTGACAGACAATTTAATTAATCTCGGCTTAAAATATTGCAATTACGCGGATTTACGTAATTCTCGTATGACATGAGAGCATATCTCTAATTTTTCCTCTTGTTGTTTCAGGGTGCGTCATCGCATTTTCGGTGCTGCTACTCATTTTTGGAATCGTCATCTTCGTTTTCTTCATGACATGGGTCAACATGGTCATCCACAAAGTAAGTTCATTCCCCTTGGTTTTATTTGTCACTCTGCTCTATCTATCTATCTATCTATCTATCTATCTATCTATCTATCTATCTATCTATCTATCTATCTATCTATCTCTGTCTGTTTGTCTAATCTCTCTCGTATACAAATAGTAACATACGTTAAAGAATTTTTCTTTCTAGTGACTAGTATTTAGAACACTTAAGGATTACGTATTACCTTAGAAACTAATGATAAAAGTGTAAGACAATATACGTCAGTTACTCACTAAAATAAAAATATGAGTAGCGTTAAATGATTTTTTTAAAATTGTACAGGTGAATACTTTGAATTAACATTGAGGGGACACACGAAAATTGAGAGCAAACTATAACTACGTCAGCCATTAACTTCGAGTAGTTCAAGCTTATGCTGCAATTGCATAACGAGAAACAAGACTTGGTTTTTATCATACTCGTACTTCGAACCTTGCGTACTGAATATATAATAGCGTGTTACCAAATGAGCTACATGGTGAAAAAGATAACATGATACTCCCATGAGGCATTAAAAAGTTTCGGAGAATCTACTTCATAAATTTCCATAAACTGCTTTCCAATTAGAAGGTGACAATAGAGGATGAAGTTAAAAAAAAAGGAATACTGTGACATACACAGTCTGCTTTGGCTATTGAGACAAAATAAAAATTAAATAAATTGGCCAAATGCGAGGACGACTCGCCATCCATCATGGGAATCGAGAATCTCAACGATGTTGGCTGGATATTTATAATAGCAAGAATTGGTCCCGAGAATTCAAAGACCGTATCAAAATCTCGGGAGTGAGTTTTCGAGTAGCAAAACACTTAACATAGATGAACGTATCGTTTGACTGCATTGACTAAGAAGCTTAAAATACTGATGCCGCCCAAGGGACCGTAGACTTTAGTATATGACATAAATTTGAACTTGAAACGTCTACCCCTTCCTGAGAAAAAGGATTTTTCATCGCCAGACAGACAGACAGACAATAAAGCAATCCTCTACGGCTCAAGTTTTTACAGACAGAGGCACGTAACCCTAACTAGTTCTTAAGTTGACACATATAGGCGAGAAGAGTAACATAAGAAAAGTTTGAAATTTACATTAACAAGTGGAGCCCAGTCTTACAATATGAACCTTTCAATACAAAAGATTGAGGAATTATTAACAGCAGCGTTATTTTTTGTGTTGGTATGCTGCCATCGTTAGAGTTGTCACTAGGTGTATTACATAGCACGAGGGCAGATTTTGAGTTCAGATTGAAATACACGACATTGAGTTTCCAGAATTCTCAGAGGTGATCCAAATTTTTAGTGCATCCCGTTGGCTCTTGGTTCATAATCTTGTAACAGACCTAGAAGCAAGGCCTGTCCCATACATTCCCCCCCCCCCCCACCTCCACCTATTCCAGTCCAGCCACAAGTATCACCTATCCCATCAAAGATAGGGCTACCTGTGAAACCAGTCATGTAATCTACAAGCTGTTCCTCCTGACCTCTACCTTCGTCAGTCAATGTTTTTACCCATCTAGCCCCTTCCCCACCTACCATTCGAGTCCTATACAGTCCTCCGTTCCACCAACACACCCACAGCCTTTATTTCTCTCCTTTTCTGTGCCCCCCCCCCCTTCCAATAGCCCTCCGTCTAACCTCACAACTGCACCTAGCGCCCTACCCTCTCGCCACCTCGTCCTGTATGCTCCCGCAAGCAGCACTTTACCGTACCCCCACCCCCACCCCTGCACCGCTATTACTCTTCCTTACCCCAGCCACAGAGTTCCTTCTCCCATCATGTGCAACTATCCTTTGCCACTATAATGAAATTCGTTTACACCTTATGAGCCAGTCTGTGGATGGCTCCTCAGGGGGAACCTGGTTTCATCCACCCAATCGTATTGCACACAGTTGGTTTATATTGGTCCACACAGGCTTTCTCCAGTGACTGTGCAAGCATTTGGACGATCTTCAAAAACTTACACAGGAAAATACCCTAGCTCTAACAGGTAAACCGAATAAAAATAATTCTGAAGTATGGAATTCTGGCTGTTCCACTATCCACCAGGGTCATTCATTTGTAAGCCTCTACATATGTTTCGAGGTTAAGACCATAGAAGCTAATGACGCTGAAGGAGTAATACAGTTTAATGGACAATTTAGACTAGCAGATTCGCAAGAGTCGTAAATAAGGTATTATCTTACGAAAAGCTAGATATTTTCCTGAAACTATGTATGTTGACATGTGTACCACTAACAGTGATACTTTCCGAAAAGTTAAGTTGCTGTGTTATCGTACATTCTTCCTTTACTCATAATCGAAGTGCAAATGTGGAGTATTAATGACTTATTGGGCCCGCATCTCGTGGTCGTGCGGTAGCGTTCTCGCTTCCAACGCCCGGGTTCCCGGGTTCGATTCCCGGCGGGGTCAGGGATTTTCTCTGCCTCGTGATGGCTGGGTGTTGTGTGATGTCCTTAGGTTAGTTAGGTTTAAGTAGTTCTAAGTTCTAGGGGACTGATGACCATAGATGTTAAGTCCCATAGTGCTCAGAGCCATTTGAACCATCTGACTTATTGCACAGCGACATGTCATAGTATGCATACTTCACAAAGGTAACACTTGGATGCACTGCGAGGGTTCATCAATAAGTAATGCAACACATCTGTTTCTCGGCCAGTTTCGGCTGAAAGTATCAGCCCTTACTTTCAGGAAGTTGCGACTGGTGGCGGCGCTATACTTAGCTTCCAAAATGGCATCCGTAACGGAAATATGTTCCATACAGACAGCTGCCATCACGTTTCTTTTGGCGGGAAACTAGAGCTCCTTTAAAGTCAGTACCGCCATTAGACTTGTTTATTTACAGTGTAACATTTACACTTACACAATCATGATTTAGGCTTCAAAGTGCCATTATCAAGTGTTTTAAGTGTTATACATAGCCTATGATGACCCGCCAGGGTAGCCGAGAGCGCTAACGCGCTGATTCCTGGACTCGGGTAGGCACGCCGGCCCCAGATCGAATCGGATTAACGACGAGGGCCGATGTGCCGGCCAGCCTGATTGTGGTTTTTAGGCGGTTTTCCATATCCCGCTAGGTGAATACCGGGCTGATCCCCATGTTCCGCCTCAGTTACACGGCTCACAGATATCTGATCACTTTCGCTCTATTCCATGGATTACACTCGACGCAGACAGTTGAGGTACACTAATTTCGTCCTGGGGAGTACGGGGTGGCGGCAGGAAGGGCATCCGGCCACCCCTTAAACATTAACATGCCAAATCCGATTAACGATGGCTGACCCTGCGTAACTGTGGGACAAGGCTTAAGCGATAAAATAGATAGCCTATGACAGCATACTGTCGTATTAAAATACACTATTATGCACATTGTCTAAGAGACGATATTTCTGGCCAACTGTCATTCAGTCGAGATGGTATACTCGGTCATGAAACAAAGCAGTAGACTCTACCAGAAATATCGACTCTTGGACAATGTGTCTAATAGTGTATTTTAATACGACAGTACGCCATCTTAGGTAATATATAACACTTAAAACACTTGACAATGGACCTTTGAAGCCGAAATCATGATAGTGTAAGTGTAGATGTAACACTGTAAATAAACAAGTCTAAGGGCTGTACTGACTTTAAAGAAATATGTTATGACTGGCCCCGCATTATGAAAAAATTATTGAAAAGGAGAGCATTGCAGATATTCATAGACGCTTGCAGAAAGTCTGTGGAGACATCGCAGTGAGCACAAGCACTGGGATTTGTTTGGCGAGACGTCTGTCATCGTCGCAATGAGATCGCGCAAACCTGTCCGATCTCCCGTGTGCCGGCCAGCCGCACACAGCTTTGACTTCTGCAATGTTGGAACGTGCGGACACTCTCATGTGAGGAACGACGAATCGCATTCCAAAACCTTTCTGCACAACTGGATGTGTCTGTTGGTAGTGCAGACACTCTCTTCCACTAATTGAGGTACTCAGATGTGCATGCCCACTGGATTCCTCGCCGCCTAACGGAAACCATAAACGGCAACGAACAACCTTTTATGTGGAACTGCTTGCGCGTTACGAGCCTGATCCTGACAAGTTTTTGCCAGTTGTCGACACGGTAAGAAGTTTTGGGTTCATCACTTAGAACCAGAAAGAAAACGGTAATCCATGGCGGCACACCATCTCTCCTCCGAATAAAAAGTTCAGAGCCGCAACCTCAACCGGTAAAATCATGGCGACAGTCTTCTAGGACTCCAAAGGGGTTTTGATGCCTCCCTCGCCGCGCGGAGTGGCCGCGCTGTTTGAGGCGCCAAGTCACGGATTGCGCGGCCTCTCCCACCGGAGGTTCGAGTCCTCCCTCTGGCATGGGTGTGTTTGTTGTTCTTAGCATAAGTTAGTTTAAGTAGTGTGTAAGTCTAGGGACCCAGCAGTTTGGTCCCTTAGAATTCACACACACATTTTTTTGTCATCATCCTTCATGCCGCGACGATCAACTGCGAAGTGTACTACGCTATTTCAGGAAACTGAAGAAACATCAGCCTGCTCGTCACTACAAAAATGCAAACGAACTACTTCTTCTCTGTGACAACATAAGGCCCACACAAGCATCTGCATCGAGGGGAAGTCATAAAACTTCATTCGACTGTCCTTGCCCATCCACCACACAGCCTGGATCTAACACCTTCCGACTTCCTTCCCAATGAAGGATTCACTTCAGGGGGAGTAGTGCGTAAATATTGGGGAGGTAATTGACGCAGCAAGATGTACACTGCAACATCGACCAGTAGAATGGTACCATGCGGGGAGGCCCTTCCAGTAACGTGGCGTAAGGCCGATGCGCTAATAGGAGATTGTCGGAAAAAAGGGTTTTGTAGCCAAAACAGTTGGGAATAATATGGTGTATTGGAATCCTGAATAAAACCAACCTTTTTTTCAGAATAAAAATGTTTTGCATTACTTACTGAATGCACCGTGTATTCAGTTTTTGGTGTATCTCTACTGTAGTATACCAATATAAAAGCTAAAATGATCATAGTATAAATTAGGTATGCGTCCCAGCTTCACACAGGGAGCACTAAGTACCTATGACTGGGCTGTTTGTCTGGTAGACCAAAAAAAAAGGCAAACCTTCGGAGAGCTTCCTTAAGGCAAACAATAAAAAATGTCTAGTAAATAAAGGCTTTAAAGTGCATATCTTAAGAGATATGAGCACTTGTTCAGCAGAAGAGATGTTTCACAGTAACGAAGATAGAAAAATTGCTCATAGCTCTTGAGGTGTGCAATTTAGGCCCCACGTTTACTAAACATTTTTTACTTATTTCTGTATAAGAAACCTGTCTTTCTCCAACATGTATACACAAACCTTTCTCGTGAATCATTCTATCACAATCCCTCAAATAGGTCCTGACACTGGCCTTTACATACAGACAGAAAAACGCAGCTGTCATTACACCGTTAGTACATAACAACTTAAACTTTAGACTGTTGGAAGCTAGCAAGGGCATTCCAACATTGGAAATCAGAGACAATGCAGACAGTAAGCAAAAGTGACCGTTTAGATTGCCAGAGGTAAACAGTAACGGTATAGGTGTGCGAATTGTAGACGCTCTGGGCAGTTGTCCCAGGGGGAAGTTTCACTTCAGAGAATTAACTGGTAACTCCATCCGCCGCCTAAACGCTGTTGGAAGGCGCCACAGTAGATGACGCTTGCAAAAAGGCACGTCCTAGACGAGGCATCAAGCTTGATACTAGCCCGTGAGAACCGCAACGTCAGTGAGTTTACACAGGTTACTTCTACAACAGCGGTCACCACTCAAGAGAGGCCTCTGGGTGAGACAAAGTGATGTAAAACAGTTGTTGCTAGCCATAATAGGAAGGGCAGTGACGTTTAGTTTCCAGCTGAAGACTGTTGCCGCTATGAGTTTGTTGATGTGAAGACCACAAACATCCCTACCTACACCGTAGGAGACAGGGAGGGAATCAGAATGTGGTTGGCCAGAGGTGACTTGGACAAAAATGGTTCAAATTACTCTGAGCACTATGGAACTTAACATCTTACGTCATTAGTCCCCTAGAACTTAGAACTACTTAAACCTAAGTAACCTAAGGACATCACACACATCCATGCCCGAGGCAGGATTCGAACCTGCGACCGCAGTAGTCGTGCGGTTCCGGACTGAAGCGCCTAGAACCGCTCGGCCACCGCGGCCGGCGTGTGACATCTTATGGGACTTAACTGCTAAGGTCATCAGTCCCTAAGCTTACACACTACTTAACCTAAATTATCCTAAGGATAAACACACACACCCATGCCCGAGGGAGGACTCGAACCTCCGCCGGGACCAGCCGCACAGTCCATGACTGCAGCGCCCGAGACCGCTCGGCTAATCCCGCGCGGCGCATGTCTTTGCATTCAGAGTTCTGTCAGATCATTGGGGGCGCAAACTTCATGTCGCTCATTGCTAGCCTCGGGTAAGCTCCGACAAGTCTGTTTCTATTCCAGTGCAGTTGGAGTCTCTCTTCAATGTTGATTGAGTTTAGGGGGAATACCAAATGGGCTGAGGCTTGAATGGGAATTTGGATTGAAGAGGGAAGTGTGCTAGAGTAGTCTGTCCAGTTGTGCAAAGCCACTGTGCCAGGATGGCTAGTGTTTAGTGATCTACTTAGTGAGCAAGAGATCCTGGGTTCGAATCCCGGCCTAAGTATTAACTTTCATTCGTCACTTCACTCTGCGTGTATACGTCACAGATGTTTGAGATTTTAAAAATTCTCTGGAACTATATAGTCTCGTTTGAAGCCTTTTTTTCTCGCTTGGAGTGATTCGCTCAATGTTCATGTTTTACAATGCTACTAGTGATTGCCGTTTCTGCTATGTCTCATCCCACGAACTCTCACTCTTCTCTCTTTCAGTCAGTAGCATTCTTTGCTGTTTCTAGTATTTAGAATTAGCGTTCAGACTGCAAATAAATCATGTTAATCAGACACTTACTGCGTATCCTTGAGTCTCCTGCAGCAAGCATCCTATTGGCGCCCATTCATGCAATCAACCTGCCTTCACTGGAAGTTTATCTTTCTGCATTTGCTTCTAACTGCTCGGAAAGCGTAGGCTGACCTTCAACACTTCGTGTTCCCTCTAACCTGCGTTAGAACACAAGATTAATACTGTGTGTAGATGATCCATCAGCTTCTTAACCAGATCATTGCCATTCTTACTCGTGTGTTAACACAGCTCTGTCCTGGTACAGAATGGTGACTGTACCTAATGAAGTGAAAGTGGACGATGGAACAGCGATCATGTAATGTAACCTGCGGTTTGTCAATTAACATGTCTGATAAGTGTTTGTTTTGTCCCAAAAAATGAAATACATAAATCCAGATGTTAGCAGTACGTCCTTGTGATAGTGTTTAACCTAATACTGCTTCGGTAGAACAAATGTCGGTGGTACAGAAATATAGAGCTTCGTAAATAAACCGGCTTGGTGGGTGGTAAGACAGACATGTCCCCGTTTTTTAAAAATAGCTTTTATTGGGTCTTAGCTGATAAAGCTGCGTCACATCCCTTGTTAGTAATTTCAGTGTCACTAGGGACTTACCTTCTGATGTTGAATTATTTCTGCTGCGAAGTAAAGTTTGTCAGGAGGGTTGAGTTTGAGGCAAGTGCTGATGAACCTGCAAATAATGTTTGCTCCATTGTATCTTCTTGGCACGCAGTGATGGGACACGCACTTGACACGTTTGTTTTCCGAAAGCGATGTGGACCGGCCGCCCAGCACAAGCAGCTATATGGATGAAGAATCAGGCGCACTCAGGTTGCGTACCAGGACCACAGCTTGCACCCACAGATGGCGCTGTTGCCGATGCAGTCAAGTGACGTGGGCCCATCGACTATCGCGACAGACTATGAATACTGCAGCCACCGCTATGCTCTGATCTATTCGATGCGCGCCACTGATAGTGCGCTTGACTTCCTGGACGCTTGTCCAGGTCTCCGACGACTTTCGTTACGCTCTGGACAGCGCTTCCGGCTAACTGTTCATTTTGTGAATTGTGCCGTCATCAGCCACAGAAACAGCCTGTTTGTTCCTCTGGTCTCTGCATCACTGAAACAAGCATATTCAGCTTCAGATCAGCATAGCACAATGGATGTATACAGCATAATTGTGGAGCTTACCCTCAGTCAGGAACCGACAATTTACAAAACATATTGTTAAACGTCTTCACCTTCTGTCCAAAATTTCTCAGTTTTTTGAAGATGAGTGGCCTAACTATGCTGAGACCTTGGTACGTTGCTATGTTTGTTTTCGGCAGTGTGGATCCACTGGATTCTTTCCAGCTTCTTTTTGGTTTGTGGATTGTTGCTATGAATGTTTTGATGGATTAGTCTCACCTGAGAGTCTTCGCAGTGGGTACAGTCGCAATCTCTAGTGTCCTCTCTATATCTTCTGGTTTTTCGGGCTGCGCGACCAGAGCATGATTGTCAGCACACACGAGAGATTGTGCCTTGGGGACGAGGTTGTTCATTGACATACACTAACAAGAATATGGGAAACAGTACACTTGAGATCAGAGGCTGTAATAGTCGTCAGCTGCACAGGGAACTGCAAAGAATGCTGGCATAACAATTTTTGGAAGGGTTGATGTAGTGGTCGTCAGTTCGATCAGTTCGATGACTGGTCTGACGCAGTTATCCACGCTGGTCTATCCTGTGCAAGCGTCTCCATCTCTTCTAACTACTGCAACCTACGCCCGTTTCGAAACTGCTTTTCGTATTCAAGCATTAGTCACCTCTATAATTTTTTAACCCCACATTGTCTTTCAGTACCAAACCATTTGTTGATGCTTTCTTTTAGTCAAGTTTCACCATAAATTTCTTCTCCCCCAATTCGATTCAGTACCTCCTCGTTAGTTACTTGATCTACGCGGCTGATCTTCATTATTCTTCTGTAGCACCATCTTTCATAAGCTTCTGTTATCTTCTTGTCTGAACTACTCATCGTCCACGCATCATTTCTGCACAAAGCTATACTCAAGACAATTACCTTCAGAACAGATTTCCTAACACTAAAATTCGTATTGGAGGTTAAAAATTTCTCTTTTTCAGAAAGGCTTTCCTTGCTATTGTCTGACTGCATTTTATATTTTCTCTACTTCAGCCAACATGAGTTATTTTACTGTCAAATAACATAACTCATACTACCTAGTGTGTCGTTTGCTAACTAGTTCCATCATCATCACCTGATTTACTTAGATTACATTTCCTTGCTGTTGTTTCATTTTTATTGATGTTAATAGAGTTGTAAAACTACCGTAGACCACCATATGTAAACGTAATTTTCCTAGTAGCTTTGGCCGGTTAAGGCCACGACCACGTTACCTGAACATTACATGCGATGCATACCTGTCGGGCGTAACCCCCAGAAAGATTGTTTTTCTTTTTTCAAATGCTATCTGAAATGGTGAATCGTCTAAAAAACTGAGTAAGGATATATAGTGGACTAGCCAACCTAAGAAACCTTTTTATTGCTCATAGTTACCTTCCTATCCGTTACTTAAGAATAAACAGTACTTAGTTTTATTCGAAAACTTCATTTGTAACGCGGAACACAGATGCTGTATTAAAAATATAGAAAACGATACAGATATAACATTTAGCGCTAGAAAATGCAGTTTCCTCAACAAAAAGGTAAAATACAAAAAACGTGAAACAAAAGAATATTAAACATCGCTTCAGTACTTACTCAGACTGAAATAAAACATGTGTTATTCATAAACAACTTTCGAATTGATCTGTAATAACACGAAACTCTTACCTTTGATCACGGTGAAGAACGTTCTGTTGAGTCCAAAATAAGAAAAATTATATATATTTTATGTTTGTGCATGTAAAGTGTACTTGCAGCAAAAGTAACTGCTTTGGTTACATAAAAACGCAGACGTTTTTACTAGATCAACTAATTTTTACTACTTATAGAATGCAATTTATATTCTGTAAGTACATAAAATACACAATGGACTAACAGTGAATGATGCGTGATTCTAATTACGTGCAAAACAAACAAAAATAATCATTTGTGTTTCTTTCCCTCTCAATACCACTGGTGATAACTACAATGTACCACGTCATTTATGTAGTGTGCCAAAACACTGAACTGTACATTTTCGGTAGAGCGCAACTACAGATCTTAATCTTACAATTTTTTCTGGAGACACTATCTATTCCATTTATGTGGTTCTCGTAGTCCATTGTTGACTTACATTATCAGCAAAATAGCAGTGTTTTCATTTCTTGTCCCTAAACTTTAATTTCCTTTCCAAATTTTTCGTCGGCATCCTTTTAACTGCCTGGTCAATATGCAGATTAACATCGGCTGTAGACTAAAACTTTGTGTCATTCCCGTTAAACTATTGCCTCCTTTCCATTTTAGTAACACGTCAGTGCTGACGAAAGTAACACGCACAAGACTGACAGCATGTTATCGACAGTGAATAGTTTCTTCGACACAAGTTTTACTCTGCGCCGGGACGTTTTTGTCTATCACAAAGCGCCTTGTACACGAGATATTTCAGCTAGCCCATACTAGCCATACTAGATTCTTTGTCCATTCTGACGTAGGGCAAGACGACATCGACGTTAAGCTCTAATTTCTTTCCTTTTTCCCAATTTTGTACTTGCAAGTGATCGTCATAATTGCGACAAGTACAGTAGTGCATTAAGTAAAACACCTTCCATTGAAAGGTAGAACTACATTGAAACTGATGCTTCTAAGAAGAATATTCACTCTGGTTCAGCGTATTCTAAGGTATTGGTACTAGTTATGTGATGTATTTCGCTCAGTAACACAGGTCTGTCGCAACGGCCGGTCATTACACCCTTCCCCCTCGTGGCAGAGGCAGTAAAAATAATTTACAGCGTCACAAACGGGACGCTACTGCGAAATCGCGCAGTGTTCCGTTATAGGGTCCTGCCACTTCCTCCACGGCCCTAGGCGGCTCCTTAAGGAGTACACTGCTTCGTGACGCTCATCCCAAACTCTACCATTGTCTGCTGTCTGAGGTATCAAACCGCTCATCGCTTGGTGTACGCAACTAAAGATACCGAGGTGCAGTACCATATGTTGAATCTGTGCAGTTCAGTTTCGTATACCCACTAACGAATAGCAATATACTTATGTGTGCATCCACCGCTACAACGTGTGTATATTAAAACCCACTTTCTCAATTGCATGTGCATAAGTCAGTCTTCAGAGTGAACTAGCTTTGGGAATCGCTACTCAGAGTTACCACAGATGGCTCGTAACTGTCGCCCGTTTGTACTGGAGCAGCAGGACGTGGAATGTCCTTGTTGTCCTGCTACGTGAAGACAAAACACTGAAGTTCTTAAAATGTCCACCACCCTCGCGTCTTAAAGTTATGTTCTCGCCTCGGTGCAGAGGTAGCAAGTATATCTTGTGCCCACTACTCTTGCCGTGAGGCTGTAGCGGAGCTATTAATCAACTTTATACAGGGTGGTCCATTGATCGTGACCGGGCCAAATACCTCGAGAAATAAGCGTCAAACGAAAAAACTACAAAGAACGAAACTTGTCTAGCTTGAAGGGAGAAACCAGATGGCGGTATGGTTGCCCCATTAGATGGCGCTGTCATAGGTCAAACGGATATCAACTACGTTTTTTAACAGGAACCCCCATTTTTATTACATATTCGCATAGAACGTAAAGAAATACGAATGTTTTAGTTGGACCACTTTTTTCGCTTTGTCACAAACGTATAAGTACGTGGTATCACGTAACATTCCGCAAGTGCGGACGGTATTTGCTTCGTGATACATTACCCGTGTTAAAATGGACCGTTTACCAATTGCGGAAAAAGTCGATATCGTGTTGATGTGTGGCTATTGTGATCAAAATGCGCAACGGGCGTGTGCTATGTATGCTGCTCGGTATCCTGGACGACGACATCCAAGTGTCCGGACCGTTCGCCGGATAGTTACGTTATTTAAGGAAACAGGAAGTGTTTAGCCACATGTGAAACGTCAACCACGACCAACAACAAATGATGATGCCCAAGTAGGTGTTTTAGCTGCTGTCGCGGCTAATCCGCACATCAGTAGCAGACAAACTGCGCGAGAATCGGGAATCTCAAAAACGTCGGTGTTGAGAATGCTACATCGATTGCACCCGTACCATTTTTCTATGCACCAGGAAGTGCATGGCGACGACTTTGAACGTCGTGTACAGTTCTGTCACTGGGCACAAGAGAAATTACGGGACGATGACAGATTTTTTTGCACACGTTCTATTTAGCGACGAAGCGTCATTCACCAACAGCGGTAGCGTAAACCGGCATAATATGTACTATTGGGCAACGGAAAATCCACGATGGCTGCGACAAGTGGAACATCAGCGACCTTGGTGGGTTAATGTATGGTGCGGCATTGTGGGAGGAAGGATAATTGGAGCCCATTTTATCGATGACAATCTAAATGGTGCAATGTATGCTGATTTCCTAAGTAATGTTCTACCGATGTTACTACAAGATGTTTCACTGCATGACAGAATGGCGATGTACTTCCAACATGATGGATGTCCGGCACATAGCTCACGTGCGGTTGAAGCGGTATTGAATAGCATATTTCATGACAGGTGGATTGGTCGTCGAAGCACCACGTTCACTGGATCTGACGTCCCCGGATTTCTTTCTGTGGGGAAAGTTGAAGGATATTTGCTATTGTGCGTCAGCGCATTGTCAGTTCATGTGCGAACATTACGAAAGGCGAACTACTCGCTGTTGAGAGGAATGTTATTATACGTATTGCCAAATGCATTAAGGTTGACGGACGCCATTCTGAGCATTTATTGCATTAATTATTTACAGGTAATCACGCTGTAACATCATGCGTTCTCAGAAATGATAAGTTCACATGTTCACATGTATCACATTGCAACAACCGAAATAAAATGTTCAAACGTACGTACGTTCTGTATTTTAATTTAAAAACCCTACCTGTTACCCCCTGTTCGTCTGAAATTGTGAGCCATATGTTTGTGACTATTACAGCGCCATCAGTCACAAAGCGAAAAAAGTGGTCCAACTAAAACATTCATATTTCTTTACGCACTACACTAACATGTAATAAAAATGGGGGTTCCTATTTAAAAAAGACGCAGATGATATCCGTTTGACCTATGACAGCGCCATCTAGCGGGCCAATCATAGCGCCATCTGGTTTCCCCCTTCAAGCTAGACAAGTTTCGTTCTTTGTAGTTTTTTCGTTTGACGCTTATTTCGTGAGATATTTGGTCCGGTCACGATCAATGGACCACCCTGTATAAGGTGCCTGACAAAAAACTGAAGCACCCAGAACACATAGTTCGATGCCAATGTAACTTCTTACAAGTACACACCGTCGGCGGGAACTTAAATAATTTAGAGCTTCATTTCGCTGTGACAGTCAGTAGGGCCACCAGAGTCCATTAGCGCTGTTTGCGTCCTGCGCTACCAGACCTGGTAGGGCATGTAAGGAATGTGAATAACGTCATATGTTTAGTAATCACAGAGATGCCGTGTACTCGGGTGAGACAGCGTTATCAACGATTTTGTTTTTAAATAACTTTTCTCTTACCAGTTACGATTTTCTTTTATTTACATTTTACACGAGCAGCTTCGGAGAATTGTCATTTTCAATTGTGTTTTTCCTTGCGTACTATAACATTTTCACGTAACTTTTTTGATGTGTGAAAGTCTGCTTTGTTCTACTAATTTGACTGCAATACATAAAAAAGCTCGCAGTTTTTTATATATCGCAGTAAATTCAACTGAACAAAGCAGAACTTCACATATCGAATACATAACCTAAAAACGCATAGTCCACGGAGAAAAACGCACTTAAAAATGGAAATTATTTTCCAATACCCGTTGTGTAAAATACAAATAAAAGAAAATTTATGACTTTTAGCCGCAAATCTGTCTCGGGCTTTCACAAACCATATATAATGTATAAAGTCAGTGTCATCAACACGTGACAATTTGAAAGGGAACTCACTCCTAGCGTTGTGTTGTGGTGAAACATCGGGTATGGCTTCAGTAGTGGCAGAGGGGACCCTGATGCCACAAGTACGTCACGAGCATCTCGCATCGTCACTTGGCACCTCTCATACGACAGTATCATGTTGCCCCCCAGGGGGTCCACAACTCTTTTGTGGATACGTGCGTAGCGAGCACGGGACCCCGAGCTAATGTGGCCTTCCTTCCTTTCCGGGCTGCATACCTTCCCATTCCGCATCCTTCCCCATCCCTATCTTCGCCCCTCCTCCCCTCACCTCTGGCTCTTTCCTTCCCTTTCTCCCCATCTGGGAGTATGGTTTGTGCCTACATCCGGAGACGGACGCTTGTAAATGTACTGCATTCTTTGCCTTCCTTGCTTTTATGTCTTCTTCCTTCCTTTGTCCTTCTGTCTTCTTCCTTCCTTTGTCCTTCTCTGTCTTCTTCCTTCCTTTGTCCTTCTCTTTTCCTTACCTCTTCTCTTTCCCTTTTCTCCGCTGCGGCGTTTGAGACCTCTTTTCCTTCCTTTCCCTTTCTCTTTCTTCCTCCCTGTGCGTGTCTGAAGGCCGACCCACGCCCTTCGTGCGTAGCCGGTGACGGGGTAACGCGTAATTCCCCGCCCCGGGTAGACAGGTAGGACACGTACGTACCCCCTGGTAACGGCCAGGCCCAGGGAGGGGTGATTACCCGAGCTGATACCTTCCGAAAATGCCGATTGGTCCCTCCGTCCGTTTGTCGGGAGGTGTGACCTGAGGTGTGAACAATCACCTAAGGCGGGAGTGCCCTCAGAGAGGGCCCCCACAAGGGAGGAGCGCGCCATCGGAGACGCCGGTAATCATGGGGGATTCTTCCGCAATGGTTTCCTCACCTTCCACTAAGTCTGCTCACAAACGTAAGTATACTGAGTCTCAGCCACAGACGATTCTTCCATCGTTGCCACAGTTCCTTGTTGTTTCTCGGTCTGATGAAGGTCACGACTTCTCCACGGTCAACCCTTTCATTATTCAGAAAGGTGTCGACGCAATAGCAGGTCCTGTAAAGTCTTGTTCCAGATTACGGAATGGCACCCTGTTGTTAGAAACACACAGTGCCCTCCAGGCACAAAAATTGCTGCGTACTTCTCTGCTCCACACCTTCCCTGTCCGGGTGGAACCGCACCGCACCTTAAATTCCTCACGTGGAGTCGTTTATACACGCTCCCTCGATGGATTGTCTGACGAAGAAATTCAGCACTATCTGTCTGACCAGGGCGTAACGGCAGTTCATAGAGTAATGAAACGGGTTGACACGAACATCATTCCAACCCGCACTGTCTTCTTGACATTTGACACAGTTCAACTCCCATCGAAAATCAAGGCAGGCTATGAGATAATTTCCGTTCGCCCTTACGTCCCAAACCCTACGCGTTGCTATCGATGTCAGCGGTTCAATCACACCAGCCAGTCCTGTTCCAATCCAGCCAAATGTGTAACGTGTGGCAAGGATGCCCATGAGGGTGCTTGTCCACCTCCATCCCCTCGCTGCATCAACTGTATGGGTGACCACGCAGCTTCCTCTCGAGATTGCCCCGTTTTTCAGGATGAGAAGCTCATCCAGGAAATAAGGGTGAAGGAAAAGGTGTCGACCTTTGCTGCTCGAAAATTATTCGCCAGTCGCAAGCCCACCGTGCCTCAGACAGGAAAATACAGCGCTGTCCTTGCTTCTCCTCGGCCAACAAAGGAGGCGGCCACGCAGACTTGCGACCTCACCTTTAGTACCACGGTTGTCAGATCGGCCAGCGCAAAGATCGCTCGATCAACCTCACCACTTTCGCCTGCCCACTCTATGGCTCACCCTTCGTCAGGTTCTGCTACATCTCGAGCCCAAAAGTCGGACGCCAAGTCTTCGAAAAAAGAGCATACTCGTGAAGAGTTTTTACGTACCGCAACTTCACAACCATCGGTTCCTTCTTCATCTAAACCACATTCTTCCAAGAAGGCTACAAAGAAACCCAGTTCCTCTCCTTCTCCGCCAAGGCGTGCCCCCTCTACAGCACCACCTGGCGGAAGTCGCCCTCGGCCATCTTCTGTGTCGCCGAGGCGCACTGCTGGTGGCCGGTCAACCGGCCGATCGCTGGTGGCAGGAGCTGCTCCTGACCAACCTATGGATCAGGATCTTCTGCCTTCGGCTGACTGCCATTCCATGCTGTCGGTCGCTAGCTCCGAGCAGTCTTTGACTTGACAGCAACTTTGGTCACAGTCCTCCATTTTCTGTTCACCCCATGTCCATTATCCACTGGAATATCCGCGGCATTCGAGCCAATAGGGATGAATTGTCGATCCTCTTAAGATCCTACTCGCCGGTCATCTTCTGTCTTCAGGAAACGAAGCTGCGTCCCCATGACCGCTTTGTTCTCCCTCATTTTCAGTCCGTCCGATATGATCTCCCCTCTGTTGAAGGCTCTCCAGCCCATGGAGGACTCATGATTCTTCTCCGTGATACTCTCCATTATCACCCAATCCCCTTAAACACTTCCTTCCAAGCTGTCGCCGTCCGTCTTTCAATTTCCGGATACACGTTCTCTCTTTGTACTGTATACATTCCATCGTCCACACCAATGGCACGAGCTGATCTCCTTCATCTTCTTGGTCAGCTTCCACCCCCCTATTTGCTGGTTGGGGACTTCAATGCCCACCACCCGCTTTGGGGATCTCCACACCCTTGTCCACGTGGCTCCGTATTGCTAGACGTCTTCCACCAAGCGGATCTAGTTTGCCTCAACACTGGGGTCCCTACATTTTTGTCTGCCTCCACGACAACCTTATCTCATTTGGACCTTGCGGTCGGTACTGTTCCGCTAGCTCGGCGCTTCGAATGGTTCGCCCTTGATGATACACACTCGAGTGACCACTTTCCATGTGTCCTCAGACTGCAGCCTCAACTGCCTTATATGCGCCCGCGACGCTGGAAGTTTGCCCAAGCCGATTGGACACTTTTTTCGTCTCTCGCGACATTCGATGTCCGTCGCTTTCCCAGCGTCGACGATGAGGTCACACACATTACCGACGTTATCCTTACAGCTGCGGAACGTTCAATACCACGCACCTCCGAATTGCCCCGGCGCCCCCCAGTTCCTTGGTGGAACGAGGCATACCGTGACGCAATACGTGAGCGGCGACGTGCTCTTCGCATTTTCCGTCACCATCCTACTTTGGCCAACTGTATCCGCTATAAGCAGCTCCGTGCGCGATGCCGTCGCGTCATCCGCGATAGCAAGAAGGCAAGCTGGAAATTCTTTATTAGCTCATTTAACACCTTCACTCCCTCCTCGGAAGTTTGGAGTCGGCTTCGACGGTTCTCAGGCGCGCCTAGTTTCTCCCCGGTTTCTGGGCTCACTGTCGCGCATGATACCTTAGTGGACCCCGTCGCAATTTCTAACTCGTTGGGTCAGCACTTTGCTGAGATTTCGAGCTCTTCAAATTACCCGCCAGCGTTTCTCCCGAAGAAACGTGCAGCGGAAGTGCGACCTCTTGCTTTCTCCTCCCAAAATCACGAAAGCTACAATACTGTTTTCTCCATGCGGGAACTACAACATGCCCTCTCATCTTCTCGCTCCTCCGCCCCAGGACCGGATGGTATCCATGTCCAAATGTTGCTGCATTTACCAACCCCTAGTCTGCGTTACTTCCTTCGCCTTTATAATCGAATTTGGACCGACAGTACTTTTCCTAAACGGTGGCGGGAAGCTATTGTCGTTCCCGTTCCGAAACCTGGAAAGGACAAACATCTCCCCTCTAGCTATCGCCCCATTTCTCTCACGAGTAGTGTCTGTAAGGTTTTGGAGCGTATGGTGAATTACCGTTTAGCTTGGTGGCTGGAATCCCGCAGTCTTTTAACACCAGCCCAATGCGGATTTCGGAAGCATCGTTCTGCAGTTGACCATCTTGTTGCTCTCTCCACTTACATCATGAACAATTTTCTCCGGAAACGCCAAACGGTAGCAATATTTTTTGATCTGGAGAGAGCATACGATACCTGTTGGAGGACAGGCATCCTTCGCACACTGTTCTCTTGGGGCTTTCGAGGCCGGCTGCCCCTTTTTCTTCGCGAATTTATGGCAGAGCGCACTTTTAGGGTGCGGGTGAACACTACTCTCTCCCGTACTTTCTCCCAAGAAAACGGGGTACCCCAGGGATCCGTGCTGAGTGTTGTACTGTTTGCCATCGCCATAAATCCAATTATGGATTGTCTCCTTCCTGATGTCTCGGGCTCCCTCTTTGTGGACGATTTTGCGATCTACTACAGCTCTCAACGGACCAGCCTTCTTGAACGACGTCTTCAAGGATGTCTTGATCGCCTCCACTCGTGGAGCATCGAAACCGGCTTCCGTTTCTCACCCAGTAAGACCGGTTGTGTCAATTTTTGGCGACGGAAGGAGTTTCTTCCGCCCTCCTTACATCTAGGTCCTGTCAACCTTCCGTTTTCAGACGTCGCTAAATTCTTGGGTCTTATGTTTGACAGAAAACTGTGCTGGTCGTCCCACGTTTCCTATCTTTCGGCTCGCTGTCTGCGATCGCTTAACACCCTCCGTGTCCTGAATGGTACCTCCTGGGGAGCGGACCGAATGGTCCTTCTCCGCCTCTATCGCGCCTTAGTGCGCTCAAAATTGGATTACGGAAGCATAGTCTACTCCTCTGCTCGGCCGTCTATTCTTCGGCGTCTCGACTCTATCCACCACCGTGGATTACGTTTAGTGTCTGGAGCTTTTTACACTAGCCCTGTGGAAAGCCTTTATGCTGAGACTGCTGAACCTCCGCTGTCCAATCGGCGAGCAGTCCTCCTGAGTCGTTATGCTAGCCATCTGTCTTCCATGCCTGCTAATCCAGCGCATGACCTTTTTTTCGACGCCTCCTTTGATGTAGGGTATGCAGGCCGCTCCTCCTCCCTACTACCCCCGGGAGTCCGCTTCCGTCAATTGCTCCATTCTCTTTCCTGCCGCTTTCCGAAAACCTTCTTGACAACTTGGGGTACAGCACCGCCTTGGCTCCGTCCCTGGACCTGCCTGCTCCGTGACCTTTGTCACTTTCCCAAGGATGGTACCCCTACACTTGTTTATCGTCGGGCATTTGCTGCTCTATGTGCACAAATGACGGACGCCACATTTATTTACACCGACGGCTCGAAAACATCCTTAGGTGTAGGGAGTGCCTATATTGTTGGCGACACCCCAAATCGCTTTCGACTTCCCGACCAGTGTTCGGTTTATACTGCGGAGCTTTACGCTGTTCTCCAGGCTGTCCACTACATCCGCCGCCATCAGCGGATACAGTACGTTATCTGCTCCGATTCTCTCAGCTCTCTCCTCAGTCTCCAAGCTCTTTACCCTGTGCACCCTCTGGTCCACCGGATTCAGGACTGTCTGCGCTTGCTCCACCTGGGGGGCGTCTCGGTGGCGTTCCTCTGGCTCCCGGGACACGCTGGTATCTGTGGGAATGAGGCGGCCGATATGGCGGCCAAGGCTGCAGTCTCTCTTCCTCGGCCAGCTATTCAGTCGCTTCCCTTCACCGATCTACGGAGCGGTTTATGTCGCCAAGTTGCTCATTTATGGCATGCGCATTGGTCAACACTTCCCCGTAATAAATTGCGGGAAGTGAAAGCCCTTCCTTGCGCTTGGACCTCTTCCTCCCGAACGCGTCGTCGGGAGGAGGTAATTTTAGCTAGACTCCGGATAGGGCACTGTCTTTTTAGCCATAGACATCTTTTAAGCGGTGATCCTCCTCCACTCTGTCCCCACTGCTCTCAGCCGTGGACGGTCAGACACCTTTTAATTGAATGCCCCTATTTTAATCCGTTACGCTCCCGTCTACAGCTATCGCCTGATCTATCGTCGATTTTAGCAGATGACACGCGCTCAGCCGACCGCGTTCTGCAGTTTATTAGTGACAGTGAAATGACGTCAGTCATTTGAAGTTTTTTTTTGGGGACAATCACCCCCTGTCTGTAGTGGATTTTTAAGCATTCTTTCTACTTTTAGTTTCTCAAAATGGTTCAAATGGCTCTGAGCACTATGGGACTCAACTGCTGAGGTCATTAGTCCCCTAGAACTTAGAACTAGTTAAACCTAACTAACCTAAGGACATCACAAACATCCATGCCCGAGGCAGGATTCGAACCTGCGACCGTAGCGGTCTTGCGGTTCCAGACTGCAGCGCCTTTAACCGCACGGCCACTTCGGCCGGCTTTAGTTTCTCCAATTTTATGAGTTTGTTCCCATTTCTGCTGGTTTTCAATTTCGGTTTTTTTCTGTCTTCAGTCACGGGCTGGGCGCTAATGACCATAGAAGTTTTGCGCCCTAAAACCACAACAAAACAAAACAAAAGTATCATGTTGCCATTTTTAAGCGGGACATTGCTCGTCCAGACGTGACACGTGTCTCTTTGAACTGTGTGTGTGATCTTGAAGTACTCCCCTGACCAGGAAGATTCCCAGATCTGTCCCCGACAGGACATGTGCGTGACCAGCTCCGACGTCAACTCCATCCCTCTGCTAGTGTCCGGGATATCAAGGACCAGTTAAAACAGCTGATGGGCCAACTTTCCTCAGGGTAGGAAACAACGGCTTTATGAAGCTCTACCCAAACGAATCGGTGCATGTATCCAGGCCACATGGGATGCAACATCATACTGATAAGTGAGCTTGGTACTGCCAAGTTCTTTGTAAATTTGCATCGACTTTATAACCAGTGTAATAACATCGCAAACCTCCTGAAACCACGAAGCTTCATTCGTCTCCTCCTCCGATTTGAGGTTTTTACTTTTTTGTCAAACAGTGTAAATTGTATCATGATTTATAGTTTTTTTTTCTTCATTTATTTATTTGTGAATGTTTCCTTTGGTTGCCGAAATCAGTAATACACTAGCTGTTTGATTTTTGCCAGTTGATGCAACATCTCTACAAAAGAACAACCAGAAAATATTGGCGCATTTAATTCTCTGGTTTGCCAATTAGGTTGAATATTTCGAATCAATTACCTCGTTCTGGAAACGACAGCACGAGAAAACAACTCACGTGCTGAGATAAGACATTACACTGAGGTGACAAATTCATGGGGTACCTTCTAATACCGTGTGGTGCTGCCCTTTTCCCGGCGAAGTTCACAAACTCGACGTGACATTGACTCTACAAGTGGATTGGAGAAAAAACCTGAGTCATGCTGCCTCTATAGCGAAAGTGTTACCTGCCAGGATTTAGTTCACGAATTGACCTCTTCATTACGTTCCACACATGTTCGATGGAATTCATGTTGGGTGATCTAGGTGGCCAAATCATTCGCTGGAATTGTCCAGAATGCTCTTCAAGTCAATCGCGAACAATTGTGGCCCGATAACATGGCGCACTTTCATCCACAAAAGTTCCATTGCTCCCTGGGAATACAAAGTGCATGAATGTCTGCAAATTGTCTCCAAGTGGCCGAACCAGAGGACCCAGTTCATTCCACGTAAACACAAGCCACATCATTAGGGACCCATCACCAGCTTGCGCAGTGCCTTGTTGGCAACTTGGGCCCATGGCTTAATGGTTCTGCGACACAGTGGAACCGGACCATCAGCTGTTACCAAGTAAAACCGGGACTCATTTGACCAGGTCATGGTTTTCTCGTATTCAACCGATATGATCACGAGCCCAGAAAAGGCGCTGCAGGCCATGTGTTCAAAAAATGGTTCAAATGGCTCTGAGCACTATGCGACTTAACTTCTGAGGTCATCAGTCGCCTAGAACTTAGAACTAATTAAACCTAACTAACCTAAGGACATCACACACATCCATGGCCGAGGCAGGATTCGAATCTGCGACCGTAGCGGTCTCGCGGTTTCAAACTGTAGCGCCTAGAACCGCTTGGCCACACCGGCCGGCAGCACTCGTTACTTCATGAGAAACAGCTAGTCGTGTTTCACAAGGGCAATATTTTCTGAATCCGTGCTGACTATTTGTCAGTAAATCGTTTTGTTCGTGGTGATTCATAATGTTCGAACACAGAATACATCCAAAAATTCTACTACAAATCAACGTCAGTGATAAGAGTCTGTTGTTCAGCGGGTTACCCCTGTTTCCTTTCTTGGATATTGGTGTTACTTGTGCATCTTTCTTGTCTTCAGATACCGATCTTTCGATGAGCGAGTGGTCGTATATGATTGCTAAGTCTGAATCTGCTTCGCTACGCCGAGAATATCTATTTCTAATTTACTCATGCTGGCAGTTGTTCTAGATTCAAATTCTAGAATATTTCTTTGTCTTCTTCGGTGAAGGAGTTGCGGAGAACCATGTTTAGTACCCTGCTTTAGTTGCACCTTCATCAGTGATATCACCATTGTTATCGCGCAATAAAGAAATTGATAGCGTCTTGCTGCTGGTGTACAATACACACATTCAAAATATCATTGAGTTTTCGGCGAGATTTCGAGACAGAACTTCCTTGTTAAAACTATTATAAGCGCCTCGCATTTAATTTCTCGCTAAATATCGAGCTTCTGTAAAACTTCGGCAATATTGTAGTTTTTCCGTTCTTCTAAATTTGACATGCATTTGTCGTTGCTTCTGCAACAGTGTTCTGACCCGTTTTGTGTACCATGGGGGATCAGTACCACCGTTTATTAATTTATTTGGTATACTTCTCAGTTGCCGTCGATGCTACTACTTTGATTTGAAAGCACATGTTTTACGCTTACACAGACAGACCGTAGGGAATGGAGAGTGTGTCTTAGGAAGGCATTAAGCGAATTTTATCCACCTTTTTAAATATACTTCGCGTTTATTTTTGGTGGATTTTTATGTTACTGTACACGGTCTCGTTACAACATCCTTGTGATAACTAATCCCTGTGTCCGTAATGATGCGCCATATTTGCTCGGAATTGTTTGTTGCTAAGAGGTCAAGTATGTTTTTGCCAAAATTTAGGTTCTAGTGCGCTCCTTAACTAATAGTTAAAAATAATTTTCTGAGACAGCTATATTACCAAAGCAGAGTCCGAAGTTTTACATCTAATGTGTATATCGTCACTGGTGATCTGCGTAGGTGTTGATGTCTACATCTACATTTATACTCCGCAAGCCACCCAACGGTGTGTGGCGGAGGGCACTTTACGTGCCACTGTCATTACCTCCCTTTCCTGTTCCAGTCGCGTATGGTACGCGGGAAGAACGACTGTCTAAAAGCCTCCGTGCGCGCTCTAATCTCTCTAATTTTACATTCGTGATCTCCTCGGGAGGTATAAGTAGGGGGAAGCAATATATTCGATACCTCATCCAGAAACGCACCCTTTCGAAACCTGGCGAGCAAGCTACACCGCGATGCAGAGCGCCTCTCTTGCAGAGTCTGCCACTTGAGTTTGTTAAACATCTCCGTAACGCTATCACGGTTACCAAATAACCCTGTGACGAAACGCGCCGCTCTTCTTTGAATCTTCTCTATGTCCTCCGTCAACCCGATCTGGTACGGATCCCACACTGATGAGCAATACTCAAGTATAGGTCGAACGAGTGTTTTGTAAGCCACCTCCTTTGTTGATGGACTACATTTTCTAAGGACTCTCCCAATGAATCTCAACCTGGTACCCGCCTTACCAACAATTAATTTTATATGATCATTCCACTTCAAATCGTTCCGCACGCATACTCCCAGATATTTTACAGAAGTAACTGCTACCAGTGTTTGTTCCGCTATCATATAATCATACAATAAAGGATCCTTCTTTCTATGTATTCTCAATACATTACATTTGTCTATGTTAAGGGTCAGTTGCCACTCCCTGCACCAAGTGCCTATCCGCTGCAGATCTTCCTGCATTTCGCTACAATTTTCTAATGCTGCAACTTCTCTGTATACTACAGCATCATCCGCGAAAAGCCGCATGGAACTTCCGACACTATCTACTAGGTCATTTATATATATTGTGAAAAGCAATGGTCCCATAACACTCCCCTGTGGCACGCCAGAGGTTACTTTAACGTCTGTAGACGTCTGTCCATTGATAACAACATGCTGTGTTCTGTTTGCTAAAAACTCTTCAATCCAGCCACACAGCTGGTCTGATATTCCGTAGTCTCTTACTTTGTTTATCAGGCGACAGTGCGGAACTGTATCGAACGCCTTCCGGAAGTCAAGGAAAATAGCATCTACCAGGGAGCCTGTATCTAATATTTTCTGGGTCTCATGAACAAATAAAGCGAGTTGGGTCTCACACGATCGCTGTTTCCGGAATCCATATTGCTTCCTGCAGAGTAGATTCTGGGTTTCCAGAAATGACATGATACTCGAGCAAAAAACATGTTCTAAAATTCTACAACAGATCGACGTCAGAGATATAGGTCTACAGTTTTGCGCATCTGTTCGACGACCCTTCTTGAAGACTGGGACTACCTGTGCTCTTTTCCAATCATTTGGTACCTTCCATTCCTCTAGAGACTTGCGGTACACGGCTGTTAGAAGGGGGGCAAGTTCTTTCGCGTACTCTGTGTAGAATCGAATTGGTATCCCGTCAGGTCCAGTGGACTTTCCTCTGTTGAGTGATTCCAGTTGCTTTTCTATTCCTTGGACACTTATTTCGATGTCAGCCATTTTTTCGTTTGTGCGAGGATTTAGAGAAGGAACTGCAGTGCGGTCTTCCTCTGTGAAACAGCTTTGGAAAAAGGTGTTTAGCTTTTCAGCTTTACGCGTGTCATCCTCTGTTTCAGTGCCATCATCATCCCGTAGTGTCTGGATATGCTGTTTCGATCCACTTACTGATTTAACGTAAGACCAGAACTTCCTAGGATTTTCTGTCAAGTCGGTACATAGAATTTTACTTTCGAATTCACTGAACGCTTCGCGCATAGCCCTCCTTACGCTAACTTTGACATCGTTTAGCTTCTGTTTGTCTGAGAGGTTTTGGCTGCGTTTAAATTTGGAGTGAAGCTCTCTTTGCTTTCGCAGTAATTTCCTAACTTTGTTGTTGTACCACGGTGGGTTTTTCCCGTCCCTCACAGTTTTTCTCGGCACGTACCTGTCTAAAACGCATTTTACGATTGCCTTGAACTTTTTCCATAAACACTCAACATTGTCAGTGTCGGAACAGAAATTTTCGTTTTGATCTGTTAGGTAGTGTGAAATCTGCCTTCTATTACTCTTGCTAAACAGATAAACCTTCCTCCCTTTTTCTTATATTCCTATGAACTTCCATTTTCAGGGATGCTCCAACGGCCTTATGATCACTGATTCCCTGTTCTGCACTTACAGAGTCGAAAAGTTCGGGTCTGTTTGTTATCAGTAGGTCCAAGATGTTATCTCCACGAGTTGGTTCTCTGTTTAATTGCTCGAGGTAATTTTCGGATAGTGCACTCAGTATAATGTCACTCGATGCTCTGTCCCTACCACCCGTCCTAAACATCTGAGTGTCCCAGTCTATATCTGGTAAATTGAAATCTCCACCTAAGACTATAACATGCTGAGAAAATTTATGTGAAATGTATTCCAAATTTTCTCTCAGTTGTTCTGCCACTAATGCTGCTGAGTCGGGAGGTCGGTAAAAGGAGCCAATTATTAACCTAGCTCGGTTGTTGAGTGTAACCTCCACCCATAATAATTCACGGGAACTATCCACTTCTACTTCACTACAGGATAAACTACTACTAACAGCGACGCACACTCCACCACCGGTTGCATGCAATCTATCCTTTCTAAACACCGTCTGTGCCTTTGTAAAAATTTCGGCAGAATTTATCTCTGGCTTCAGCCAGCTTTCTGTACATATAACGATTTCAGCTTCGATGCTTTCTATCAGCGCATGAAGTTCCGGTACTTTACCAACGCAGCTTCGACAGTTTACAATTTTAATACCGATTGCTGCTTGGTCCCCGCATGTCCTGACTTTGCCCCACACCCGTTGAGGCTGTTGCCCTTTCTGTACTTGCCCAAGGCCATCTAACCTAAAAAACCGCCCAGCCCATGCCACACAACCCCTGCTACCCGTGTAGCGGCTTGTTGCGTGTAGTGGACTCCTGACCCATCCAGCGGAACCCGAAACCCCACCACCCTATGGCGCAAGTCGAGGAATCTGCAGCCCACAGGTCGCAGAACCGTCTCAGCCTCTGATTCAGACCTTCCACTCGGCTCTGTACCAAAGGCCCGCAGTCAGTCCTGTCGACGATGCTGCAGATGGTGAGCTCTGCTTTCATCCCGCTAGCGAGACTGGCAGTCTTCACCAAATCAGATAGCCGCCGGAAGCCAGAGAGGATTTCCTCCGATCCATAGCGACACACATCATTGGTGCCGACATGAGCGACCACCTGCAGATGGGTGCACCCTGTACCCTTCATGGCATCCGGAAGGACCCTTTCCACATCTGGAATGACTCCCCCCGGTATGCACACGGAGTGCACATTGGTTTTGTTCCCCTCTCTTGCTGCCATATCCCTAAGGGGCCCCATTACGCGCCTGACGTTGGAGCTCCCAATTACCAGTAAGCCCACCCTCTGCGACTGCCCGGATCTTGCAGACTGAGGGGCAACCTCTGGAACAGGACAAGCAGCAATGTCAGGCCGAAGATCAGTATCAGCCTGAGACAGAGCCTGAAACTGGTTCGTCAGACGAACTGGAGAGGTCTTCCGTTCAGCCCTCCGCAATGTCTTTCGCCCCCTGCCACACCTCGAGACGACCTCCCACTCTACCACAGGTGAGGGATCAGCCTCAATGCGGGCAGTATCCTGGGCAACCACAGTCCTAGTCCGATCGGGGGATGCGTGGGACGAGCTGGCAGTCTCCGACAAACCCCCATCCGGACCCACACAGTGATGCCCATTGGCAACAGCCTCAAGCTGTGTGACCGAAGCCAACACTGCCTGAAGGTGGGAGCGAAGGGATGCCAACTCAGCCTGCATCCGAACACAGCAGTTGCAGTCCCTATCCATGCTAAAAACTGTTGTGCAAAGAACGTCTGAACTAATGTACAGAGAGCGCAAACAAATCGACACAAAATTTAAACGGTTATTAAAATACAAGATTGCCTAGTAAATGCAGTAATGCTGCTACTTGCGCACTTCTGACACACTGCTCGGCGGCGGAAGGAGACTACGCGATTTACACTATTCGGGTACTAAAACGCGATGCTACAACTCTCAAATACTATAATACGCCCGGAATTTATGAATTAAACATTGCAAGTACCAAAAGCAACGATAATACTTACATTTTGCGTTATTTTTGGCCCCAGTGGCATTTAAGTCTGAGTGAATGTAGACATAATTGTAGACACGAAATAATTTATGTGATAGAATACTAGGTAAGGCTATACTACGGAATAGGCAACAAATACAGTAATTCATAGATTTAGACAGTGAATCTTCCATATAACCGTTCCATGCCTGTACCATAGTGCATCAGTCAGTATGGCGGTGAGAGGTCTTACGTAAATATTCTACATCTACACCATAGTTTAACATGTATAGTAGCGACACTGCTGTGAAAATTGTTAAAGTCTGACAGTTGGAATTACACTTGCAACTCTAGCGGCGAGAAAGCCAGCCGCAAGATTAATCTTTGTTTTTAATTATTTTTCTAGTTAACGAAATAGTTATATTTTTGCGTTCCAAGCACTGGTAAATGATAGAGATACGAATGAACGTGAAATGAATGAAAAAGTAGCTGAATCTCAACGATTCAGTGACATAAGCTATAAATTATTCGTGAAGAAACAGCCTCGAACAGAAAGTACTGAAGCTCAAATTCAGAAATAAGTTCAGCTGAAGATTTTACAAAGGACCGTGTTCCGTAAGGATAGATTGAATACAGTTGGTCGTGGGGTGTTAATTGCTGTCAGTAGTAGTTTACCTTGTAGTGAAATTGACGTAGCTGGTACCTCAGAGTTAATATGAATAGAGTTTATACTGTACATCCAGAATAAATTAATAATTGGTTCAATTTACCGCTCACTTGACTCAGATGATACAGGTGCAGTCTTGTTTCAAATAGATACCCTCTCATACAATTAAGGTTGTTGGTTATTTCAATCTACCTTTGACGTGTTAGCAAAATTACATGTTTAATGCCGGCGGTAGGCATGAAATGTCCGAAATTCTCTCCCATGGACTCGTCTGACTTCTGGTACTGAACCATACATTCTGCTTGATCACAGCTGACATGATAGTCTACCTGTAGTAGTAGGACTGGAGGAGAATTTACAACCCTACTCGTATAAGTCGTACTCAAACTTGAAGCACTTACAAATAAAAACAAGCTGACAGAACAGTTTAAATGCACTGAAACTGGCAGGAAAGAGTGTCCCCTTCATAGAAGTTGAATCCAAAATTAAATCCGGCTGATATTGCTCGCATCACAAATAAATAACAGCCTTAAATAAGGAGGCGGGCGAGACAGAGAGAGGTCTCAAAGAAATGATACAGCGGCAGTACACGACCTGACGCTAGCTAGGTTGCAGCAGGGATGATCTCAAGGGCGTGAAAAGGTTTACTGTTTGCCCAACAGCGCGCTAGCAGTTCCGACATTGCCTCAGCAAACAGATAGACAGCGCGTGAGTGTTTTATTTGCTACTTGTATATGTTTGCACTGAACTGTTAGTACTGTTATCATTCGTCACTTTCTCAGTGCTGGGCTGTGAGTGCCAGTTCGTACTCTTTGCTGGCCTGGTGAAGGAAAATTCAGGTAGCTACAGTAGTAATAACACCGATATAGGTAAATGGTTACACTGGGTGTTTGGTATGGCTTTTCTCCCTCCCGATCAAGTTGGGGGTGCTTTCGTTGTTTTTAATGAGCATTAAATCTGTAAGTGAAAATGAATAAAAATAGTTTATTTGTGTCTTTAATTAACTCGATGATGCATCATTATGGGCATGAGTGTTTCATCAAGCATTTTTAACGATATCTATTACTTGTCATGTTTAACAATCAGAGTGAGTCCTACGTCTCTGAGAATAGGAACAAAAATGCTGTAGTGCCAATTTTACTTGTTTTATCTTCCGCGTCCATATGACCACTTCAACATCAGGTAAAACTTAGTCTGCATGCAGTCGGGATCACCCGGATCTCGTGACTCACTGACAATTTAATAGCCAACGAGTTATCGAGACTCACGTGGTGGCAGCACGATTGAAAGGAGTGCTTCTTCAAACGGTAACCTTTCCTAAGTGCGAAAGAGTGCTTTCATTCCCTGTATTTCAACAAAAACGCTATTTAAAAGTTCGGCATTGGTTGAGAGTTGGACACTGAGCACAAACTTCTGTCTGTGAGTCACTAAATGTCCGTGAATAAAGGCTAAATCTGTCATGCTGTTACGAGAAGTCCAGTCAAACACCAGAGAGCCCAAGCTCGCAGCATAGGTTACCAAGAAGAAGGTAGTCTGTGTATACATTGATGTAGACTCAGGGGGGCACTGGCTTGTTGTCGCTGTACGGGCAGCTTTATTCAGCTCCGGAGACAACGTGTCCACGGGATCACACGACGTGACGTGGCGAAGGAGGGCGCGTCTCTGGGGCGTTGCGTTGCGATGCGCTCGCGCCTGCTGCGCTGCTAGTTGTAGGAGTGAGTGAATAGCCCCGTACTATCAGAGTCGCTGGCTGCAGCTCTAACAAGAAGCTTGTGCCACTGTAAACGCTCAGGTATCTTTCTACCAACATGGCGCCTAATCTGTTAATCCGTGTGGTCTGGTCGCTGTCTATACCGATCGAAGGAGCACGTGTTGTTCCTTCGAAGCCAAGCTATAGACAGAGGGCGGCTGTTCTTCCAGGGTCATGTAAAATCTCCAGCCTGGAGAAAAACAACAGTGTCATCGGAGTGGCACTACCTCTTGTATATATAAAGATGGTATCTGTTCGAAGGCTCACTGGCCATTTGACCATCTTCTGTGCGGGTGCGGGTGCACAGTGTCCGAACTCTTACGGGAATCGGCAAAAAGCCGCGAGTAATGAGTATAATGGGCAGGGACACTATGAATATAGTGCGGGACAATAAATTGGAAACTAGAGTCTCACGGGGAGGCGTGCCAGAGATAACTCCCTGCAGTCGCACTATCCTCCGTGGCTCAGATGGATGGAGCGTCTGCCATGTAAGCAGGAGATCCTGGGTTCGGGGCACACGTTTTCAACTGTCCCCGTTGACTTATATGCATTGTGTATGCAGCAAGGGTATTCATTTCATTGTGACTACATTTTGTGACAAACGTAGCTGGGTCCTCAGCAACAGTTACTGATAGAAGAACGGTGTAATGCTGGGATGCGAGGCTGAGGCAACCTTTTTACTGCTAATTTCACCTTGGAGATGTATTCTCGCTCCTGAAGGTGGGCATACGAGGGACCTACAATCCAAGTCGCCATCTTGGCGATAATATTTAATAATTTTTTCGTTAGTGTAGGAAGTATACTATCTGATAGCGTATACGGACACCCATTACTAGACATTAACGTGAGCTTTGCCTTAATAATCATTTGAACTCTGCTGCTAACACTTTCACTGAGGTCTAAATGTCGATGGACCAATGGTAAGCTATTCCTCCTCAAGAGCCAAAACCAGAGAAGATGGTGACATAGCACGCTGGGATCTGCGGCGAAGACGACTTCTAACTCACACCAAAGGTTCTACGATCAGATCGGGCTGGGAATTTGAGCCGGCCAGTCCATTTCAGGAATGTTGTCCACAAACCATTGGCTCATAGATGCTGCTTTGACAGAGAGCATTGCCATGCTGATACAGTTATCGTCTCCGAACTGTTGCTCTGCTGCACACACTACACAGTGCCGTAAAATGTGTTCACATGCCTCCGCATTTTGCGTTTCCTTAAGCACATATAGAGGGGACCAAACCCTAACCATGAAAAACAACCCCATACCGTAATACTACCTCTGCCGTACTTAGCCGTTGGCATTACACTAGTTCTCAAGGCATTCGCCAAACCCAGACCCTTCCATCGGACTGCCACATGGTATAGCATGATCCATCACTACAAATCACTCGTTTCCAGCCATCCAGTGTCCAGTGGCGTCGTCCTCCATACCACATCACGCGACGGTTAGCGTTAACTACAGGAATAGGTGTCTTTCAAGGAGCTGCTCGAAAATCGTAACCCTAATCTTTTTAGTTCCCAACGTTGCATAGCCTCCTGTTAGCACTCATGAGTGATTCCTTCCGTTGACTCTATAACCGCCCTCTTCAGTGCTAGACTGCCCCTGCCTGGCGGTAAATGAGGTCTACCTGGCCTTGGTTCAGCTGTGATTTTCCTTCGTGTTCCCACTTCAGTCACGTCACCAACAGCCGACTTGGGCAGCTTTACGAGCACTGAAATATCCCTGATGAATCTGTTACTCAGGCGGAGTCCAACGAGTAGTCCACATTCGAAGTCACTGAACTCAGCTGACCTACCCATTCTGCTGTTACTGATCGTTTACTGACAACACAAAACGATATTCCCTGGGTCTTTTTATACTAGCAGGTCGACCTCTCGTGATATCTGGTGATCCAGTCTGCATTACGTAGGAGTGTCCTGATACTTTTCATAGTGTACCTCTTTAACTTAGGAACAAAGTTATCTTGTCCTTCGACCTTCGTCGCCTCCAGTAAATAGACAAAACTAAAATCCTGTGTTTGGTCGGTTCCCTGGTTCTTGGCTTTAACTACATTATTGTACGTAGCCTTTTATTTTACAATCGGCATTGCCACCTCTGGGATTGTTGTATCACGATATGACTCGTCTGTGTGCCGGGCAGTACAGTGACAGCTTGTGTGTGACTTCAACACGAGCGTTCGATTATGGGGCTACGGCCTTGAAACTAGTCCTGACTAACTACATGAAGGAAAGGAACTATAGCTGTGAAAAATTACTTTCTGAAATACAATCCGCTACAGTCCTGCGACAACATTCTTAGACATCATTATGAATCTGTATATTATTGAAGGGGGAAGACGTTCACCCAATCCTACTTGCAGGTTGCCTACCTAAGGTCTTTCAGGGGAACAGAAATTTGATTGTCAGTATTTCTCACAACACTAACCGAATATACAGATATAAAATGTTGTCATAATCTACTTATTAAGAGATGTAATCTTAAGTTACAGGTTTAACGCAGTAAGTGCTGTATTAAAGACTACCTTAGCGCCGCTGCTTCGCTTGCGCGGATTATGTGGTCTGCACAGACTGTTTTTTTTATCTTTAACGAATTTTTATATTGATAAGAAATTGTAACGTCTTCTAAATTTTTCATGCTAATTAATATACTTCAGGCCGAAAGACGATTGTGTGAGCTGGAATAAGAGGTCTTTGTTAACCGTGCGTTTAGAGTTCTTGTGGTTTTACCGCACGCGCACGCGCACACCATCCCCCCCCCCCCCCCTCTCTCTCTCTCTCTCTCTCTCTCACACACACACACACACACACACACACACACTTCCTTAGAAATAACAATTTTAATAGATTTTGATTTAAAATGTGTTAATATACCGATGACGAAATACACTCCTGCAAATTGAAATAAGAACACCGTGAATTCATTGTCCCAGGAAGGGGAAACTTTATTGACACATTCCTGGGGTCAGATACATCACACGACCACACTGACAGAACCACAGGCACATAGATACAGGCAACAGAGCATGCACAATGTCGGCACTAGTACAGTGTATATCCATCTTTCGCAGCAATGCAGGCTGCTATTCTCCCATGGAGACGATCGTAGAGATGCTGGATGTAGTCCTGTGGAACGGCTTGCCATGCCATTTCCACCTGGCGCCTCAGTTGGACCAGCGTTCGTGCTGGACGTGCAGACCGCGTGAGACGACGCTTCATCCAGTCCCAAACATGCTCAATGGGGGACAGATCCGGAGATCTTGCTGGCCAGGGTAGTTGACTTACACCTAGAGCACGTTGGGTGGCACGGGATACATGCGGACGTGCATTGTCCTGTTGGAACAGCAAGTTCCCTTGCCGGTCTAGGAATGGTAGAACGATGGGTTCGATGACGGTTTGGATGTACCGTGCACTATTCAGTGTCCCCTCGACGATCACCAGTGGTGTACGGCCAGTGTAGGAGATCGCTCCCCACACCATGATGCCGGGTGTTGGCCCTGTGTGCCTCGGTCGTATGCAGTCCTGATTGTGGCGCTCACCTGCACGGCGCCAAACACGCATACGACCATCATTGGCACCAAGGCAGAAGCGACTCTCATCGCTGAAGACGACACGTCTCCATTCGTCCCTCCATTCACGCCTGTCGCGACACCACTGGAGGCGGGCTGCACGATGTTGGGGCGTGAGCGGAAGACGGCCTAACGGTGTGCGGGACCGTAGCCCAGTTTCATGGAGACGGTTGCGAATGGTCCTCGCCGATACCCCAGGAGCAACAGTGTCCCTAATTTGCTGGGAAGTGGCGGTGCGGTCCCCTACGGCACTGCGTAGGATCCTACGGTCTTGGCGTGCATCCGTGCGTCGCTGCGGTCCGGTCCCAGGTCGACGGGCACGTGCACCTTCCGCCGACCACTGGCGACAACATCGATGTACTGTGGAGACCTCACGCCCCACGTGTTGAGCAATTCGGCGGTACGTCCACCCGGCCTCCCGCATGCCCACTATACGCCCTCGCTCAAAGTCCGTCAACTGCACATACGGTTCACGTCCACGCTGTCGCGGCATGCTACCAGTGTTAAAGACTGCGATGGAGCTCCGTATGCCACGGCAAACTGGCTGACACTGACGGCGGCGGTGCACAAATGCTGTGCAGCTAGCGCCATTCGACGGCCAACACCGCGGTTCCTGGTGTGTCCGCTGTGCCGTGCGTGTGATCATTGCTTGTACAGCCCTCTCGCAGTGTCCGGAGCAAGTATGGTGGGTCTGACACACCGGTGTCAATGTGTTCTTTTTTTCATTTCCAGGAGTGTATATTCACTATAACTATATTCCTAGATTTCACTCCATTTGGGTATGAAGTTCCAAAAGCCAATAAAATATGTATTTTTTTAAATTTCTAACCCTGAAGCCAAATACAAATTTTTAGAGTCTTAATTTTGAAAATGATTTCTTAATGGAAATATTTGTATAAAAACTTTCAGTCCCTATTTTACCCACCAGGGATTGAATTTCCGAAAACACTGAAACACATTTTTTTTAAATTTTTAATTTAGAAGTCAAACACAAATTTTCATTGATGTATTTTACAAATTATTTATTTTACGTAATTATTAATAATTTATTTTCAAAAAGTTTCTCCCATTTATTTTCAAAAATAGTTTCACCCAGTATTTTACCCCATTAGTGGTTGAATTTCCAAAAATGCTGAAGCACATATTTTATTTTTGACCGAGAAACCAAATGCTAATGTTCGTAGTTCCAGCTTTAAAATTGCCTTGATAGTAACTTATTTTCAAAAAACCTTTCATTTTCTACTTCTCTTCCTTAGGGGGTCGAATTTCGAACTATCACTTACTAGAAGAAAACTACAGTATAAGACCTCTTCAAAATTCAAGCTTCTGTACTTAGCGGTTTGGACTAGACGACGGTTAGTGAATCAGTCAGTCAGGACATTGCCTTTTATGTGCACAGATAGTATCAGCGTATACGAGTATATACTGAGGTAGCGTAACTCCCGGCGCCCAAATTAAAGAGTGTGTATTCATCTAGTGCTTCAGAATCAGAGTGCTTAGTGACTTGCAAAAGGCTTTACACACAATTTCAAACCTTTTCGAAACTTTTTCTCGCTGACACGCGCCACAAAATAATGAAAGGAAATTTATGGATTACTAGGTTTTCGCTGTTCATGCAGTAAAACTTGAATATAAGGCATGACTCTTAATTTATTACTTCGTTCCTGCTGATTCTATTTGCAACACATTTGCAGACAGTATTTACGCATACCACTGAGTGTACCTGCAAACGTGTCATAAGAACACACAATTCAAGAAGTATGACATCATAAACATAGAGATATGGGCCGGCCGGTGTGGCCGTGCATTTCTAGGCGCATCAGTCTGGAGCCGCGTGACCGCTACGGTCGCAGGTTCGAATCCTGCCTCGGTCATGGGTGTGTGTGATGTCCTTAGGTTGGTTAGGTTTAAGTAGTTCTAAGTTCTAGGGGACTGATGACCACAGATATTAAGTCCCATAGTGCTCAGAGCCATTTGAAAAGCCATAGAGATATGTGAAAAACTTAAATGTCTTCAACTATAAAGATTGTAGGCAATTAAAGGAAGTTATTGAAAACTTTAACTCATTCGTAAAGTAAGCAGATATCTGAAGCTCTTTTATGCTTGGGAATTCGATTTATCAAAGAATCGGGATCTTTTCGGTGGCGGGGGGTTGGTGTTCATTACTATTACGTCTATTTATGTCCCTCTTCACCACTATTAATTCTACTATTATTGACAGATAATAACAGAAATATGTTTATCTGTACCATACTAAATTGTTAGATATTAACAATGTTGCAGTTTTTGCATCAAATGACCCACATGGGACGGCACCCTAGTCTGTAGGTGCTGTGCCGCCACAGCTCTGAGTAGGCCTACTGCAGAGGGCGTTGACAGACTATAAAATCTTCGTCCGTTCCTCGGTCTCTTCGTCTGCATACTTTCCTCCTACTCTCACTTGCTGCAGAGCGTATTCCCCGGTTCTAGTGTGCATTGTCATATTCGTTGTGGACTGTCGACCCATGACGGCGCACATCTCTCTGGCTTCTAGGATTCCTACAGTGCGCAGACCAGGACCACAAGGACATACTGCAGGAGGGGAGGGGGGGGGGATAAGGAGAAGGGGGCGGGTCGATTCAGATAAGGTACCTTCCAAGCCTTTCTGGACAGTGCGTCAGCAATGTTGTTCAGGAACTCGTAATACCGCTATGGCAGCGCGAGTTAACCGTTAGCCATAATGCCCATTTGGTATGTCGAGTTCTGGTACAGTACATAATAATAAACGTGATGTGTTCCAAGCCGGTTGTGTATACAGGAACAATAAGAGATAATTTGAAATTTGACGCAGTAGCTAAACTGTAGCTAAACAAACTTACACTGTTTCATGGTAGAGTGATTTTGTCACCTGGTATCAATTGTTTCGCCTCTACCCCTTAATTTAAAAACGTGACTGTTTCGACGTGACTGTTTAAGCGGTTATGTAACAAGAAAAATTTCTGCATCTGTCTTTTACCTGCTGGATTCCCCTTACCCAGTGTCCAATGTGCAAGTAATATTCCGAGAAGTGATTATGTAATTCTACGCAAATATCCTCACTCAAGGACGCAGAACTTCGGCCGACCGTGAAGAGCAAAGAATGCGCTTATGTTAAATAAACTTGTAATTGTCGTTTTCTTCCAAAGATTTACCGTTCGTGAAGACAAAATAATGTAAAATAACGTGTTAAACAAAAATAATGCACATTGAATGAAATTTACTTACAAAAAGCGAAGCAGGTAAGTTACTTGGACCATGCAAGATCGTAAATTACCTTACATAGAATGTAATACTTTTTTCCTATTCCAGTCTTTGCTTGTTACGACGTACTGGAATGCGAAGTGGGAACACACGTTTTTGCAACGTTCACATGTCTTAAAATTAATATATTCCAACACATCTGCAAGTATGAAAATAGCCATCTGCGTCTTCACTGCTTCAGGCAGCTCTGTAGTATGGTTATGACACTACACAACAGGACCACACGCAGTTGATATGTGCGGTAACGATTTCAGCGGTAGTCTCAGCACTACAGAATCGACCTTCTCTGCTAACATGTAATACGCTAATATGTAATACGCTAAATTTCGGGTTGCACAAAACGACAGCGGTGCGGTCAGCCGAATCAACCTGTATACCTGTGTCCCCATTATTCTTTTTACTGGAGCAAACATGTTAAATAGCTACTCTATTATTTAATAACAATGCTTGACTCATATATCATTTAATTAGTTTCTGGATTGTAATCATCGTAAAAGCAGCTCGGAAACTGAATCTAAGGGCGTTGTGATTTCCCTGTGAAGGTAAGATCTGCGACAATGAACGATCTGGTCCAGTGAGTCAAAAGAATGTCACCCGAATAGGCTATTCAAATGTTTCAAATGGCTCTGAGCACTATGGGACTCAACTTCTAAGGTCATAAGTCCCCTAGAACTTAGAACTACTTAAACCTAACTAACCTAAGGACATCACACACATCCATGCCCGAGGCAGGATTCGAACCTGCGACCGTAGCGGTCACGCGGTTCCAGACTGTAGCGCCTTTAACCGCTTGGCCACATCGGCCGGCGAATAGGCTATTAATCAGGGGTAAAGATTAATGTTAGAGAAGTGACGATGAGGATATATTAAGCTTCCAGTGTATGAGTGATGATGCAGATAAGTGTCACATTTCAAAACGTCCAGCTGGCGTATATCTAGCAGGTATGATTCTCAGTTACTAACGAAGCGCAACTATTGAGAACTATTGAGAAAGAGAGGCAATGTGATAGGTGGCCGTATGGTGATGGCTAAATGTCAATAAATGCATTTTTTTCTGTCTGTGCCCCTTCCTTTCTTTCGTCCTTCCTTTTCTTTCTTTCTTTCCTTCCTTCCTTCCTTCCTTCCTTCCTGTTTGTCTTTATCTTTTCCAGATAAACTTTCTCCTAGACCCACTACTGTCTTTAACAATTATTATAGTGCCTGTACCATTGTTTTCCATTGCAGGAGATCGTGCTGCGCAATGGGTCGATGACGTTCGACTGGTGGCGCGAGCCGCCCGTGGACCCAGTGATGCACGTGTACATCTACAACGTGACGAACGCGGACGCGTTCCTCAACAACGGCGACAAGCCCATCCTGGAGGAGCTCGGACCCTTCGTCTACATGTAAGCTCACTTTCTAAATTACCCGCATCCGCCTGTGCTCAGCAGTGTGCTAATATGATCACAGCACTCATAGGTTCGCTTGACACTTCATAAAAGCGCTTCGCAGTGAAGCAAGTACTGTGGAGCGCAAAGAGTTTGAGCTATTAAGGGAAAGGTCTCAGACACGGCCAACCGATCCTGCTCATGCTGTATGTATCCACTCGCTCGTATACAGCTCGAAGCGAAAGATTATAAGAAAATATATGCACACATCAGAAAAGGTTTCGCATCACCCCGGTTTCCAGAACTCCCGAAGATCGACGTTGACTGTGGATATTGTATCACAGACAGTCCATTTGACTGAAACTTCCTGGCAGATTAAAACTGTGTGCCCGACCGAGACTCGAACTCGGGACTTTGCCTTTCGCGGGCAAGTGCTCTACCAACTGAGCTACCGAAGCACGACTCACGCCCGGTACTCACAGCCTTACTTCTGCCAGTACCTCGTCTCCTACCTTCCAAACTTTACAGAAGCTCTCCTGCGAATCTTGCAGAACTAGCACTCCTGAAAGAAAGGATAAAATGCTCCTCATCGCACTAATCTTACTCGGAATTGTTTTCATACAACGAGGCTTAAAATTTTAATTGTTTATAAATGAAAGTCATTTCGAAATTCTACTACTCTATTATTCCACATTGATTTAATAATTTAATTAACCCCCGTATTACAACCAATTTCGACAAAAATACAAATGAAGAAAACCTAGTGAATACATCGGGGACGCGAATATAGGTTATCTGTTGTCCAGCGAGATGCCTTGATCGTTACGACAGCGCCGCTTTAGTTGAACAGCGTATATATTATGGGTAGATAAACGGTAGTTTCAATAGTTTCTTTCCTCACTTTCTAGGAAAATATGTGTTTGTAGACTCCATACAAGCAGCTCACTTCCAAAAGGTACAAATCCATAATAATATCTAATTTAACAGGAGGAACAAAATCGTTTTACAACTACAATAGCATCAGAATACGTTTTGTACCTTTGTTTCTATGCTCAGACAGATGAGACACATAACGCCAAATATTTATGTTAAATGTTTATTTGTTTAATTGTTATTGCATAAATAAAAATGGATTCGGTACCCTTCGACAGAAAATTGTGTTAAGTTTGATAACTGTTGTTCTGGAGTTTCTGTTGGTGATTATTCATCTGATATATCATACATCATAATTCAATTAAAAACTGACAATGACCATAAAAACACCAGACATATCCGTAAAACATACAATAACATGTAAATAAATGTTGGCTGTGTTGTGTGACGTCCTTACGAAGAGGAGCAACGATTGGCTGCCCGGATCTGGTACTCTTGGAAGTAAAATAAGACTGGATACGGTACTCATCATCATGGACAGCAAGTGTTAGGGGCAAATATATGACCGATATGGTACGTTTTGGCATAAGAAGGTAATAGTTCTAAGTGGTGCTGCCACTTGTTCTCATTTTTCAATTTTTCGGGTATGTTATCTTTCGGAAATTAGCTTCTTGTATATGAAGACAAAAAATGCTGAGTTTTCAATTAGTTTTAAAATTTTGTCAGTTTTGAGTCGATAACGCTTCATGAACTCTGGGGGTGGTTATCTTAAAAACAGGGGAGCGTTGAACCGAAATATCTTAATCTTTCGTTTTAGGTTATACACAATCGACCTGCCAAATATGAACCGAATCGGTTGGCCGTGCCTGAGACCCTTCCCTTTATAAGATACTTTTACATTAAATATTGGAGATAATTTTAAATGGTAAAAAATTATTGTGTGAAAATTGCAATAACTATATTGCAATGGAAGTGTTAATTTGCTATCCACAGGTGTATGCTTTACGTGGTCCTGAAGTTCTGAAAATAGTATATATTACTTATTGCAAACTTTAATAGTCTTGATTACAATACAATCCAATAGTAATTAGGCGAACTTTACATCACTTTCGCTGTAATTGATACCTGAGAGATCAGTGTTGACCACCACAAAAACGTCACTGTAACTTATCAAAATATCCAAAATCTGACAAGATCACGTCTGTGGGGATACTGAACCTTATTATGTCTCCCTTTGGTTCTACTAGCCGACTGACATGCACTGACCATAATTTAAGATATTTTGACAAGTTATTCTGACTTTGTGGTAGTAAACACTGTCTAACGGCTGATGCATCAGTTACGGTGAAAGCGTTGTAAAGATAGGTATGGTTAACCTAAGCTGGTTGTCTAGTTACTATTGGATTTTAGTGCGATCACGGCTAGTAAAATTCGTTATAAATAACATAGAACCACGTGTGTCCGTCACCTGATCTACATCTACATCTACATGGATACTCTGCAAATCACAGTGCCTGGAAGAGGGTTCATCGAACCACCTTCACAATTCTCTATTATTCCAATCCCGTATAGCGCGCGGAAAGAATGAACACCTATATCTTTCCGTACAAGCTCTGATTTCTATTTTATCTTGGTGATCGTTCCTCCCTATGTAGGTCGGTGACAACAAAATATTTTTGCATTCGGAGAAGAAAGTTGGTGACTGGAGTTTCGTGAGAAGATTCCGTCCCAACGAAAAACGCCTTTCTTTTAATGATGTCCAGCCTAAGTCCTGTATCATTTCAGTTACACTCTCTCCCATATTTCGCGATAATACAAAACGTGCTGCCTTTCTCTGAACTTTTTTGATGTACTCCGTTAGTGCCATCTGGTAAGGATCCAACACCGAGCAGCAGTATTCTAAGAGGACGAACAAGCGTAGTGTAGGCAGTCTCCTTAGTAGGTCTGTTACATTTTCTAAGTGTCCTGACAATAAAACACAGTCTTTGGTTAGCCTTCCCCACAACATTTTCTATGTGTTCCTTCCAATTTAAGTTGTTCGTAATTGTAATTCCTAGGTATTTACTGGAATTTACGGCCTGTAGATTTGACTGATTTATCGTGTAGCCGAAGTTAAACGAATTCCTTTTAGCACCCATGTGGATGACCTCACACTTTTCGTTATTTAGGGTCAACTGCCAATTCTCGCACCATTTAGATATTTTTTTCTAAATCATTTTGCAATTTGTTTTAATCTTCTGATGACTTTATTAGTCGACAAACGACAGCGTCATCTTCAAACAGCCTAAGACGGCTGCTCAGATTGTCTCGCAAATCGTTTATGTAGATAAGGAACAGCAAAGGGCCTATAACACTACCTTGGGGAACGCCAGAAATGACTTCTGTTTTACTCGATGACTTTCCGTGAATTACTACGAACTGTGACCTCTCTGACAAGAAATCTCAAATCCAGTCACATAACTGAAACGATGTTCCATAAGCACGCAATTTCACTACAAGCCGCTTGTGTGGTAAAGTGTCTAAAGCCTTCTGGAAATCCAGAATTACGGAATCGATTTGAAATCCCTCGTCAATAGCACTCAACGCTTCATGGGAATAAAGAGCTAGTTGTGTTTCACAAGAACGATGCTTTCTGAACCCATGTTGACTGTGTGTCAATAGACCTGATTTTGTCAGGTTCAGAAGTTAATATTATTCAGTCTGAACTCAGGGTGTTTAAGTACCTCAGTGTAAATTAGAGTTCTTAATTTACATCTATTTTCTTCCGTTGTGAATTATATTAATAATTTCATCTTCAGTGGGTGGGGTATTTCGTGTGTGTGTGTGTGTGTGTGTGTGTGTGTGTGTGTGTGTGTGTGTGTGTGTGTGTGTGTGCGTGCGTGCGTGTTGCTATTGATGATTAGTGCGATTTTTTTCCCATTGATTGAATAATGGTGCGCTGGCCAATCGACGGGAACGCGTTGGTCGGTGACGCATCGGGCTAGCTGTGTGGCGGTCTAGCAGGCTGCTCACGAAGCTGCTGACCGCGCCGTCTCTTAACGCGGGTTGCGCGACGTCTTGTTTTGCAACGTCGGCGCTCAGTGTGTGCGCTAGGAGGGGCCCACGTCTTACCGCCCTGCGGCAGTTGCCAATCGTAACTCGTGTTGCCCTAACCCGACCAGCCTTATCTCGTCCTTCACTTAAACGTAACGCCACAACTGTTCATTTGCAACCTGTAGAACTATTCATCCAGAAGCGCTTCTAGACGCATAATTGATAAGACTTTGAGTGAAACTTCCTGGCAGATTAAAACTGTGTGCCGGACCGAGACTCGAACTCGGGAAATTTGCCTTTCGCGGGCAAGCGCTCTACCAACTGAGCTATATCCTTTCTTTCAGGAGTGCTACTTCTGCAAGGTTCGCAGGAGAGCTTCTGTAAAGTTTGGAAGGTAGGAGACGAGGTACCGGCAGAAGTAAAGCTGTGAGGACGGGGCGTGAGTCGTGCTTGGGTAGCTCAGTTGGTAGAGCACTTCCTCGCGAAAGGCAAAGGTCCCGAGTTCGAGTGTCGGTCCGGCACACAGTTTTAATCTGCCAGGAAGTTTCATATCAGCGCACACTCCGCTGCAGAGTGAAAATCTCATTCAAGACTTTGAATACTTGAAGTTTTGCCAGGACATGAGGAATTTCTCGAATGTACAGATTTCATTGTTGTTATCTAAGTAAGCCAGAGCTCCAAATGTAAAGTTAGGTTACAATCTATCGGGAATCGCTAAATCTGCTTCTCAAAAACAAAAATTCAGCGATCTCTCTCTCTCTCTCTCTCTGATGATGATGATGATGATGATGATGATGATGATGATGATGATGATGATGATCTGTTGGTATAGAAAATATTTACGTACATATGAGTAACTGACAACCGACTGTTCCTCGAAGCAACGCTGATCCATTGAACATTGCACACGAAACTTGAAAATTAATAAATAATGCTGAAATAACGAAAACATAAAAATACCGGACAAGTGCGACTAAGACTCACACTTTGAGAGTTCCGCAGAAAATTCTGTATTTACACAGCAGCAGCAGCAGCAACAACAACAACAATAATAAATAATTCTGTGGGGCTCAGTGGCCTAGTGCAGGTCTTTCTATTGAACGCCACTTCGGCGACTTCAGTGTCCCTAACCTATCCCAGTTATCCAACTGGGCAAAGGGGACCTACAGTTTGACGTGCCCTCGAACCGCGTGTTGTTTCGGGCGACTCTGCACATTGAGAGGTGAAGGCTAGGTTAAAACGGAAGACGGAAATTTCCGTGGTCCAATTGAGATTCGAACATGCGACCTCTACCGGTAGACTACTAGACCTGACATGTGTATAAATAATTCATCTTTTAGTTTTGATGAGAAAGTTCCAGTCAGTATCAAAATATGTGACTTAAATGGTCGCATCTTTTGATTACATTAACTTAAAAGCTTAAATATTTTACACCGTCAAGGGACTGTAGACCTTAGCACCTGACATAAATTTCCCGCTTGATATCCCTATCTTTCATGAGAAAAAGGACTCTTAATAGTCTGACTCAGTCGGACGACAAAATTATCCTGTAAAGGTTCCGTTTTGACCTATTGAGGTACGGAGCTCTAAAATTACACTAAGGAAATTAAGACTCGAATTTTTTCGACATTCAGTATGCATGACAATATGCTAACGAAAACATGAAGTTCATAAAGGAAGGTAATTGTAACAAAGCACACCGTTTTTTAATTAATTAGTTCCGGGTCTAGGCCCCTCGTCGCATCGTAGCTCTGATTTCTCATACAATTTTCTGCGGGTGACTGGACGTCTTATTAATTCTAATTGCATTTTTCCTTCGTTCGCATATGATGTACGTATGTTTTGCTTTGTTGTCAGATATATTTTTCTACTTATTAACCAGACAACGACTTTACTTAACAGACTGTAGATCCTACAGTAGTTAAGAAAAATCATTCATTTAAGGAACTGTGCACCTGGTTGATTTCCTTCTCACTGATTCTTCAAAAAAGAAAGCGGTGTTCTCAAGCCAACTTGTATAAAATAAGACCCTATTGTCACTGCAAAAAGAAAGTAACGTGAACAAGAAGTATTCCAAAATAGAAGCAGTAAGACAACAGGTGTGAATTCGTGTGAGGAAGGGGGGGAGGGGGGGGGGGAACGCGTGGAGGAACGGAAACAAGCAAATAACAAGAAATTGGCACTTGGTCTCTAGTTGGCCATAACTTAAAGAAATAAACTAGATACGTTTTCCAGTACATTGTCAAGACGTAACAGGCATGGGTACAGACTGAAATGAATTCGTGCCTTAATACCTGGAGTCCTTGTTATTCGCTTGTCAAGAGTTACTAGAAATGACAAGTGCCATTTTGTATGTTGAAACACTGTAATCCTGTGCCTCGTGCTCGAGAAGACAATTGTAAACGCCCACCGTCGAGGTTCATCTTATTCACCTTTCCACATCCAAGTGCAGAGTCAGCAGAGACGCCCAATACGCGTTTAAGACCGCGCCGTAACGCCAGTTCCTCCAATCAGCGTCGGCAACCGACAGGACTTTCTTATCCTGCCGTGAGATTGCTATTCGCGGGGGTCGCACTATTCGAATGTAAATAGCGCGTGCGTCGAGCTTGATAATGAAACAAATCCACATGCAGTCGGCGAAAAAAGAGACGACCAGACTGCAGCTGACCTTCGATCGCAAAGTGGAGGTAAGGTGCGAGTAATGCTGTGTTGTTGGGAAAGCCCTCACGGTCGCGGTTGACGCACAGGCGTCGGCAGCAGCGAGAATGGGTTGTGCAAGTCAAACGTTCAGAAACACGCCATGAATGCAGTATTCTTCAGTGCTCCATCTGTTGTCTCAGGACGGAGGTTGATTATAAGATGGTATCAAACAGTGCCCGAACTCTTACGGGAATCGGCAACGCGCCGCGAGTAATGAGTATAATGGGCAGGGGCACTACGAATGTAGTGCGGGACAATACGTTGAGAATGTGGGTTTCGCGGGAGGCGTGCCAGAGATAAATCCCTGCAGTCGCACTATCCTCTGTGTCCACGGTGGCTCAGATGGATAGAGCGTCTTCCATTAAAGCAGGAGATCCCGGGTTCGAGTCCCGGTCGGGGCACACATTTTCATCTGTCCCCGTTGACGTATGTCAACGCCTGTAAGCAGCTAAGGGTGTTCATTTCATTGTAAAAAAAATGTTAGACATCTCTTTAGAATTTTTAAATTAATCATCAGTATACCTTCACGCTTGAGCCGTCTGTACAACGAAGAATATCGAATCTGTATTCAATTACTTGCCATGTTCGTCGTAACATCTTCTGTCACTGTTGCAATCGTATCAGTGATACGACGCCAATACGCGTGAATATCTCCACTTTTGATCGCATACATGTGGTCCTTCACAAAGCCTCATAAGAAGAAATCCAGCGGGGTAATGTTGGAGGAATGTGGCGGCCGGGCAGTGGCTCCTCCGGTTCGGTCCAGCGATTGGCAAATTTTGTATCCAGCAACTTGCGAACAGCCGTTGACTAATGGGGCGGTGTTCTATCTTCTTGAAATGTCATGGATTACAAGTCTTGTATCTGAGGCTATACCCACTGCTCCACTATGCCCAGACGCTGACCCATTCCTATGTTTTCTGCAAAGAGGAACGGTCCAACAATGCTTTCGTGTATTAGCCCATACCAGACGTTCAGTTTAGGGCTATCACATGTTAAATGAGAGCGGCGGATGTTCCGAGCCCCAAATCCGAACGTTATCTTGATTAACCATTCCTAATACATAAAATGTTGTCTCAGCCTTTCCTCAGCCTTTCGCGGCGGCACGTCTGAACAAAATCTTCTCGGTTAATACACAGAGCAAAAGTTATTTCTGATGACGACCTCCGCAAACGCGAGGTATGGTATTTAGAGGCTGTTTTTGGTAAAGCCCAGTAGGAATGACTTCCAAAATCCACGTTTGTCTAGTTCTTTCTCCCATTGTTCGATAACCATGTTTAGGACGACGAACAGAATAGGAGTGTGTTCACCTCCGTGTCTCATACCTGTTTGAATATCGAAGGGTGCTGATATTTCCACCATAAATTTTACTTTAGATTTCGTTTACATTATTATTGTTGTTGTTGTTGTTGTTTCGTGTGGCTCAATGGCCTGGTGTAAGTCTCTTTTTAACTGCAAGTCAGTTCGGCAACTTGATTGTCCATAATATACAGTACCTGCTTTCCAATCGGGAGGGGGAGGGGAGAGAGAGAGAGAGAGAGAGAGAGAGAGAGAGAGAGAGAGCGAGCGCTACTGTTTAAAGTGGACTCTTAAGCACGTGTCGTTCAGCCACTCGAGAGGTAAAGGCGAGACAGATTAAAGGTAGAGTGAACAATTTCCGTGGTCCGACGGGGGTTCGAGCCTGAGGCCTCTCGGTTTCAAGGCTTTACCGCTAGATCACCGACAACCCAGTGCTACCTTTCCCACACATTCCGTGGGAAAACCTCTGCTAGCAGGCTACTGTTCCGAAATCATTACGAAGAGTTAAATCGCCCCACTACCCGCATTTCCACAGCTTCCTTGAAAGCAGGTTTCAGAAATGATGTAACGAAGTAATCTGATGTTACGTACAAATCTAGAACTTTTCTGACCGAACGACGCACGTTTAACATCTTTGATAATAAACAACTCTGATTTTTCTGTGAGACAGTCGCTGCTAAAGAGTACAAAAAGCCAACGACCGAATTACTGCGGCAGTCTTAGACTTCTGTGGAAGATGACCGCTGGTTAGACAGCAGAAACATTAGCAGGAGAAGCTTACATCCGGCTGCAGCCCTGAAATTTCATCGACTATTCAGTACGGCGGAAAATATGGTTATCTACACTTATCATACTTCGCCAAAAGGGTTTTCCGCAGACTCGAAATGCAGCATTATAGTAAACCTTGGTATAAGAGTGCCTCCGAAGTTCACTAGTGTCGCAGTTTTTTCTTAATCTCCATCTCATTGTATTCGAACGTCTGCAGCATATCAATGGGGTGTACTGCCATGCATCCCGCGATCCTCTACAGAGGTTGTTGCTCATGTCGAGCAAGTGGCCTCGACCTGTTTGTTTACATGCTTGGACTAAGACGAATGAGACAACAAATGTCTGTACCAGCACATAAATAAAATGAGGACAAACAGTGAAAAATTTGTTTACAGTGCCCCGCTGTCGCTGGTAAGAACACGTGTACGGGGAACTATACTTGCATCGCTGCCGGCTGCCTGATGTGTTTACTGGGTTGACCGTTACTGTGACAGAACACTGAAAGAAAAGTAGAAAACTGGTTTTGTTGCATAAAAATGTAGCTAACAATCAGATTAATTGGTAGTTTTAAAGTGCCTAGTAGTGGTACGTCTAGAATGTCATCGTTTTGTTGCAGTGGCAGAGGAGGGAGACGTCAGATGGAGATGTCTTCAGAGGACTCCCAAGCAGGCGCAGGTCAAAGAGTGGGGTGGGGTGGGGATAACATGATATGCCCCCTCACAAAAAAGAAAAAAATAATTTTTTTGTAGAAGCGTTAGAAATTTTGACAAGAGTTGTTCAAAACATGAAGAAAATACTGAATTTTTTGGAAAGAATTTTATTTATTCGTCTACATCCATGTTACGCCCTTCAAGATAGACCCAGTTAAATATCGACTTATACCAGCGTTTTTGAAATCACCGGAACACTTCTGGAACTCGATTTCAGTAAATTCGATTTCTTTACAGATTTATTATACTTTTATAGAACACTTTCAGCAACTGTTATCCAGTCTCATCACCTATTACACATTTTAAGTTTTCGTCCAATTTTACACCACTAAAGTATTTGAACTAAGAAAGGTGCTCGGGAAGTCTTCGTCCTTGGCGGCGAGTGTTCGCCGGAGACAAAGGTATTCATCAGGAGTGCTACAGTGGAGTGTGAAAAGGCGACTCTTTTTCTCTGTATACGCGTACATAAACGATCAGACTGGTAGGATGATCAGCGGTCTGCACCCGTTTGCTGATCACGCTGTACTGTACGGGACAGTATCATGTTCAAGTGACAGTAGGAGGATGCATCATGACTTCGAAAAAATGTAAATTAATGCAAATGAGTAGTAAGAACAATCCTGTAATGTTCGAATACAGTATAGTGGAGTTTTACTTGACACGGTCACCTCGATTAAATCCGGAAGCCTTTCAGTAAACAATGCTCCACTTTTTTCCTTCCTCAGAACATTTGTTTTTAATTGTTAAATTGACATTTCTTTTTCACGTACAGATTTCCTACATAGTCCCCATCACAGTCTATGACCTTAGGCAGGCATTTTGTTAGTATGTATTTCCTGTCGGTAAAACTTCTTGTTCTTTGCTCGTAGTCTCGTCTTCACTGCACGAATTACGCTCCCATCATCCTCAAAGTGTGTTCCATTAAGAGAATACATCACTGGCCAAGCAGATGGAAGTCCAAGGGCAACTGGTTTGGGCCATAGCGTGGATGAGGCAATGATGTCCAACCCATTTTGGCGATACGTTCGCCGCGGATTCTGAGACTTCTGTGTAGGCGTGTATTGTATTGGAGCAAGGTTTCTTTAGGACTGTTGTCCGACCGAACACGTCGGGACCTGTTCTGGAGTTTATTCGGTCTTCAGATATCACAAAAGACTGTCATAACATCCCCAGAAGAGAGAACAGCCTTGAATTTTATCTCTTTTGGTGACTACGTCTGGTGCCATTCCAGTGACTGCTTTATGTGATAAGTCCCAATTGGTAAATCGTTCCTAATATGCTTTTTTGCGGTTCACACGAAGTTACTTTGGGCTCTGGACAATATTCGCCGACCGGTATATGATACTCGGTCCTATTAGCCATGAATCTCGCCGAACCCATATCACGTGTGCCGAAACAAAGCCTGTACTGGCACAATCGTATCCCTATCAGAACTGGCTACATTGTAATGTCTTCGATGACTTTTTAATGATTCATACGAAAAAATGTTCCTGTTGTAATAATATCCTTTTACAACTGACTTCTTTTTATAGGGTAAAATGACTAATTTTGAAATATTCATTGTTGAGGTAAATAAACTGATCATTCATAGTTTTCCAAGCAAAGTAACAATAAAAATCTGTTATATAGTGGAATACAGCTAACCAACCGCTTCCGTGTATTCTAGTGGTGACAGGCAGCAGCAGGAGCTGCTGCTGCTGCAGTATTGACTTCTGGAAATTTTTACAGTGGTGCCCAACAGTTGGCAGTATTTGTGCATGACGAAAGGGTTCGACATTTACAAAAGTGTACATGAGGTTTGCATTTGAGAAAAATATTTCTGTTGCAGCTAAAACACAGGAAATGTTCACATTAACGATCGTAGCCAGTGCGTCTGAAATGGATGTTGTAGTGTGCAGTTGCCCCTGCTCAGGTTACGTGGCAAGTACACGCATTCCGTTTCCGCTTCGGCCTTCCTCGATAGTGACGTAACAGGTGTCAGCGGCGAAAGCCACCCGGCGAGCGACAGCGCCAGATTCGAGACGGAGAAAGTGCCGTGTGTGTTTTAACGTCCGCACGCGTACTGCAATGGCTGGCGCGGAAAGCTACGCGCCGCGTCCGATTCGCAGAACGGACGAAACCCGCCAAAAAGGAAAGCTGTCTTGCCATCTGCCAACCTCTAACAAAGCGACACGTGGTATGCTGGATTACAAGAAGAATGGAAATTAAGGTTTAACTCTGAGGATGCTGATTTACTTAACAATAAGTCACCACCAAGAGAAGGCTGCTGTAGTCGATAGTTACTTGTAGTAATCACATTTATTAAGCGTGTTTCTTTTAGAGGACCAGAACCATCACGCAGTATTACTGAAGTAGGTTCCAGTAGCTAGCAGAATTAGTGTAATTGTTTGTTCGGCTTTGTTCCAAGTTAGTAACTATCAGAAACCCTCAATCACACAGTTTCTTTAAAGAATTAAAATCGCATGTATAAAACAGCTTCAATAGCTCTGTTACAAGAAAAGCTAGTTTTTAAGAAACTAAATGATTTCCAGAGATAGAAATACTTCAAAACTTGCTTGGTGGACTTAGCCTGTTAAGCATTTCAGTGCAAATTTGTTTAAAAAGTCTGCGTTTGTTATTTTTGGACTATGGGTGGTGGTGGTGGTGGTGGTGGTGGTGTTTGGTTTGCAGGGCACTCATCTGCGCGGTCATCTGCGCCCGTACAAAGTCTCAATTTTTACACAGTCCATTTTCTTTTCACAATCAAATCTAGACACTATCACAAATGATGATGATGATGATGATGATGATGATGATGATGATGATGATGATGACAACACAAACACCCAGTCCTCGGGCACAAAGTCCCCAACCTGGCCGGGAATCAAACCCGGGCCACCCTGATCCAGGTTTGCTCGACGTTGTTGCGATGATGGCAGGTCGCGCAAATCTGTCCAACGACTCACCGTGACCTTATTCACTGCCACGTCTCCGTAGACATCCTCGTAACTCCTATGAATAGCTGCGATGTTCTGGTTTTCTGTCAAAAGAAACTCGATGATAGCTGTCTGTTCGGAACGCATCTGCGTTACATACGCCACCTAGGTCTAGCGCAGACACCTCTCGGAACTCCATGAAACTGTAGGGTCTGAAGCGGGAATATTCCACAATGTCCCACAATAAAGACCGCATTTTTTGAACCGAAATCGGTGGAGGAAAAAATGTGTTCCAATAATTACTGAACGTTCCTTAAATATTTTTTTTAACTACCACGGTGTGGTGCTAACAGATGATGCTTTCAAAGGAGACTCACAAGACGGAGCGCCGCGGGAGGATGACTGAGGTGCCTTTCTGCTCCACAATACCATCCCAGCTCATTCTGCACACAACACAGCCACACATACTCCTTGTTGGGGATATGAAATTTGATTTCATAATCCGTGTTCTCCTAACACGGCACCCACTTACTATCCTCCAATGAAGGAACCATTCCATAGCAGAAATTTCCAGAATGACCCTTGAAAAGCGTGTTTCGTGCAGTTAATTTAAGAACTGTAATATCAAAAATCTGGCAGCCTCAGTAGCTGTGTGGTCAGCGTGCCTGACTGCTATGCAGATGGGCCAATTTCGATTTCTGGTACTGCAAAGGATTTTTCCGTGGCGGGAGAACTGAACTTTATGCAGTCAGCCTCATGATGCCTATTGAGGAGCTACTTGATCCAATAGTAGCGACTCCAGATCACGAAAACTGACAAAGGCCGGGAGAGCGGTCAGCATCCACTGGCGCCATTGATGGAGGATGACACGGCGGTCGGTCCGTTTCGACGGCTCTGCGAAAGCCTGTTAATAGGAAAAAATTATCGCAACCTCGATAACATCTTAAGTACACAATATCGAACTATGAACTCACAGTTAACAGTTCATACACGCCTCCGTGGCCGAGGTCGCTACCGCGCGCCTAGGTGGTGGCGCTCGACTCTGAGGTAAACCAGTTCCAATCCTGCTGATAGAAGAAATTTTCACTGCCAGTATTTGGCTGGCAGGGTGAGGGGAGGTGATGACGTAAAGCTTCAGATCACTAGAATTTGCACCAATGTCTTGGTTCAAGTGCCAAATCTCTCCTCTGTGTCCCATGAAGTAAGGGCGTGAGAGACTGTTGATGGTGATCCGTCCATCAGATGAGGACGGTCCCATTTGTGCTTTTTGAGAGTAGAAGGCTAACTGCTGGTACTGGGTTTCACGCTCTTCCTTCTCCCCCCCGCCACCCCTCTATCTCCCCCCCACCCCCTATCTACCCCCCCCCACATACATACATACATACATACATACATACATACATTAGCCACATACTTAAGCAAACAGTTTTCATACTTCGCAAAGGACAGAGAAAACGTTTCCAAATCGGTGGCTGAACCTGCCATTCAGGGTCTAATAGCCTTTGATGCCATACGACTTCATTTTACAGTATTTTACTGCGATTCTGAACAAGGCTGTAGAAGTGTATAAATGTTGGGAAGGTGGTTGTGAAGCTGGTTTTTTTATTTTATTTTAGAAATGGACTCATTTCGAAGACTTAATTTCTACTTTATAGCCTGAAAGTTAGCTTTGAAATTAAGAAGTGAATATACGAGATGAGTTCAAAGGAAATTTTACAGTTTCGTGTGTTGTATTAGTGTGGTTTGCTCAATTTTTTATTTTTATATTTTTATTTTTTATTTTATTTTTTTAGGGGGGAGAGGGAGAAGGGGCTGATAAACATGACAGACAAGTGTCTGTACAATAGTAACCATATCAGATATTTAGTCTGCTGTCAGCTGTCATAAAGGTTACAAAAAAAATGGCTCTGAGCACTATGGGACTCAACTGCTGAGGTCATAAGTCCCCTAGAACGTAGAACTACTTAAACCTAACTAACCTAAGGACAACACACACATCCATGCCCGAGGCAGGATTCGAACCTGCGACCGTAGCGGTCGCGCGGTTCCAGACTGTAGCGCCAGAACCGCTCGGCCACCAGCGACCGGCAAAGGGTTACATGTGCTTTGGTAGTGGCGGTGACTGTTTTACCTAAATATGGATCGCTAATGATATTGGCGTATCAGTTGGCACATGCCAGTAAATTCTTTCGGAGGTTTTCGGCATGAAACGTAGGACAAAAAATGTAGTCCCAAAATTCTCGAATTTCGAACGAAAATACAGCTGTGAATGCAAGTTGCTCAGAAGTAGCTGGATGAAGTCGACGACGACGCAGAATTACGTAAATGTGTCGTAACAGGAACATGGTCTTACGGATATGACGTCGACACTAAGGCTCGATCGTCCCAGTGGAAGCATTATAAATCACAAAGACCGGAAAAAGCTTCTTGACAAGTGAGGTCAAATGCGAAGGTTACGCTCACTATAGTCAATTTTTAGCTGCATTTTGCGTCTCAAATTCTTGCCGTGAGGTGATAAATAGTAGCATTTGCATGTTCAACGCTGTGTGCTTGAAGCAACATGAAAAAAAAATGTTGGGTTTGTGGTGAATCATTTCATGGCTTTTACAGCCGGCCGGTGTGGCCGTGCGGTTCTAGGCACTTCAGTCTGGAACCGCGTGACCGCTACGGTCGCAGGTTCGAATCCTGCCTCGGGCATGGATATGTGTGATGTCCTTAGGTTAGTTAGGTTTAAGTAGTTCTAAGTTCTAGGTGACTGATGACCACAGATGTTAAGTCCCGTAGTGCTCAGAGCCATTTGACCCATTTTTGAACCATGGCTTTTACACTTCCATGATACACCTCCTCACACTTAATTTCTCATTCTTGAATTTTTGTCAAAAACGGGACTGGAATGACTCACCAGCCTCGATATTCTCCAGACGTGAGACAACGCGACTTCTTACAATTATGTCTTATTAAACTGATGGTTCGATAATATTCACACCTATCAACGTCTGTCCTCTTTGGAACTGGGATCACGTCATTATGTTTGAGGCAGTAGTATGCCAAACAGCAGTATTATCTTCATTTACAGTCCCATTTTTAATTTTTTTCGACGTGACATTCAACGTTCCGACGCCTAGCGATTGGGCAAACCTTATCTTAATGCGATACAGTTCCGAGTGTTCTTTTGCCATTTCCGCCCATGGCATGGAATTTCCCTCTTATCTTATATACGTTACACTCTATAGTATGAATATTATCTACGTTTTCCCATTATTTTGAGGTCTTAGCAGTTTCTATCTAGAAAAATACAATATATTAGTGTTCCTTAACAATAGTGAAGCAACATGGGAACCAAAATGACGTCAGAAGGATGTCGTAATAAGATTTTATCAGATGTGGCTGACCGTGAGAGGGAGCAAAGCTGAGTGAATACAGCCGAAGCTGCGTACAGCTGGACAGGAACATGGAAACACCAAAAACGCAGCACATTACCGTATCTAATACGGCCTAGGAAAACCGATGGCTTTCAAAACAGGTTAACAGTCATCTCGGAATGAGTAAATACAGGTCCTGTATGGTTTTCAAGACAATCTTATATTATTCTTAATTCCGTGTTGTTTTGTAGCTAACAGGGCTGGCGAGTGCGACTTTTAGGTCTGCAGTGACTTTTGCAACTGTCATCCCCTCATTTTACATTATATTCGTCTTCAATGACCTTCTGTCACAATCCCTCTGAACACATTTTAGTCCGCTATGTTTTTTAGATTTTCCGATGCGCGGTATAAATCTACGACTCAGTGCCTCTTGGAACACCAAACACTTCTGCTGCCTTGGTTGCGGTGGTACTCTCCAAACGAGCACCAACAATTTGCCCACGTTCGAATTCACTTAAGCTCCGGTATAATGCACGCTGTTCCTGGTAAAATACAACAGCAGAACCTGAAGGCTTGGTCAGCGTCTGCATTTATGTGTAAGCAAGTATTTCTCGCATGTTTATTACTCAATGGAAAAGTAGTCAGAAAGGAACGCACAGCGGCGTCTAAGCTATGACGTAACACCAGCTCTCACTGACTAAATGTCAGACACACAGCATGACCGCCGTACTACGCTGTGAGGTCCTGGTGACAGGTAATAGAAAAGCAAGAAGTAATAGATTTTCTGCAACCAACCTCTAAATGCCTTTACTACTCATTCGGCGTACAACGTAGTTTTTTGTTTAGTTCTCGGACGCGAATAATTTTACACCATATTTTACTGGTTTAAATAGACAACAGGGTGGCGTATTTGTAACTATACCAGCACAAGCAGGAAATTCCATTTAACACACAGTTTGGAATGTTTATGGCAAGTCTAAATTACTGTAAAGACAAGATTACCCCGGGGACTGCTACACATGCGAAAGTTTCTCCATATTCGAGAACTGCACAACTGGATAAGTAATGTCTGGGAATAATATGCTGACACGCTAAGATAACACGTCGTTTGTCGTTAGTCACTGCCTCAATAACGAACCGCTGTCTCCTTCATAGTTTTAGAGTTCCCGGTACGCTCAAAGGAAAGCCTTTCTTATTGTAGGTAACTTCACTCCCCTACCTGCACTTACATCATTCCTATCCTTTTCTTGTTATCTAGTGAGGTCCATATGCACATGCACGCAAACAAATACATACCAAACAATAAAGACCCAAATACATAACTTTTAGTGCGGCGACTTACATATTTCCCTTATACAGCAGCTCACACCCAAGTAACTTCTGAACTATTCCAGGTATTGGTTTTATGGCTTGGCCAGACTGAAAAGGCAGGTCTCATGACATTTCTTTCAATCTAGTAAATTCAAATAAATATTGTGTGTTTTAACTCCTGAAGTTTTATCCTTTTGTTCTCCGAGTGAATATCAGACTGGATTAAATATCAGACTGGATAGAGCAGCTAATTGCGTTAGATCATCGATATATTCTTAAGTCCGATGCAGGAGAAAGAGAGAAAGAGAGAATGGGAGAGATAAGTTAGTGGCAGCTGCGTGTTCTAAACATGGTAGCAACGACCCTGTCAACAGATCCTCCTCCTCCACCACCACCACCACCACCACCACCACCACCAAATAACGTTTCACTTCATGCTACAAACTTTCTGCTGGTTTTTAATAGGGCAGTCCAATAAATCCACTTGACTGTGTCAAAACCAGCGTCAAAACGTTCGAGCTTCTCGGACAAAATCATTGTCATGCTGATACAGAAAAGGTCATATATAAAACTACTGCCACAGCGTGCCTTGCATTGTTATTATATGTTCTCGTAAAAGAACTTCAGTTTGTCATTGACAAGAAACAGAGCCCAAAACAGAAAAAAAAATCATACCGCTACAACAGCTGCTTTGAATTTGTCTCAACAACAGTCAGTTAAATTCTGATAGCAGGTCGTCTGTCGGGTCCAGATACATCCATACGAATACTACACAATCTACAGCGAATGACTAATCATCCCGCAAAACTTACTTCCATTGCTATACAAACGAATGACCACATTGAAACTTCCTGGCCGATTAAAACTGTGTGCCGGACCGAGACTCGAACTCGGGACCTTTGCCTTTCGCGGGCGGTAGAAATAAACATGTCTCTGTACTTATATAAAAAAAAGGAGACCTTACTTTTGGGATTACCCTCGTAGTTCGGAGTATAATGTGTGACGGGCTCCATTTTAAGTTCCTTTAACAGATATTCGTTATTTTGTGATCTCATTTGGTGTAACCAGCTGTTTGTCTCAAGAATATCATTTCACAGGTTGTTCGTCTTTTCGCATTGTTTGGCTTTACTGTCCAGGCTTCATCGCCGTAGCGCAGCTCAGGGTTGCTAAGGCTTCATAAAAGCGTATTTTCGAGTGGTTCTGGACTAGGTAACGTTTAAATACTATTATGTCTTCCATTGTTTTTGTGTACCCGGTGGCTTTTTCAGCTAGGTCTGCTATACCAGAAAGGATAATTTGTAGCCCAAATATGCGAATATGTTCACTTTCTAGAATTTTGTTTTTCAAATAGATCTTCCACGTATTTCTCGCAGAAGGTCATCGTTTTTGTTTTTTCTGCGTTAATGACCATGCTGTATTTCTCGGATGTAATCTGAAAGTTGTGTACAGAACGTTGCAGCTCATCCTCTGAAGCTGCTGCAAAAATTAAAACAATTAGTTTTGTATTTCTATTGATTTGAATGAAATTGTGTGCATTTCTCCACTCTTGGATGATTTTATTCGTATGAATAATAAACAAGAACGACCCTGTCGTACTCCTGCAAGTATTCCGCCCCATTCTGATAATCTGTCTTCTTTTTGACACCGATTAAATTTGTTCTGTAAACTTTTGTACATATTATCGGTAAGTTGCTGGGGAACATGGTCATCTGCTAGAAGCTGCAATAATTCGTTTCTGTTAATTTTATCAAAACCTTTTTTTAAGTCCTTGAAGCTAATATATAATTCTATATTTAATTACCGGTATTTATATCAGGAATTTCAGTTAAAAATACCCATCGGAAGATAATCTTTCTTTACGAAAGTCATTTGGCTAGTTTTCCCAAATGCAAGAAATTAGTTGTCGTCAGTTCCACGAAGCCACCACATGAATGTAGTCATACCCTTGACGGAAAAATCTGAACAGAAGAAAACAACTTTTCTTTGCAGTTTACCTCTTAAAAAGTGAATTGCACTGAAAGTTTCCCGGAAACCAAAAGTCACGAAAATTCGAAAGAACAAAGTAGAGAATGTATGATGTGAAGACAATACCGCAAACAGAAAATTTCCAAGATCTACAGTCGTCTTATTCTTATGTGTAATGTCGATCAGGTTCTCACGGTTACTATTCGATGTTTTGTTCTCTCCCAATGAACGAATATACACTGTCTTACGTGTGTTCAACCGAGAGAAAAATATTCAAAGTTCTGGTCCACATCAACACGTGTGGACCGCGCCTGACAGTTAGGCAATCCTGCTTTATCCATCACGATGCCATCAGTGAGAAGCGCAAACATAGAAAACGCCTCCCCCCCTCCCCTCCCTCCCCCCCCCCCCGTCGAATGTTAGTCCTTCCTCGGGCACGGGTGTGTGCGTTGTCCTTAGCGTAAGTTACTGTAAGTTAGATTAAATAGTGTGTAAGCCTAGGGACCGATGATCTCAGCAGTTTGGTCCCACAGAAACTTACCACAAATTTCGAAAAATTACCACATAGAAGCGAATTCTCTCTCTCTCTCTCTCTCTCTCTCTCTCTCTCTCCTGTTGGAAGTGTTCCCTACGTGAGGCAGAAAGACCATAGGCCGTGGTGCTACCTCAATACTATGCCACTCATCCTGTGGACGGTTCGTCGATAGGGTAACGCACGTTTGATCTCTCACGATGACCCTTTCGACGGAATCCCTTGCACTGCGCTTACATGCAGCAGTTTTGCCCTGAAAATGACAGGGTGTGCACCTGTCGAAATATCGGTGGTTCTCCACGATGTGACCCGGCTGCGTTCCCGTAAGTAATTTGAACATGAACTTTATTTCACGCTATGGTTGAAACATTTTAATTGATTGGTCTTCTTAAGTATTTTAAGGATTATTATTATTATCATCATCGGTCAGATAGAAAGCAGACATACGATATGGCTCGCCACTCAAGAGGTGTTGCCCTCATCAGAAAGGATTAGAGCTCTTAGAATGTTCTCGATGAAGATAAGCAGCCGACTGGAAGAATCTGACAATGGTTAAGCACTGCAGGCTATGCATATTGCAAGGTAAACGTGTTTCTGAGATTAGATTTAGCTGATACCTTTCGTAAAAGCTGGTAAAATTAAGTTTACTCGAGATCTATTCGAAGAGTCTGTTGCATTTCCTCACGCGAGAGTTTACTTTGTATTTCCGAGCAACCGAATACGAGTACGCGTGAATTCTTATGACACCAATTACCATGCTTTCCTCCCCACCCCCCACCCATCAGATGACCCGCTTGTCTCGAGTATTGTTTGGCCAACTGTTGCAACAATGACAAAACCATAAAAAAAGAAAACATCTGGGGAAAGTGACCCAGAATGATACACGAAAAAGTTAATTGTATTTCACAGCTGACGTGTGCCAGTTAAAATGAAGTAAATGCGATTTTATGTTAGACTGAGGTTTCTAGAGTAAGATATGCTTAAAAAATGAGTAAAAACTAATTTCGCTATTAATTCAGAATTTCAAAAATGTTGCCAACGTATCATTCTGGACTATCAAGTGGGGCAAAATGACACACCTTTTCTCTTACAGAGTTACTTTTACTATCAAATTGTTATTGTAGACATAAATTATAGTGTCAATATGTATAAGATCTTAATTAAGACTAATAACTCTAAATCTAATAGATTAAGAATGTTCATTAGTAAAATATAACAAAATTTATAGGAAATTACTTCCAAAAACTTAGAATATTGCAACTCAGTTTTAAGAAATGATATTTGTTGCTGCTAGTTACTCTCTTAATTTTTAATAGCCTTTTTTTAATAGTCTCATTCGTAAACCAGTCCCTCCACGTCAGCCTAAAAGAGAAAGAGGAAGTCCACCAGCACCGTATCTCGCTGCGGAACACAGCTACCGCGCCAAATTCAGCGTTGTTCAAATTACAAAACAAAGTCCCTGATATCACGCTCCGTCGCGCTGTAACCACATAATCGCGCGAATTACCAGCGGCTCATCTTCCCAATCTTCCACGAACTTTTGCAGACGGCTCCGAGCAAACACTCGTGAAATGCAATTCGTCGCTAAACACAGGTTCCTTACATCAAACCCGTCATCAGACTTCCATAATCAAGATCCGAACGTTTGTCGGTAGGGTTCGTGGTCGTTCGGTGTATTTCAGGTTTTACGTATTTTTTAAACAAATTAACCCCTGTGGATAAGAATCTTTATCAATTTTAATCTTAGAACTACGCAGTTTCATGTCGAACCAATTTTTTTTTTTAATTGTTCCTTCAAATTGCGACCCTCGTTTAAGCTAATATTCCGTGTGTCTTAATACAAGTTTATTAACATCTCTTACTGAAATAAAGTTCAGATCTACCGTTCCGTCGACAACGAGGTCATTAGCGACAGCACAAGTTCACAGTGGAAGGATGGCGAAGGAAATCGGACGTTCCCTTTCGAAGGAAACAACGCGGCGTTCCTTCTAAACGATTTCGGGAAATCGTAGAAAATCTAAATCTGGATCTGAACAGCCATCCCAGAGTTCAGTATCTTATCACTGCGCCACCTCATTTGTCTCTACTGAAAGAATTAACTACAACAGTTCTCAGAATTTCCGTAATCACTTGAGCATCAATGCCAGCACTGCACTGGAAGTCTAAACTTAAGCTCAAAATATTTGTCAGTCAAACTCTTTCACAGTATTTTTACTTCTGCACACGCACTGTACTGCAAATACGCCTTCCTGTTGCCTATCATGTATTTAAACCTAATGAGAAATTTTGTTCTCATTAAACGCCTTACACTAACTGAACACAGAAAACAAGGAACTGTATTGTTGAATACTACAATAAAGGGGGGAGATACGGTTAACTGTTTCCTCAGGGTCTGCACTTCGGGATCAAGGCTAATTTCTCGATCTTACCTTTCATTGCGTTACTTCTGATGGCTTATTCCTGTGCATCAGAACTCAGTCCTTCAGTTAACTTCCTTAGCGTTACGTTGGTTAGCCAAGAACAGGTATTTTCTTCGGCTATGTTTCCTTGGATCTTCTCCGAAGACTGTCCACACAATGTTTTATTGTGCAGGGAATCAGGCCGGCATTGGAGTGACTTTATTATGTTTTACTATAAACGCCATCCGCAGCAGGTAAAGACTCTTGACAGCACTGCCGATGTCCTGTGCTCATGCTTCTCGCATCGTCTCTGCAAAAAACCGGAAATGCGCCCAGTGGAAATTCTGTAAGTGCTAATCACCTAAACACAGCTTTTACCCTCTGACGAACATGTAGCGTCGGCCTAAGGATTTAATAGTGGAACACGCAACTCTAGAGAATCTCTGTTCATTTCAGTTTACGAGATGAGTGACTAACCTTCCCCATTCATGAGGATGGAATGAAGAGTTCCACCTCTGGTAACAAGTCTTCGCTATCCCAAAGACACAGGGTTATTCCTAAATATCTTTGGGGCTTAAAAAAGCTTAAAAAAGCTTAAAAGACGTAAAAAAATACACATCATTGAATGGAAAGTCTCTCCAAGTTTTTAACTCACTTTACAGGTACTCGGTATAGTCGCCGTCTGTGATGCATCAAAGGTGCATACGTCCTCTCAAATCCTTGAACACTCTGGCAGGAATTTATTGCCAAGGAAATTGCAACGACAGCAACCCGCTTTGAAACTCTGTTCTTGGGGTTGCCTATCTGGAGGCGCGAACTAGTTCGATGCGACATTACGGAGCGGATGATTTGTCTACATGTTGTGACAAGACTGCCACCTCCTGCAGTCACCAACCGAAACTTGAAAAAATGTTCTAGTCACTGATACGCGCCATTTTACTGTATGTCTTCTAATTTTCATTCAGTATTCGGAAATCCCGGAGGTACTTAACAAGTTACGCTCTATTAAATAGCTATATTGTTACTCCATAACGAGCCACTGGAAGCTACGCGTACGTTGTTATCAAGTGACTGCTGTAATGGTGGTCTGAAAGTTTTGCAGAGACCCACACTCTTTGTAAATCCGAGCCATTAGAAATATATATGTTTTTGGCCAAATAATAAAGTACCCTTGTTCGTTGTTAACTCAGATAGTTATGGATAAACGCTAATAACTGCATATCTGAAAATATTCATAATCCTCAAATGCTATCGCTGATTCCAATTCATTCCACGGCGTTTCTCCGTCTTTGCAACTTAGCAGCAGACCGATCAAGAGTGAAAATACTGAAAACACAAGCAGAGCTTTCCATATTGAACTTAGATATATTATTTCATCTGCACTTGGTAATACAGCTAGCAACACTAGCCGCATGATGGTCCTGATTTGCTGTTGCATAACACATCGCTTGTCAGTCAGAAGTAGAAAGAAGTAACAAAGAAATCTTTCATATTTTTTGTCTAGATTACTCGATAAGAGTGCAGGTACCACAGCTACACTATATTCAAACATTTGCCAATTTTTTCACCAAATGTATAACTATAACTTCAATTCTCATAAAATAAAAGCAATAGAATCATTTTAGCATAAGATTCCAAAACATGTTCTCCCGCAGGCATCATATTATTGATGCTTGCAATGCGAAATCTTGTCGACTTTGTGATTTTGATCATTCTAGGGTAGTAAATCCCGTCTGATTGCTCTTAAGAGCTTTAGGTGCCGAACTGGAAGCTAACGTCTGACTCCATTTGGATCGTAAGAATAGGGCACACCTCAGTAATAAGACCTCCGTACCTGGCTAGAGAGAAAGTTTCGCCGCGGCTGAGAACAGATGGTGTTAACGAATCGACCACGCTGTGCAGTGCGACTTCCATCGGCTCCTTTCACTTTGAGGTACGGAAAAACACCGCTCCTTTGCGCAGACGGCACAGTAGCCGAGATCTACAGAAAAATTGCCACCAGTTGCCACCAGGCGTGCCCCCAAACGTTGTTCTGGATAGAGTGAAAATGAAAGGAAAAAATAATTGAGTGCATAATACAAACTTTCTTAAGCTTGTTATTTGCCCGCATCTCGTGGTCGTGGGGTAGCGTTCCCGCTTCCCACGCTCGGGTTCCCGGGTTCGATTCCCGGCGGGGTCAGGGATTTTCTCTGCCTCGTGATGGCTGGGTGTTGTGTGCTGTCCTTAGGTTAGTTAGGTTTAAGTAGTTCTAAGTTCTAGGGGACTGATGCCCATAGCTGTTAAGTCCCATAGTGCTCAGAGCCATTCCTTAAGCTTGTTATTTAACAGTAATACCGCCAAACACTACCTTCAGTTAACTAGTCAAGAAACGGAAAAGAATTTCCCGTCAGAACTGTAGAAGTAGCGCGAAAAAATACTAAGCTTACAGAAAATGGAAAGGAAATCGTTTTCGACTACAGCATCTACCGAATTTAAACAGTAATAAAGTCACAAGTATTTGCGTATGACTTCACGTTGATCAGTCTGTGTGATTGTTGCTTAAGCGACAGTATTTCGAAACGTGCACTATGTCCCAACATAATGAAATGTCTCGAAGAAACCTATTACCACACCAGATTCATAAAATATCGTTCTTTCGAAACACATATGGCTTTTACTCACACGAAGTAAAGAGGGGTATCGAAGGTAGGTCTCGAGTAGCTTTCACGTTTGTAGATTTCCAGAAAGTTTCCCACAAGTGGCTTCTAGTCAGATAGCGAGCCTGCGAAGTACCGTCTCAGCTGTGCTACTGGATTCGTGACCTCCTGGCAAAAAGGTCACAGTTCCTAGTAATTGACGAGAAGTCACCTAGTGTAATTGAAGTTTTATCTGTAGCTGTCACACGTAGCGTTAATAGGTTATTTGCTGTTGTTATTCGCTTTCAACCATTTAGGAGACAATCTGAACAGTTATCTTAGATGGTTTGTAGATGATTCTGTCCAGTAAAGATATCAGAAGATAAAAACTAATTGCAAAATGATTTAAACAGGATATCTGCATTGTAGTTAAAGTGACAATGGGCTATGAATAATAAAATGTGAGAACTCTTTCGCGTGAGTACTAAAAATAAATTCTTTGGTTAGACGATAAGTTAAATTCTCAGGGGTTGCTATTATGAACAATTTAAACTGTAACCATCTCACAGAAAATATTGCGGCGTAGACAAACCAAAGACTAAGATTTGCTGACAAAACATTTCATTTAGAAGAAGTAACACATCTACTAAAGAGACTTCACACTATGCTTGTCCGTTCTCTTCTGGAGGATTACTACACGGTGCGGTATCCTTACCGTGGGGGGGGGGGGGCGGGGTGAGGAAGGGGGGGGGAGAGAGAGAGAGAGAGAGAGAGAGAGAGAGAGAGAGAGAGAGAGTGAGTTAATAAGGGTATGGCGTTGGCAACCATTACACCAAAAGTGTTGACTTTTCCCTCTTCTTTTTTTTTCTTTTTTCTTTTTTGCGAGTTATTTCTACGAATTTTCAATCACCAACTTTCTAGTTCGAATGTGAAATTCTTTTTTTACTACCGCCTACATAGAGAGAAATGACCATCGTGATAAAACAAGAGAAATCAGAGCTCGCACGGAAAGATTTAGGTGTTCATTTTTCACGTACTACTCGAGAGTGCAGCGCTGGAAAGATAGTATGGAAGTCATTCTATATACCCTCTGCTAAACACTTGAGGGTGAGTTTCAAGGTAATGATATAGATGTTGCCTGGTAAGAACTGTTCGGTGACTCACTATCTAAAAGTTCTCAGTTTAGAATTCTAAGATGTGTGCGATATTGGCAATAAACGTTTGGGACTCACCCTTTGTGTCGGACATCCTGCATCTTCCTTCTATTGATTTAAAATTACAGGTAGCTGTAGCAAACCAATATTATTCAAGTTTTAAGGGGAAATTTGCTTGAGTGAGTGAGCAAAAATTGAGAGGCTGCTCAAATTGTCAAAGCGGGTGCCTTGTTCATTTCTGCGAGGCATTACTCACGGAATATCGCATATTCAATGCAGTATATAGAAGAAATATTAAGCCATGAGTAGTTGGTGTTTTAATTAACTGTATAACATAAAAATGATTCCAATGGCTCTGAGCACTATGGGACTAAACTTCTGAGGTCATCAATACCCTAGAACTTAGAACTACTTAAACCTAACTAACCTAAGGACACCACACACATCCATGCCCGAGGCAGGATTCGAACCTGCGACCGTAGCTGAAGCGCCTAGAACCGCTCGGCCACACCGGCCGGCAATTGTGTAACGCTGTTTCTACCATTCGATAGTTGTAACTTCCACAACCCTACATACTTAAACACGTCTACTAACTCGAGAAATTTGCTGTTGAAACTGGTCGTCGAGGTTGGAACTGTGTGGGTTATGGAGTAGCAAAGGGAGCGCACAAGCGTTGCGACTGGTAGCACGTTCGCCTTGAGCTTCCTTCGACTTGTCTTTTTCCGTACCCTCTTAATTACCAGCCAATTTTGCACCATTAGCTCATAGGAGAATGTTGTCTCTCACCACACGCAGTTCTGCTAGCTGTCTTTTCTTTTTTTAAATACGACAAGCGTGATCACGTAACCAACAGTTCCTGTTAGCACTATATTTCCTATTATTACACCTAACTACAGATGAAAAATGAACAGTCCATTGATGTGTTACACACGGATTTACTTAAGAGTAACTTTCAGATTCAGAAAATTGAAGAATTCACCGGTTCTATATCGGACATGTGAAATTACTGAAAGTGATCGAAGTGTCGGTTGGAGTCGTGAAACTCGGCTGACCCCTTTTTGAGTTCCTCCCCTAATATCCTCTTGTTGGGTCTTATTTCGGTCCTGGACCAAATGTGCGGGCCGCATTGCGAGCGATCTTACAAACATTGTTAGGATCCTGTACTACCACGTTCAGAAAGTGTGTTACACTCGCAGGTTAATGTGTTAAGTCATCGAATATGCAACAAAGCACACGTTTATTTTATAGGTTCAACAAAACGTCCATCGAGACAGTCATTATGACAATGTGCCACTATCATGCAAGCAGTCCTACACGTAATTCATACCCTACTACTCAATAAACCGGCCAGACCAGTACGGGTCTCTAGCATCCTACTGCACAACACACGCTGCACGCTGCCGCGCGCCAAATAAAGTCTATTGCTGGGACCAGAAACAAAGGGCAGTGCAGTTCCACATTCACACAACAGTTTAAATATATCGGACTTAATGATTTAGTGGGAAAAGTGCGAGCCTGGAGACCCGGTCAGACATCAGAATTTTTCAGTCTGCCTTTATGCTAGTCTTCACCTCTCGTCACGTGAAGATACTCGGGAAATGACGGTTTGGATTAAACTGTAGGTCCCCCTTTCCCAGCTAGGATTACTGTCATAGATTAAAGGAGCGCAAAAAGCCGAAGCAGCGACTAGCTGAAAGAACTTGGAAATAAGTGGCAAAACGTCCCCCTTTAAGTACTACCAGCCAGTCATGAACGTGAATTCACTTGCTTTGCTTTCACTGTATAATATACTGACGCGAAAGAAGTTATGGGATAGCGATATGCACATATACAGATGGCCTTTTATACAATTTGTACGCGTAGTACACCAGTGCATTGGCGGGGCTGTCATTTGCTTTCAGGTGATTCATGTGGAAAGGTTCCCGACGTGGTTAAGACCGCGCGACGGGAATTAAGACTTTGAACGCCGAATGGTAGTTGGGGGTAGATGCATGGAACATTGTTTCGGAGATCGTTAGGAAATTTAGTATTCGGAAATCCTTAGTGTCAAGAGCGTGCCACGAATAGCAAATTTCAGGCATTAGTTCTCACCACGGACAATGCAGTGGCCATGGGCCTTCACTCAACGACCGACGGTAGCGGCGTTTGTGTAGAGTTGTCAGTGCTAACAGACAAGAAATACCGCGTGAAATAAAGGTAGAAATCAATATGGGGCATACGACTAATGTGTCCGTTAGGATAGTGTGGCTAAATTTGGCGTTAATGGACTATGACAGCAGACGACCGACGCGAGTGCTTTTGCTAAAACACATCGCCTGCAGCGCCTCTCCTGGGCTCGTGACCATATCGGTTGGACCCTAGACGACAGGAAAACCGTGACCTGGTCAAATGAGTCCCGATTTCAGTTGGAAAGAGCTGATGGTAGAGTTAGTGTGTGCCACAGACCTCACAAACCTCGACAAGGTACTGTGCAAGCTGGTGGTGGCTCCAAAATCGAGAAAGTTGTGTTAACATGAAATGAACTGTCCCCTGGATGTATGGCTACTCGGAGATCATTTGCAGCCATTCGTGAACTTAATGTTTTCAAACAGAGATAGAATTTTTATTGATGAGAGGGCGTCATGTCACTGGGCCACAATTGTTCGCGATTGGTTTGAAGAACATCCTGGACAATTCGAGCTACTCACATCGCCCGACATGAATCTCATCAAACATTCATTGGACGTAATAGAGAGGTCTGTTCGTGTAAATATCCTGCAGCGGCAATACTTTAGCAATTATGCTCGGCTATAGAGACAGCATGGCTCAATATTTCTGTAGGGGCCTTAGAGCGACTTCAGTCAATGCGAAGTCTAGATGCTGCACTACGCCGGGCAAAAGGAGGTTCGACACGATATTAGGAGGGATTCCATGACTTTTGTCACCTCACCGTAAATTGCTAATTTGCTGCATGTCGTGGTTCAATTATTCGGTGTTTATTTTTAAAAAGTTTCACTTTGGCGTGCTAGGAAATATTTAGCAATGCTGCCGCAAGATAATTTATTAAACCAGACTTATTACTGTAGAAAATGTAAAACTAGCATCGGCGATCCCTTTTTTACCTATAACAAATTGCGACGCGACCAGTGACATTTGACGCAAACAAGTGAATTGGCTTAAAAGCTTCAAGCCAAGTTCATTCTAGATACAGAATGCAAATTATTAGGATGTGTATGAAACGTATGTACAAAATCCACATTACTTCTGTGTGGGATCTCTGTATCAGCGATTTAATGATGTTAAAAAGTTCTGCAGAGCGCTGACAAACCTTATGGCGTAGGTAGTGAGGCAGTATCATAGTCACGTGAAGTTTGCAGTTGATGTATGTTGGAGACAAAAATTCCGTTCAGCACGTCTGAATGCTATATGCTGCACGTGTCGAGCACGAATAAGTCTGCTGCATTATTCCGCCCTTTGACGAGACTGGGTGACTGGCTGTCCGAAGGCTTACAAAAAGCCTGTTTCGAATTCCATGCGACGGAACCATAACAGAGTGCAGCTGCTGCCAGGAAATGTCGCACAGTGTCTAACCTAGTGTTCTCTGGGTTGATGGAGACGCGAGCATTGAGCTGATGTGCAACGGAACGTCAATAGGGTGCCTACGATCCGCTTGGGAATGTGACCAGGTTGGGGAGCCGGTTTCTGACGCAACGCTCTTCTTGCTCTCCGAAAGTCCTTGAAATATGTTCTTTTTCTCTGTGTCTGGTACTTGGTTGCAATAGCCAACAAGGTGACCCAAGGTAAACATCGACATGTGGACGAGCTGCCCGTGTCGAGATTGCAGCCACGACTCACACGAGCCTTGTCTCAGACACCAGATGGACGATTTAGGAGTTCACACGTCAGCTCTAACGAAGGTGAACCGTTTGTCGGTAACGAAATGAGACTGACAGCTACATTTAATCTCCGAAAAACCACCTTATGATGTTGGCGGAATGTATTTTTCGTACCAATACTATTCTGCCTACGTCTTACTGTTGCGGTCGCTAATGGCGCAAGGGACGAACGGTTGTCCGTAGGCCTCAGAAGCATTGTGTTCCATTCTTCTTCTCATGCTCATTTCGCGAGACATGTGGAAGGGTTTATGAGTGGCGTTCAGTAAGTAATGCAACACATTTTTGTTTCTGAAATCAGATTGGTTTCAATCAGGATTCCAATACATCATATTATTCCTCACTCTTTTGGCTACAAAATTCTGTTTTTCAACGTCGCTTCACTGGGAGGGCCTAAGTGCCCGCTTCGTACCACGCTACTGCTACACGTCCGAGCCAAATTCTTGCTGCATCAATGACCTCCGCATCACCTACGTACGGCTTCCTGTAGAATGCATCCTTCATTGGACCAAAGAGATGAAGTCGGAGGGTGCCAGATCTGTACTGTAGCGTGGTTGAGGAAGGATAGTCCAGTGACTGTGGGCTCCTCTTGCGTGTGAAGACTTGTGTGAGGCCTTGGGTTTTCATGGCTTAGTTCGTTTGCATTTTTGTGGCTACGAACGAGCTGAAGTCGTTTCTTCAGTTTTCTGAGGATAGCGTAGTACACTTCAGAGTAGCCCTCCCCTGCTAGCCAAGTGGTCTAACGCGCTGCTTCCCGAGCGGGAAGGCGTTCCAGTCCCCGGCACGCATCCTCCCGGCTGGTTAGTATCTGCGTCCGGTGTGCCACCCAGTCTGTGGATGGTTTTTAGGGCGGTTTTCCATCTTCCTCGGCGAATGCGGGCTGGTACTCCATATTCCGCCTCAGTTACACTATGTCGGCGATTGCTGCACAAACACTGTCTCCATGTACGCGCACACCATAATTACTCTACCACACAAACATTTGGGGTTACACTCGTCCGGTATGAGACGTTACCAGGGGGGTCCACTGGCGGTCGAACTGCACAATAACCCTGGGTTCATCTCTGGAGATTGGCTTCCCGGAGACTGATTTGCGGGCAGTCTTACGCCGCGAAATTCTCTCGCTTTGGGACACTGACTGGCGCAATCTGCCCACTCCAAACGAACTCCGTCCTATCAAGGCGACGACGGGTGTGTGGCGGTCATCCATGCGAGCCACTCGCAGAGATTCAGTTGTACTTTGTCGGCTCCGCATTGGCCACACCCGGCTGACACACAGTTATTTACTGCGTCGGGAGGACCCTCCTCTATGTCGATGCGGGGCGGCTTTGACAGTGGCCCACATTTTGTTGGCCTGCCCCCTTTTAGCTGTGGTCAGGCACACATTTGCGATGCCTGATACGCTCCCTGCCCTTTCAACTGATGACTCTGCCATGGCATGCTTAGTTTTACGTTTTATTTGGGCAGGGGTTTTTTTATCATTTAATTTGAGTGTTTATGTTTTTGTGTTGATTTGGGCCTTTGGCCTACGATTTTAAACTGAGTTTTTAATGTCTCTCGGTGGTTGGCTTCTCCTTTTTTTTTTTTTGTCCCTATGGTCGGCCAACCACCGTGACACTCTGTGTGATTTTATTTCGTTTTGTCTGGTCCCTGTCTACGTTTATCTTGTTCTGTGTCGTCTGTCTACTATTCTGTTGAACGTTTTTTTTATTCTGTGTGGGTATTTTTAGTATTTGGAAAAAGGGACCGATGACCGTCGCAGTCTGGTCCCTTGAATCCCCCAAACCAACCAACCAACCCTGGGTTCGGTGAAGGGCGACGGTGGGGTAGTGGACTGTTGTGGCCTGTTGTGGGGTTGTGAACCACTGAGGGCGACGGTGGGACTAAGCCTCTCCGTTGTTTCTAGGTCCCCAGTTCAACACACACACACACACACACACACACACACACACACACACACACACACACACACACACACACACACACACACTCTTCAGAGTTCATCGTTGCAGCATGAGGGAGGGCATCACAACCCTTCAGAATCCCAGAAGAGTGTCGCTTTGACTTTACCAGTTTGCAACTTTGAACTTTTTCTTCGGAGGAGAGGTGGTGTGCTGCCATTTCATGGATTGTTGTTTTGTTTTCAGTTCGAAGTGATGAACCCAAATTTCATAATCTGTGACGATGTTGAATAAAAATTTGTCACGATCAGCCTTGTACCGCGCAAGCAATTCCACACAGATCGTTCTTCGTTACTCTTTATGGTCTTCCGTTATGTGGCGAAGATCTCAGCGGGCACATACCTTTGAGTGGCCCAGCTGATGGACAGGGTGTCAGCACTACCGACAGAGACGTCTAGCTGAGCAGCGATGTGACTGACTGGTCCGTCAGTCACCTCTAACGAGTGTGTCTGCACGTTCCAGCATTTCAGGTGTGAGAGCTGTGTGCGGCCGGCCGACACACGGGAGATCATACAGGTTTGCATGGCCATGTTGCGATGATGACACACGCCTCGCCCAACGACTCAGTGCTATTGTCCGCTACCAGGCATCCGTAGACATTCTGCCAGCGCCTACGAATATCTGCGAAACTCTGGTTTTCCGCCAAAGGAAACAGGTCTCCGCTTGGAGCGCATCTCAGTTACAGACGCCATATTGAAGTCTGTCCTGTCAGAACTCCTTGATACTCTAGGGGCTGAAAAGGGAATAGTCCGAGACTTTACACAAAAAAGTCAGCATTTTCTCAACCGAAATTGGCCTAGGAAAAATGTTGCATTAGTTGCTGAACGCACATAGTATAACGGCTATAAACAGTTACTATACCTAACTTCATATGAAAATGGCCTGCAATATGGTGTTGAATACTGCGTCATGTATGTACGTACTTACTAGGTCTAGGTCTGTAAATACTCTTTGCAATCTCCTCAGGCGATATGCTTCACCTAACAGGTGTTTTTCTTTTCCCAAACATATACTATCTGATCAAAAGGATCCGGGCACCTCTTTGTGGGCATCAGTATGGAGTGTGTCCAACTTTCGCCTTTTTGTCGGATTTTACTTTTCTGGGTACACTTTAAATGAAATGTCTGAATGTCTACTAGAGGAAAGTCAACTCAATCTTCTCAAGAGCTGAAACCAAAGAATGTAGCCATATTGAAGGCTGGGTTCCGGATTAAGGTCGACGTTCTCTTTTCAAAGGCGTTCCATTGTGCTAAAGTCGGGACTCTGGGCAGGCCAGTCCAATTCAGGAACGTTATTATCCACAAACGAGTGCCTCATATGTTTTTTTACATCTACATACATACTCCCCAAGACAGCGTACGGTGGGTTTACTTTCCTGTTCCACTCGCAGATGGAACGAGAGAAAAAAGAAGACTGTCTACATACGTCTCTATGAGCCTTAATTTCTCGTACGTTCGTGGTCTTACGCTAGCTGTATGTTGAGAGCAGTAGTAACTTCCTGCAATCAGATTCAAAAGCTGGTTCTCTAAATTTTCTCAATAGTATTTCTCTAAAAACACGTCGCCTTACCTCCAGGGATTCCCGTTGGAATTCCCGAAGCATCCACTAACACTTCCTTATTGTTCAGATCTACCGGTAACAAACCTAGCAGCTCTCCTTTGAATTGCTTCGATGTATTCCTTTAATCCGACCTGCTGCAGATCCCAAACACTAGAGCAGTACTCAAGAACAGGTCGCAGTAGCGTCTTATAAGCAGTCGCCTTTACGGATCCAACCACACTTTACCAAAATTCTACCAATAAACCGAAGTTGACTATTTCCCTTCCCTACCACAGTCTTCACATGTTCGTTCCATTTCATATCGGTTTGCAACGTTATGCGTAGATATTTAAACGACGCGACTGTGTCAAGTAGGACATTACTAATAGAGTATCCGAACATTACGGGCTTGTTTTTCCCGTTCATCAGGATTCGTTGTCATGCTGATGTCATCGTCTCCGAGGTGTCCCTCCACTGTAAACAGCAAACATTGCCGTAAAATGCGTTCATATTCTTCCGCAATTAGTGTTTCCTTGGGCACAATAAGCGGACTACGCGCCAGTCACGGAAAACGCCCTTGTATTGATACCCCCCTCCCGGGCGTTCTTCACTGTTGGCGCTAAGCACAGAGGCAGCTGTGTTCTCCAAACATTCGCCAAACCGTTCCGTCAGATTGCCACGGGTTATAGAGTGATTCATCTCCAAATCACTCGTTTCCAATCATCCTCAGTCCATTAACGCCGCTCATTACACCACCTCAAGAGGCGCTTAACATTGACAACAGAAATGCGTTGCTTATGAGAAGCTGCTGGATCATTGTGCCCTATTCTGTTTAACATCCTACGCCCAGTCATTGTGCTATCTGGACTGCTGCTAGCCCTTTGGAAATCACGACTGATTGCTTCCGTTGAGTTCATGCGACTTTTTTTTTTTTTTTTTTTTTTTTTACACCTACCCTCCTCAATATTCGATGGTCTCTGTCCACTAGTATATTAGGTCTGCCTAGTCTTGGTTGGGACGGTGGTTGTTCCTTAGAACATCCACTCACAATCACATCATCAACCGCCGACTTGGACAGCTTTAGAAGAGTTTAAATGTCCATCACGGATCGATTACTCAGGTGACTCTTTTCTTTTATATTAGCGTGGCTTTCGAAACTTGCCCATACAGCCATCTCGACAGTGGAAATAGTAAACAACAGCGTTTCGACAATGCAGATTATTCAGTAGGGTCAAGCGTTCCCTAATAAGAAGTTACATAAGCTGAGACTTGGCATGTGACGCCATGTAGGCGATTTTGTATCTGTTATGACGATATGAATTTAAGAACACAATACCGAGTCGCCGAGCGGAGAAAATCTCCGACCCGACCGGGAATCGACCCCTGGCCCCTTCAGATAACAATCTGCTGCGCTGACCCCGCAGCTACGAAAAAAAAGGGGGGGGGGGGACTACTATTCCACGTTGAGCCGCTGAGCTCACCTGACAGAGAGCTGTTACTCCTGACAATACCGTACTCCCTGCGTCCATTTACACTGGTGGATCCGCCTTTGGTGATATCTTCTGGTTAATTTCGCAATACGTAGGTGTGTCCGGATACTTTGGATCAGATAGTGTACTCACTGTGTCCGCTCCACGAAAGTTCGTGATGCATTACAAAACTCAGCACTCTTACAGTTCCTATATGGTTAACGCATGGGGTTTTGCTGAGCCTGTTTTTTTACGAGCGACTCCTCGCCATTGCCGAATAGCACATCTGATTCCAGGACTGCCTAGGTGGAATTACTTCCTTTGGCAATAACAGTGGTGTCGTCGGGGAAATTGTAGGCCGATTGAAATGGTATACGCGGGAGGGTGAAGGGATTGGGCCAATGCAATCTCTTACGTTTATCGAACTGTGATCTGTTTGTGTGGTTGGAGTCCAGTCAGCTAATACACATCACAGCAAAACTTGCAGCAATTGAAAACTGTTGCATCGTTCGTCGAAATACTGTGCAGTAAATGAAGGAAAAAAAGTACTCAGGTGAACACTTTGTAGCACACTATTCATTACTGAAAAGATTATTTTAGTTCTGAAATAAAGTGAACGAGCTGCTGGCTCAGTCTTGAATAATAAAATGCTAAGGACTGTAATAGCGGTTAGGAGTATCTGTTATCGCATATGCTGGCGAACCAGCAATGAGGTTCTTTGTTGAGAAATTCTTCTGCTACAGTAACCAAAAGGGAGAGTGGAAAGCATAGGCTGTAAGAGCACAGACTGATAGTGGCAAACTAAAATGAACAGTTCATTATATCCTCGGCGAATATGAACGTAATCGGAATTAATTATTCATGAATACTAACAAGCAGTGCAATCGCCACAACGCTAGCCTCTAGCTGCACGTGGTCCATAAAGTAATTTTCCTATAGCACCTCCACCTGATAGTGAGCCTGCGGTGGCTCGAAAATAAAAAAAAAAGCAATTGGTTGTATATAATCTACACAAAGCGCCAACTGAAACTGACAAATTCAGCAAAAAGGCTTCAAATTTTATCAGCTGATTTGAGTTTTTAACTTTGTTCAGAGGCCACTGCAACTGAACGGTGGGGATGGCTTAGAGTATTTTCCAAAGAATTCTAGACACAGTGAGTAGTCAAAAATTAAGTGTGGTAGTTGTCTCCGCTGGTGCGGTTCTTCAACTGCTCTGTGTAACAGCGAGAACCAAGCAGCTAATTAGCTGTGGTGTCGCTTGCTTAACAGTGATCGCTTTAATGACGCGGAAGTGATGAAGACCCCGCAGTAGCGGCGTGAATGAAGGCTCCTCCGAGAAAGTCGACCAAATGGCGACACCGTGCTAACGTAGTGTTTGATCCGCAGTTCGTGCTGCTTCTCTCGCCTGTTTAATTTCCCTAAATGAATTTGTGCGAGAGCTGTGGTAGCACCTGAGTGAATGCTTGCGTCAGCTTCTCGTTATAGCGTTAACAAATCTACGTGGAGCAGATCAAAATACCGGCGAATCTCCATTTCAGAAAACTTGAAAGAAAATACTATCGCAATGAGGCACTAGTTCATTATATCCAACGTCATCGGGGACTGACAATCTTAAATTACCGAAACTCTGTCCCGAAACCCGGTAACAGTTGCAGCGTAGGGGCAACAAAAATCAAATTTTCAATATTTCGCATAATTATTCACCGAATTTAAAAATTTAAAATGCATTCATAATGTACTCAAGAGGTACAACCTTACGTGAAAAGTTTAACATACGAAGGCAAGTTTGCCGGCCGCTGTGGCCGAGAGGTTCTAGGCGCTTCAGTCCGGAACCGCGCTGCTGCTACGGTCGCAGGTTCGAATCCTGTCTCGGCCATGGATGTGTGTGATGTCCTTAGGTTAGTTAGGTTTGAGTAGTTCTAAGTCTAGGGGACTGATGACCTCAGATGTTAAGTCCCACAGTGCTCAGAGCCATTTGAACCATTTTTTTTGAAGGCAAGTTTCAGTGTTAGAAACTGTTTGTCTCGAGGCAGCTTAACTAATGGCACGGAAAAATCTGAATTTCAATCATCCGGTATTTGAGAATGAGAGCAGTTAGCGACTTCGAACAAAGTTCAAACCTTTACGAAACTTTTTGTCGCTGGCATCATGTCACAAAATGATGAAAGGAAAAAAGTTCTATGATTCACAGTATAAGCCTCAGACTACAAATCCTAACGTCCAGAGTTCATTCTCCAGTAGGTCCAGGACTTTATTATTTTGTCGTTTCTTTCACCTCAAATTGATTTGCTAACGTGAAAAATATCAAGTTGCATCTGCGTGTCAGTTCAAAGCTTTGAGGAAGATCAGGGCGTACCAATGGGTTAGCGCATTGCCGTGTCCAGCACAATCTTCAGGTTGATGGCAGCCTTACTTTTAGTAAGACACCAGTAAACTCCAGTTTATTTTAAGAATCACGATTGCCGGCCGTTGTGGCCGAACGGTTCTAGGCGCTTAAGTCTGGAACCGCACGACCGCTACGGACGCAGGTTCAAATCCTTCCTCGGGCATGGATGTGTGTGATGTCCTTAGGGTAGTTAGGTTTAAGTAGTTCTTAGTTCTAGGGGACTGATGACCTCAGATGTTAAGTCCCACAGTGCTCAGAGCCATTTGAACCATTTCTTTGAATCGCAATCCCAATATAAATATATATTTACTTTTAAGCATGTAAGCGACAAAAAGTCTAGGAAAGATTTGAAATTATGCTTAAAGTTTGTTGGAAGTCACAAAGTGCTGTCATTATGAAACGCTGCACGCACATTGTAATTTGCGTTCCAATTTAATCAAAAGCTAGTCTTTCACGGATCTCAACGTTTACGTCGGGCGCTAATGACCATAGCAGTTTTGCACCCTAAAACCAAAACAAAACAAAAAATCTGTTTACGACGTCATGTCTCCTGAACTGTGTGTCGAACAAAGACATAATTTTGCAGGTACGTTCTGTAGTGTATGTCGATATTGTCTGGAAATTGCGTTGCGAATAGATTTAGTGGTAAAGGAGTAATGTCCACCATTTCCTCCATCTGTATGCCCACATTCCCGTTCTCCCTCCCTCTGACCACACCTTCCTCCCCCTCCCTTTTTCTAGCCCTAGCAGCCCACTATTCCTCTACATTGTCCACACTTGTGCATCTCCATTTCCTCCCGTCTCTTCTGTCCTTTTCCTTCTCCATTCTATCTAACTGCTTGTATATTGTACTGCGCCATCCGCCATCCTTTAGATACCACTAACTCGTAGGAGACAGACTGTTCGAACAGCGTTGCCGTGCGCACTAGGTGAAACGCAACGTCCGGCAATGTACTCACTCTCGTAATACCACAAGAAGTTGTAGTGACAAGACTTTGCCTACACACGACGTTGTAATCTGTGTGATTTGAAATAATCGTCTGTACTAACACGACGACGTCACGCGAGATTTGATAGTTAGCTTCTCGCGCTATAAATTACTCTACAGCTCGCTACTTCATCAAAAATTCAAATGAAGTAGCGAGCTGTAGAGTCATTTATCACTATGTACAAAAGGATGGGCACTTTTCATGATATAATGGGATCAGTGGTAGCCATCTGGATATTAAAGCAACAACACATCTGTATATCAGGGTTCACTAGATTCGAAAGATAAACTACTATCTGCCAGCCGGTGTGGCCGTGCGGCTAAAGGCGCTTCAGTCTGGAACCACGTGACCGCTACGGTCACAGGTTCGAAAACTGCCTCGGGCATGGATGTGTATGATGTCCTTAGGTTGGTTAGGTTTAATTAGTTCTAAGTTCTAGGCGACTGATGACCTCAGAAGTTAAGTCGCATAGTGCTCAGAGCCATTTTTAAACTACTACCATTTTTACATAAATCGGAGAACATGTTCACAACGCAGAGATATAATTTAATATTAATTATCTCTCGTTGTCAATGACGATAACCTCTATAAGTAGCACCATCAGTGATCTCTGAGCGCCATGCCACAACAATATCCTTGACTCTGTTGAAATTTTATCACAATAAACTATTTCGTTAATGTCAGCCTTGGCACACACAGCCACTGCAACACATTTCAGTAATGTGGGCCAATTCTACGCCAATACACCTGTCATGCAGAGCAGGTTAATCAGTAGCTTAAAATCATTTGCCCCTGACGTTCAGACCACCATGCAACAAAGGTCGATAAAGAAAGCCAGTACTACTCCAACACAACACGCCTGTCATGCAGGGTAGCTTATATATAGGGGCACAGAAAACCGTTTCTTGCCATTCTAACATATAGAATACCATGCAAAGCAGGTGTATGTAGTAGGCCAATGCTATTTCCATACAAAATGCCTGTCATGCAGGGCAGCCTATATGCCAGTGGCTGGGAAAAACACGTTTTTGGCTGTTTCTCTGCTCCTGTTGGAGCTTGGAGGTTATAAACCACGTAGTATTGATACACGTGAGACCTACTCTTTCTGTGCCAAATTTGGCTGACATAGATTCAGAGGTTCGGGATGAGGTCTCTCTCAGATATTATTAATACTTTAATTTTTATAGTCAACCTAATACTACTGGTATATGAACATTTGCTTTTTATGAATTATTTTCTAGCTTTACTTCATAACTCATTGGATAAGTTTGATTCACTTGTATGACGATCTACCTTCAGGTCATTAAATCAGAGAGGTAGTAGCATCTATATTTCTAGAATGAAATTTTCACTCTACAGCAGATTGTGCGCTGATATGAAACTTCCTGGCAGATTAAAACTGTGTGCCGGACTGAGACTCGAAGGCAAAGGTCCCGAGTTCGAGTCTTGGTCGGGCACACAGTTTTAATCTGCCAGGAAGCAGCATCTATATTGATACTAATAAGATTTACTTCGCATATGATAGCGAAACATCTCTTAGGAACATATCAAAGTAATCTACCAAAAAGTTATTGCTCATTTACCACACATCAAATTTAGTTCTGATGTATGACACATTTTCAAATTCACTGAACTAGGTATGGTATATGAAAAATGGTCACTGTAGAATTTTACTCCCTCATGTATAAATTTCTGCAGATAGACATGAATGGAATCAAAATACCTCAGCGACTTTGCAATTGCAATGGAACAAAACGTTTTTTTTTTTTTTTTTGCCGCTTGTACAAGAATAATTGTTTCTTATTGATAGTTGTTTCTCTCCTCGGTCGATGTGACTGGAAAATGGTTAACCACAGAGCCTAACTGTTCACAATGCACATTGAAAGATGATTATTAACATTTAATTATCTTATTGACTTATTCTGAAACATGTCATTAACATTTTATTACCAGCCTAAAGTTGGTACTTTCAATGAACAGAAAAGTACAGTACTTTGTTCACAGCATTTTATAAAGAAATCCATATCTAATGTTCCAAAATGTACATACCTCTATCCTTTCTTCCTTCCTTTCTTTTTTTTTTTTTTTTTTTTTGTCCTCACTTTTACATATTTCCCACAGATTTTTCAAACCATCTTTCTAAGAGCCAGTTCTCTGTAAATTAGATCTGGCAACACAATGGTGGGGCATTAGCACTCTAATACCATGGTGCATTCCTCAAATATCTGGAAACAGCAAAGTGGTGGATTGTCGACCAGAAGGTACAGGTAACTTGCAGGATGCTGTCGGTGAACAAACAAATGTTTGAGACAGTACATTGCTGTATAGTTGGCTGGTGAGAGAAATGACAGCATGTCAGATTCCCATTATCATTCTATGTAAACGTCTCTCACTGGAGAATCACTCTACTGTATTCCTGAAAGAGGTAAAGTTGACAAGCAGCACGTATCATCTTGTGAGAATACCACAGTAATAAAGTAATTCAGTACCAGATGTAAACTAAATATGAAACTGGTTGCTAAGCCTAGCAGTTACCATACCACAACTATGCTGAACAACATAAACAAAGAGTATAATGAGGTCTTCACAAAATTTGCACTTAAAGGTTGGTCTATGAGCAGCATGGGCGTGTGTCATCTGCATTGCATACTTTGATGTCATAGAATTGTTAATTTTTGTTAATGTACCCTACATCATCTTAGCAACAGTTTTATAGTAGATGTGGCACATGATATTGACAGGTTTGAAGGGAGAGTGAACATGAAGTTGTAGCTAAGATATGCCCTGCAGTTCTATAGTTTCATGATCCCTTACATGAAAATACTATTACCATTCTCAATCCCCCACATTAATTTCACTACTATCAAGATGTAGGGAAGTATAGAACCTCATGCTGCTTTGCACATATTTTTACCTTGCCATCCACATGTACCAACTCCAGGAGAGATTTGTTCCATGTTATGAGCAACCAAAAGTGTGTTCCTGTGCCTAGACTAGTATCTAAAGAGAGTAGCAGTACATGAACATGGGTGGTGAATTCTGTACCTCATAAGTTGGCAGCTGTGTATGGTATGGTTGTTTCATTGGTTTTTATTGTCCAGCATTGGCTTTTGGAATGATTTGCTCCCTTCCTCCCTCCCTCCCTCCTTGTTCCAGTTGCAAATGGTGAGTGCAAATGACGATTGCTAGTGCAACTCGGTGTCAACTCAAATCTCCCTCATGTTATATGTATATGCGAGAGGTAGCAAATACACTGGTTGACTCTTGCAGGAAATTACAATCTTTGAATTTTAAGTGTCTGTCACAGGAGTTGAATGAGCACCTCTGTGACCTTTTCACATTGCCCTGATTTTGATGTCGTATATTTCTTCCATCAGTTCTCTGTAGTAAGCATCATCCTTCAAGGATAGAGTATTCTTCCACTGATTCTCTGTCTACCATGTGCATTTGCTACGGTCATTTTATGTAGTCATTCCACTTTAAATCACACTGTATGCATTTAATGCGTGTGACTGTTTTCAGTGATTATTGTTATCTATGCTAACAAACAATAACAAGTATTTCTGTCTAACTCTGTGCAATATGTTACATTTGTTTATGTTGGAGGGTCAACTGCATATCCCTTCACTAAGCATTTATCTCCTACATTCCATGAAAATCTGCATATTAAGTGTGTGTTTATTCCAGAAATTGTTGGATTTACAAAAGAGTTATATCACTGAATTTTTCTCACCATAGACCAAAAAACACAGTTCCATTTTTAAAGAAATATTTTCATTGAAAAAGCTTTAATTATGTTGGATGGACGCTACTGACACTTTGTTCAATGATGTAAAAAGCTTGACACATTAAGTTAAATTTTTAAAAGTAAAATGAAACCTGTTCTCCTTGAATGCTCGTCTACTCCATAGAATGTTTTGTTATTTGCATTGCATATTGTAAGTGATATGGATTGAATCTAGGCTAACAGTGTTAATCACAGTGTGGGCTCATGTACTGAAGTGTCTTACATTGCTGTCCTGGACTTATTTCAAATCATAACATGCTATAGATGACACTCTGAACCATCATACTTATTCTAAGTATTCTGTATAGAGATGTTTATTAACTGAAGTTTCCATATTTCCTCTCTTTAGCTGTGTGGAATCTGCCATTTCATATGTGAAGTTGTTTTTTTTTTGTTTCCTTCTCTACTCCACAATTAACTGTGTTGTTTACTTATAAATACGACATAATGTTGTGAGACATTGTGCTTCTTAGCATCTTGTTACAGTCTGTTTCATTTGATTTCCAGACAACACTGGGAGAAGGTGAACCTGGAATTCAATGACAATGACACTTTGACATTCAACCAGCGCAAAGTGTTTAAGTTTGATGAACTGAATTCTGCAGGCAGTGAGGAGGATATGGTTGTGGTTCCCAACATACCCATGCTGGTGAGTTAAACTTTAATTATTGTGCACGTATCAAGATAAACACCTTTCAATAATGGAAAATACAGGATGGAATATAAAAATATTATGAAAAGGATAGTTGCTACTCAATGTGTGCAGATTCGCAGACAGGCACAACTACAAAAAAACTGTCAGAAAATGAGCTTTCAGCCAGCAAGGCCTTTGTTAGAGACAGAACATAGAAACACGTATGCACGCAAATGTGACTTGCACACACGACCACAGTCTCTGGCTGCTGACGCTACACTGCAAGCGGCTGTGCATGATGAGAGATGCAACCATGTGGTGGGAGTAAGGAGGTGGCTGGGGCAGGGAGGGGGAAGGATAGCCTGGTAGAGTGGAGCACGGTAAAGTGCTGCTTTTGGGAGCGTACATGTGTGAGGTGAAGAGAGGTAGGGTAAATAGATACTAGTCAGGAGGTTAGATGGAAAGCAAGGGGGGAGGGGATTAGAGTTAAAGGGAGAGAGGTAAAAAGACTTTGGGTGCATTGGTGGAATAGAGGACTGTTAAGCACTGAAATGGGAACAGGTTAGGAGATAGGTGGCCAAAGGACAATGAGGCTACGAGGGTTATGGGAACATACGATATATTGCAGGGAGAGTTCCCACATGCGCAGTTCAGAAAAGCTGGTGTTGGTGGGAAGGATCCAAGTGGCACAGGCTGTGAAGCAGTCATTGAAATGAAGAATCTTGTGCTGGGTGGCGTGCTCAGTAATAGGGTGGTCCAGTTGTTTCTTGACCACAGTTTCAGTAGCCATTCATGCGACATATGGACAGAAAGATTGTTTGTTGTCAAGCCAGCATAGAATGCAGCACACTGGGTGCAGCTTAGCTTGTAGATCACATGACTGCTTTCACACGTAGCCCTGCCTTTGATGTGATAGGTGATGCTTGTGACTAGACTGGAGTAGGTGGTGGTGGGAGGATGTTTGGGACAGGACTTGCATCTAGGTCTACTGCAGGGATATGAGCCATGAGGTAAGGGATTGGGAGAAGGGGTTGGGTAAGGATGGATGAATATGCTGTGTAGGTTTGGCGGACGACGAAATATCAATGTGGGAGGGTTGGGATGGGTAGCTGGTAGGACATTCATCATTTCGGGGCACAATGAGAGGTGGTCAAACCCCTGGTGGAGGATGTGATTCAGCTGTCCAGTCCTGGATAGTACTGAGTAAAGAGAGGAATGGTTCTCTGTGGGCAGATGGTGGGACTTTGGGAGGTGGTGGGTGGCTGGAGAGATAAGGCATGGGACAACTGTTTTTACGAGGTTGGGAGGATAATTATAGTCTGTAAAGGCCTTAGTGAGACCCTCAGTGTATTTTGAGAGGGACCACTCATCACTATAGATATGACAGCCATAGGTGGCTAGGCTATATGGAAGGAACTTCTTGGAATGGAATGGGTTGCAGCTGACAAAGTGGAGGTATTGATAGTAGTTGGTAGATTTCATATGGGTGGAGGTACTGGTGTAACTATCTTCTGATGTAGTGTTAAACATTGAAGAAAGTGGCTTGTTTGGTTGAATAAGAAGAGGTGAAGTGAATGGGAGAGAAGGTGTTGAGGTTCTGAAGGAATGTGGACAGGGTGTCCTTACCCTCAATCCACATCATGAATATGTCATCAATGAATCTGAAATAGGTGCAGGATTTGGGATTCTAGGTGCTTAGGAAAGATTCGTCTAGATGGTCCATGAATAGGTTGGCATGGGATGGTGCCATGCAAGTGCCCATAGCCATACACTGGATTTGTTAGTGGGTAATACTGTGTGTGTGTGTGTGTGTGTGTGTGTGTGTGTGTGTGTGTGTGTGTGTGTGTCAGCATCTCTGTTATATGATGATAAACACCTTTCATCTTCAAATGCACATTAATATTGCAATAACTTCTTCTCAATTGGCAGATGGATCACTCTTCTTTTGAGAGCATACACTTTTAAATTTAACAAAGCTGTTGTTCCTATGTCCACCCTTTCTCCCCCAAGATACAAATGTCGCGTTACACATCTATTCTAAGTTAAGGCATTTCAGGGTTACTAGACTGTAGTCATATACTGGAATATTCCAGCATATACAGTATTTTGTCCAAGGGACAAAAGGAGTTAGTTCAATATTTTTATGTTAATGGGTGGGGAAAACTATGTAGCCACATGTGTTCCATTACTATGTGATGCCAGTTCTGCATGTTGTGGGATTATGTTAAAATACATAATTTGGAGCTGGACACCTATCTAAAGTTCAAGAATTTCTGTAAAATATAATAACATGAAAAGTAAATAAAAGAAAAGTTAGAATTAGAGAAACCCAAATGATTAGTGAAAAGTTACAGAATATGGCCCCTTTCTACTTTTTGTGAGGTGGCACAGCGCTCACTTTGAGAGGGCATGATCAATTTCTTCCCTCATCCTTTAAGCAATAGGAGCTTGTGCTCTCTCTATAGTGATGTTAATATTGACACAATGTTGAACCCACCCTTCCTCCCTCAGGCATGGATGTGTGTGATGTCCTTAGGTTAGTTAGGTTTAATTAGTTCTAAGTTCTAGGGGACTGATGACCACACAAATCCTGTGGTATCCATAGAATACATATGTCCTTGCTTGATTTTACCCACAGAATACAAATTACTATCATTCCCATTTATCAATTAATAGATAAAACCCCTCCACTTAGAATACCACAGATATTACTATCTCTCAAGGCCAAATGAGGGCCCATATTCTTACCTTTTATATCATTCTTTCTCCACCATGATCAATTTTCTTATATGCATAGCCAAATAGCCTGCTAGCATCTGATGTCTTTTTCATTTACCAGATTTAAACAAATGAAATTTCTGTTAATGTTTCATTATTTCAATTAACAGGCTTTTTAAGCTATCCAACTAAATCGCACCCAAGAACTTTTAAAGCTCCACCCCTGCAATGTTGCTAGGGCATAAAAAAATGTGGTGAAAATTTATGTTGTCTTAGCAGTCCTTAGACTATCAGTGACTAAGACAGAACTTGCATATGCAGCTAAATATCAAGTGAAAGAAAACAAATCTGGTCACTCACTGATAATTCAATTGTTTGGTTCATTCAGAATTTTCCATTTTTGTAAAACAAAAAATACTTTAAAAGTTGACATACTTTCATAGCCTTATAATGGTACATCCTTGTTTGTAACAACTTCATATTTACTCTCTTATCTGCAACAGAGTGCAACGTCTCAGAGCAAGCATGCAGCACGTTTCTTGCGACTGGCCATGGCCTCCATAATGGACATCTTGAAAATAAAACCTTTTGTAGAAGTGTCTGTGGCCCAGCTGCTTTGGGGTTATGAAGACCCTTTGCTCAAACTTGCAAAGGATGTTGTTAGCAAAGAACAGAAGCTTCCATATGAAGAGTTTGGACTTCTGTATGGGGTGAGTATTTTATTTATGACACTAAAAATTTTCACACTTCAATTTTTTAAATAAATAAGCACTTTTTAAACAATTATTTTAAGGTTAGTTGTTCCATTTATGCATTATACACAAAAGCAGAAAAGTGGTTAGAAACCACTAGTTAGTGTCTTACAACAATAACTGCTCATAAATACTGCTGGTCTGCTTTTAACTTTATACTCTAAACAATGCATATCCAAACAAAAGCATATCCACGACATGAGCCGAGTGAGGAGGGGAGGGGGGGGGGGGGGGAGAGGGAGGTAGGAGGGGGGGAGCAGAACATGACTTCATATTACTTTCTTGGAAGAGGGAGGGATAGAGGAAACAAATCACAATCTCATATAGAATTAAAATCAAAACTATTGGATAAACCATATTTATTAATTGCTGTACATCCAAATGCTACCACTGTATAATCAGTACCTGCATAACTATTACACAACCACTTGCCACACAGTAAACCACACGGTAGCTACTCTGTCTGCAAATCCTTGTTTCATATTTGAACATAGTTGTGATTATTCCAGTAATATATTATCATTATTCTAACACAGGTAATAAAATGTTTCAGAAAAATGGTACAGCAAAGGACAATGTAACAGTCTTCACAGGTGGTGATGACATCACACATTATGGCTTAATTGATACATTCAATGGCCGTACTCATCTGCCACACTGGAAAACTGAGGAATGTAACAGACTTAATGGTAGTGATGGATCAATTTTTCCTCCACAAATTACAAAAAGTACAACTCTCCATGTTTATGACAAAGATCTATGTCGGCTGCTACCTCTCAGGTAAATATCATTTTTGTTATTGGTATCATGTGCTAACACAACTAGTATGACCTGCCCTTTAATTATATGTTTTGTCAGTGCTGGGAATCAAATAATGAATGATGACAATCTTTATGGTCTAATGCTGAAATTTCTATAACAAATAACACAATGTTTCATTTGATAGCTTTTTATGTACATGTATTTCACAACTTAACACATTTTGGCATCTATCATCAGAATTACATTTAACAGTACAGATGAACCATTGCATTAATTAGTGAACTTTAAATGAGAGGAAATCTGATTTTTTATGCAAGTGCAGCAACATAAACACTTTCTCTGATTATTGAAGTAATAGACGTAAAGCTCCTTCACTAATAAGTCACAGTATGGAAAGAAGCACTACCTAAAATCTATAAATGTGTATCTGAGACAGTTGCCCATGAAATTAAATGATTTTTACTGTGAGGAAGGTCAAATGAGAGATTGACCACAATATCAGAGACCTATCTTACTGTTCAGAGGTCATAATTTACATGAAAGGGGCATAGCATATTTCTTATAGCAAAGTTATAAAAAAGCAGTATACATCAACCCTTTTCATATAGTGAGCGTACTTTCTACAGCTGCACGCTTATTATTCTTATGATCGGTGCAAGAGTGAAATAGGTCCTTCTACAGCACTAGATATGCTTTAAGGAAAATGTTCTACTTGTTGTTATTCTGTATTGCCTTCATCCTTCATATGGTACTCACTGCTACTGGAGATTGGCAATATTTTACATAAATGTAGTTCAGTAAGTATATCTCTGATAGACCTTAGGCGTATTTCTTGTAACAGATCAGCAGATTTTAAAAATATTTTTTTGGATTTCACTATAATGTTAATTATGTTCTACACTGAGAAAGGACAGCCATTAATGAAACACACTGAAAGGGAAACAGCTAACTTATGGAAAACTTCTAAGATTGTATTTGATGTTAATGAGATTACCAGTGAACTTCACATTCAAAAATTAGTTAGCTACTTGACAGATGGTGATTGTTACAGGTGTCACATGTTCTAATGTTAAAATATTGAATTGTGTATGCATATGAATTTTCTTTCAACTAAACTGAGGAAATTCTTCATCACAAAAGCTGCACATCCTTTTTTTAAAAAAAGGGCAAAAACATTGTTGTCCATTAGTGTACATAAATAAATCATCAATCTTTAAAAGGTCACTTGAATAGTGATTGTTGCTTATATAGTTTGTGCAGTTTTTTCCTCTATGTGAATGATTAATGAAGCAAAAAAAAAAAAAAATCATCATATAATATGCCTTGGACAAGAATGTCCTGAGCAAGGTCTACATGTATGGAAGAAACCCACAATGTTTTAATAAACCTGTTAGAAAACTGTTATCTAAACAGAGCTTCATCAGATATTCAAGAGAAGTCAAAATCTAGCTTGGCAAACAAAAGCTGAACAAAGTGAAAATGAGCATGAAGAGTGCTATGAGAGAAGTGTTCAATAACTTTGAAAGTAAAATATTGTCAACTAATCTGACTTAGAAACCTAAGAGGTTTTGGTCTGAAGTAAAATTGTTAAGCAGTTTGAAATTATCTATTCAGTCACTCAGTAACTGTACTGACAGTGAAACAGAAGGTAACACAAAAGGCTGAAATACTGAATTTCATCTTCCAAAATTATTTCTCCATTGAGGATCATAGTAGTCTCTCCTACCAATCATCCTATGAACATCAAAATAACAGGTATTGAGATAATCAATTGCAGAATGGAAAAGCAACTACAATCACTTGGTAATGGCAAAGCAGCAGGATCAGATACATGTACGATTCTACAAAGATCATGAGAGTGAGCTTCCTCCCTTTCTATTTATCATAGTTCACTGGAGTGACAGATTGTACCCAGCAACTGGAAAAAGGTACAGGTCATTCTAGTTTCCAAGAAGGGTCATAAGACAGATGCACATAATTACAGGACTATATTATTGATGTTAATCTGTTATGGAATTATGGAATGTGCTTTATGCTCAAGAATTATCAAACTTTTGGAGACTGAAAGTATCCTCAATAAAAATAAACATGAATTCTGTAAAGAGAAATCTTGTGGAACTCAGCTTGCCCTGTTACTTCATGAGGGTTATAATGCTGTACACAAGGGCACTCATGTTGATGCTGTGTTCTTTGAATTCAGGAAGATACTTTACACTGTCCCACATTACTGTTTAGTGAAAAAAAAAAATGAGCTTATCAAGTATTGGACCAAATTTGTGTCTGGATTAGATACCCCCTTGTGACAGAACTCACCATGTCACTCTCAATGGAACAAAATTGACAGGTGTAAAGGTATTTTCTGGAGTACCTCAATGAAGTGTGATAAGACTGTTCCTGTTTAAATGTGTGTAAATGATCTAGTAGAAACTGTCAAAAGCTCTTCAATACCATTCACAGATGATGCAGTCATCTAAAAGAAAGTAGCAATACCAGAAGACAGTATCAACTTGCAGAAAGATCTACATAGGAATGGTGCAGAATCTGGCAGTTGACCCTGAACATATATGAATGTAACGTACGGCATATACATACCAAAAAGAAATCTACTACAAAACAACTACACCACTTATGACAAATTGCTGGAAATTGTATCTACCATTAAAAATCGAGGAGTAACTATCCAGAGCGTCCTTAAGTGGAATGATCACATGAAACAGATAGTATGAAAAACAGATGATGGACAGATTCAGAAGAAAATATTAAGGAAATGTAACTTAGCCATGAAAATAAGTGGCTTACAAGGCACTTGGTGGACAAATTTGAACACTGTCCATAAAACTGGTACTCCTACCAGGGAAGATTGATAGAAGAGATAGAAAAGATGCAATGAGGGGCAATGCATCTCATCACATGATCCTCTGGCCAGTGTGAGAGCATTTTAGAGGTGCTCAATAAATTCCAGTCACAGACTCTACATGAGATACATAATGCATCATGGAGAGGTTTACTATTGAAATGTTGAGAGAGTACTTTCTGATAAGTGTTGGGCAACCTATTACTTCCTCCCACATATGTCTCGCAAAATGACCATAATGAGAAAATTTGAGAAATTAGAGCTAATAAAGAGGCATACTGACAATCATTCTACCCATGTGCTATTTGAGAGTGGAACAGGGAAGGGGTATCAGTTAGTGGTACCAGATTTACCCTCAGTCACATACCGTAAGGTGGCTTGCAGGATATTGATACAGATGTAGATGTAGGAAAAACTGAAGTTAATTCAGACAGAAAATATTGCAAAGGCAGTTTAAATGAGATTCCTTAGCACACACATCTGCTATTAGAACATAATACCTAGATCATAACACTGCATGAAAGAATTGCCAGGAAAAGCATTAATACCAAAAGGGAAATATTATGCCACTTTAGTGTAGCTGAGATTGTATACACAGAATTTTAGATAGGACCATGTAATGCAAATTGTTAATGGCAGTCCACACATCAGTTACCAACTGCTTAATTTTCACTAATGTTGTGCCATGTTTCCTTAGTGTGACAAATTTTCACATCTTTCTTTGAATGACCCCTGTAAGGGAGAGAGACAGGCAGATACATTTAGCAACTTAACCAGTGGCTATAATGAAACTGATGATGCTCAGGGTGCTGCAATGCAGGTTGTATACACCGTAGTATGCTGAACCATCATATGTTCTTTAATTTGTGGGCATGCGGAGTATGCTGAAAAAAATAAAATAAATAGATCCACTTTCTGCCACAAAGTAAAATGTGGCACTGTAAGCAGTCTGAATGTGAAATTTTTCCTGTTTTATGTTTTTATGCTATGTGTCTGAAGTGACTGTTGGTATAAAGGGTTATGAAGGTTGAAGTTTTCCATATGAAACAAAATGACTACTGAGAAGGAAGACCATGCACTGACAGTAAAGTTATTTTATCAGAACATCAGTAATAGCAATGCTGCACTGTGGGAATATTATCAGAAACAGCTGTGAGGAGGCCACATGTCAATAAGTGGGCTAAAGAATATGGTCAAGAAATCTGAAGAAACAGATGAATTAGGTGGTGCAGCAGGGAGACCAATGAGTCATTCCGTGTCAAGTGGTCTAGGACTCCCTGTTTGACCATCTTGGATTTTGCTGAAATTTTGTATGTAGAGTACCACACGTCTCAAAGGAACTTTGGTTAAACACAGTGAGCTTTCACCAATTTTGAGACCTAATATGTCTCTTGGTATATTAAAAAAAATTAAACTTAGCTTGCTTGTACAACTTTTTGCTCTCTGTTTAATTGTAATAATAATAATTATTATTTCTGTGTGCACCATAAGGAGATAAACTGTATCAAAGACAGCCTAAAAAATTAGCACTCTAAAAAAATTAAAAAGTTCAAAGTTACATAGCTCCTTAAATAATTAAGTACTAGATGTCAAATTTGATGCATAGCATGTTTAAAAGTTTTTCTTTTAAAATTTTTAATCTGATGTCGCTAGCTCTTCCTGTTACTATACAAATTCAGTGTAAAGTTGATGATTTTGTAAAAAGCTAAAAATTGGGTACTTTCTATCCCATGTTGCACCAAAGTGTCTTCTAGAAAACATTTTAAAACTACTCTCATTATATAGAGTAGTTTTGAACCTCCTAGAAAAGTAGATTTGATGAAATAACACTAGCATACAGTGCCCTAAGAAAAGAGAGCATTTCCATACAACAGTTTTTATTTTAATACTCAAATTCTGACTTTTCTTTTTTACAGACTTCTTTTAATGCTTTTGTTATTGAGAAATTATCAGTACTCTATTGCATTGGTCTATGGTGATATTGTCACTACCAATTTGAGAACTTGAACTGGGAACCCTATTGCCATAAGGGGTCACATCTGATAGCCATGCAATACCAGCCACAGGTGGTGTGCAAATTTATATATGTATAAACATAAGTAGCAATAATAAGAAAGGGTGTATAAATAAAGGGATTAATAGAAATCAATTATTTTCAATTAATGCCCAAATTTTGGATTTTTATACTATGTCTCCTTTGAGTCCGCTTTAATGAAAACTTACTTTAATGTAGTCAGGATCTGCACACTCCTGTTAGGTGCTTCATCTTCAGATGCCAGGTAATGTAATTTTCATTTTCATCAGACTTCCTCCTCATTTGCACGCAACAGGTGTGACATGACCATTCCATGGTACATGGAAGAAAATAAAAAGGCCTAATATTTTTGCACTGAGAGAAATTATTATTCAGATACCGTGAAAACTACTACATGCATCTCATATCTAAACATGTCCTCTCTCCATGAGAACTCAAGACATAAGGTGAAAAAAATTGAATGAGGTCTTTATCATTTGTTCTTGCCTTCCAGCAAAGCAAAATACATCTTTTTGCGGGAGCTTACAGCAGTTATCCTTGGCTTTTCCTACATACCAGTACAGTGGGTTTCTTAGTCCAGGTTCCCAGGTCTGTAATTAGGTTTCTTACTCGTGGTTCCAAAGCCTTAAGTAGGTGTCTGCCTGGTTCCCATGCCAATGATTAGGCATCTTATCCTAGGATAAATTTCCCATGGCTTGTATCAAAGAAGTTCCTTTCAGCCTCAACGTTGAAATCACTTCTACAGTTGCTTAAATTCACAAAGTTCTTGTAGTTTTTATATTATGCTGCTGAGACATCACTGGAGTAGTATATTTTGGTCTTTCAGGGTTTTTCCATAAGGTTCTCCACTATAGAGACAGTTGTTTCTAGTGTTTCACAGTCAGTGTGAACCCACTGTTTGAATTCAATAAATTCTTCCGCATCCCTGTCGTGGAATATTTCTTCCAAGAAAAGTTTAACTGCATCTTCACCAGGGTAGCTTTGACAATATACATTCCTTGGCACTCAGATCACACACTACCTTTTCTGTCAGCCTTTTCTACACAACATTAGCAATTTCCAGCATGAGCTTAACATTCTGATGTATTGTGCACTCATGGATGGAATGAATGCCTGAAGCACCAACAGCTACACACCACTTTGGCCTGGGGTTGCAGAATTTGGAGAAACAAATTTCAGCACCATATTTATTGTGATAGGCCATGTTAAGTTCTTCAAGATGGCATAGTAGCAACTGCTTCTGTTTTTATATTTTAATACCACCAAGTCGAACTAAAACACAGTCCTCTTTGCTAGGGCACATCCTGCTGTATTCGTTGTCTTCATTGAAACTATTGAATCTACCAATGACTTTCTTTGACAATGGTTTGTCAATCTTTGCATTAAGTAATGCACCAATAGCTTTTCTGCTGTAACTTTCCAGGCTGTTTTGTGTTCAGAAATACCAAACTAGTTCCCTTTATTGAGCAACATTTTGGGGCCATAGTCAATAACTGAAGTTCTGTTGATCTACTGGATACTTCAATTTTTGCTTTCATTTCTTTGATAAGCTCAGTGTAATCATTACACAAACTTCATTTAGCAGAGTGATTAGATTGTGCAATGTCTTCAGCCATTCCAGAGATACATTATTTTTTCTGCTACTGTATTTTGCTCACATTCAATCTTTTGTTTCATGTATCCAGCTATGTCTCTGCTGCTTATTTTTCATATTTTCAGTGTAGAAGTGGCTAAAACAAGTCAACCTTTCATCCAAATGGTCTGAAGCACTGGAATCAAAATCATCAGAAAATAAAGTTGATGTTGCTTTTGGTTACTTTATTCAATTCCTTGGACATTGCTAAAGTAACGTCTAACAAACCGCCTTTGTCAAAGCAATTCTGCTTTTCAAATGGATTGCAGCATGACTTTTGGCTCATTTCATATTTGTGGAGGTACTTCACTTAGTGATGCAAGCAGAACTGGTTGTTGTTCTTAAGCTTAACTTTTGATCATCAAATAATAAGATATTTTTCATTTTCTGGTAAGCTGCTAAGAGAAATGAGCCCAATTTCTCAGATAGCACAGTAACCCGGTTTCAAACTTGTTTCCAGATGTAAATTTCAAGTATATAAGCTTGATCAAAGCTGGAATATTCAGGCCTGTTAGTTGGATTCAAGCATGAAACAAACATCAAAGTTGGCAGAGTTCAAGCTATATTTCAAGCTTGACTTATCAAGTTTGGCTCCAGCTGTATCTACACACGTGGAATACAGCCTGGTATTTACAGCTTGTTTTAAGCTATATAATTATAAATCTGAATTTATTGAACCAAATTAATTAAATAAATATCAGAATGGAAATGGTGTGAAAAAATTATCAAGACATTTATGTTTAAAATTTTTTATTTTCAAAGTGTTTAAAATTGTTTTATTTCAAAATTTAATTATTCTGACGCCCCTCTGGCCTCAGCACACAGACCAGAGCAGGATCAAATTTCGCTGACTTCTGCTGGTATAATGATCCTGTAACAGGGAAAAGAAAATGTTAGCCACACCTAAACATAACAAATGTAAAAAGTTGAAATTGATCAACTTAAATATGAAAAGTAATGTTATGCTTATTATGAATATGCTTATCTTTTGCCAAGCATGAGTCGCAAGAAATTTTGTGTCCATCACCACAGAAAGAATTAACAGCTTCAACAAAATCTCTCAAGATTGATGGCACAATAACAGACTGCAACTCTGATTTTACTGTTGCCCCAACTTTAAGACTTCTTTGACTTGAATTTTTTGAGCATGTTTACTTTGTGCAAGAGTGTCATACTAACGGGAAGAAATTTCATATTACCGCAATTGAAGAGCAGTCAAAGCTATGTAAATATAAAAGACTGACACCTATGTAGTGACTGGTTTGATGTACTTTTTCCCGTTCACCCTGTCATTACTATTTGTATTCACAAAGAAACTTTTCGCACTTCATGATTATTCATTCATGGTGTGACACAAGTGAGTACTTACAAGTAAACAAATGTAATAGGGCGATATATATAAAAAGGCGAGATTTTAAAAATAACATTAAGTTTTAATTTATTGGTGCCACGTACTAGAAAGCTAGTTTAAAATGATCTCTTTTTGCTGAACAACTTGTAATATGTATTCTTAGCTGGTAATCCATTTCACTTTCATCCAGGCTCAGTTTTTCTACGTAAAAGAATATGATATTTCTTTATATTACATAATAATATTTAACATTTGTAATATTAATGTACCACTAGAGAAAAATGCACCAACATACCTGTAATACACTATATATCCTCTTCAGACCCGGTGTAGCAGTAAGGCACGAGATGCCACACACTTCCCGAACTATTTTCCAGTATAAAACAAACTTCACAACAGTCAACAATCATTAACGCGTGTCACAAAGGTAAAATGGCCGTAAACCTAGCAGAGTCAGTGCAAGGCTTATAAACGCTTGTGGCGCTTCCCGTGGACATCTATGGAAGCTATGCTGCATGCGCATCTGCTGTACCGCCTTCCAGGGAAATTACAGTTTATTTCAAGCTTGGGAAAATTATTTTAATTCAAGCTAAATTTTTACAGCTTGATGTAAACTGTGTAACAGGTTGATTTTTCAATCTTGAATTTTCAACTGAACCTAAACTCAATATCCACCTTGAAATAAGCTTGAGTGCTATCTGGGTTTGTTTGAATAAAATGAGCTGTGGTGGCATTTTGATGACAATTTGCACCCAGCAGTGTATCTGGCTACAGGATAATCATTACCAATTGATTCATTGATGTCCAGTTCAAATTAAGCTAATTAGCAAATTAATACTAATGTGAATCTGAAAATCTATATACTAGGTTACATGCGGCATTGTACGTGTTTCCAATTTGCAATGGATTCCCAGAATGATGTAGACCATCACCAAAAAATGCAACAGATAAAACAATACTCCACAGAACACTTGGGATCAAAATAATAGGGATCTATAAACAAACATGGTGGCACAGTGTCAAAAAAATGGGTAATGTGCTTGCGCAAGTTCTGCAACTTGTCCATATTTAGCCCGCTTTTTTTGACATTGTATACCAGTGTTAGTCAATCTAATCCACTTTTATAGGATGTTCAAAACGTGCTGTTTCTAATGAGTGGTTTTGAAATGTTTCTAAAAGATACTTCTGTGCAACATGGGATTGAAAAACTCTATTTTTAGTCTTTTTGCAAAAGTAGCCAACTTTACACTAAATTAGTGAAGTAACAAAAATTATAGATTTTAAAAGAACAACTTGTAGATTTATATCTTCAAATCTGACATCTATTACTAATTATTTAAGGAGCTGTATGTAACTCTGAACTTTTAATTTCTTTAGAACGCAAACTTTTTAGGCTAACCCGACACAATTTATCTACTCATGGCACACACAGAAATAATAATTATTTTTGCCATTAAATCAAGTGCAAAAAGTTGTAGAAGTTAGCTAAGTTTCACATTTTTAAATAAATACCAAGAGAGATAGTAGATCTCAAAGGAAACAACTGTAGCTTGTAATGGTCGCCTAGTCGTAGATATAGCTAATTGCTATAATCGCACTATTTCACTCCCATTTACGGAGCTTGTTAGCACTTGATGTTAGGTTGGCGCCATTAAAATGCATTGTGTTGTGGTAATCGCTGCTACTTGCTGGATCGCTGCTGTCTCTCGATGCTGATGCTGGCTCTAAATCTGGTTGTCTAGGGTTAAAAACATGAGGTCCTGTGTTTTTTATGTGCTTTTGATGACAAAGAACGAGCGAAACCAACAAATATGTAAACTTCAAATATTTATTACTCTGGTGGCCATCTTAATTCCACTGTCCACCAAAGACCATGACACAACACAAAGTAATACTTCCTTTACATGTTCTTTGCATTGTTTATCCACCTCAAACAATAACACACAAACACACTTTACCAAAGTGACATTCCGACTGCCTCCCGACCCTTCTTGCTGCTTGTATTTATAACATTGTCAAAGAACTACTAAAAAGAGATATAGTTTATAAGTCACATGTACATCTGTTATCATAATTTGTGCAGAAAAGTTATTAATTTGCATCGAGTGACATAATTTAACATGTTATTAAAATGACAGACAGATTTGTTGACTTGACAGAATAATTCTTTGTTACAAAAAGGCCGTTTTTTAGAAGTTTGTCAATTGACTTCTCTAATTTGCATAAATAAGTAAATAACATGAATTATTAAAAATTACATTGGTTTTTGTCTAAAATAGGATTGATTTCGTGAATACTGAGTGAAACCGCTCCTAGTGAACAAATAGGTTTCACTGGGTAATTTTTATTTAAGGAGATCTAAAATACCAAAGTTGGCCACTATTTTTCGTACTTCATATTAATTATTTAAGATGTTTTTACATGATGACATTTGCTGTATCAGTGATCAAGTGATATAAACTTTTGTGTGGGTCAGTTATTCAGTATAATTTAATGGGTTGACTGTTTATGGAGACATGTTATGCAATCATTGTTAACATACACAATTACTTTTCTATAATTATAAATACTCGTTAAACTGGTTAAATTTGGAGGGTATCGCATACTTCGGTACAGTAAAGCCTTTAATATGTTCCGTTACAAGCTCAACAAGTATTCCGCTGGAGAATCTAAAACTTAACCAAAGTTCATGTGAGACATGTTGTACTCTACATACAAAATTTCAGCAAAATACAAGATGGTCAAGCAGGGTACTTTAAAAAAATTAGACCACTTGACATGGAATGTCCAAAATGGCAATTGTTGATAACCAATTGTGCAGCACATGCCTTAAACTCAGCAGCCAGTGCTTGAGCTGTGTCATGAGAATTCTCTGGCCTCTGGTCAACAGTTCAAAAGATTTTGTGGCACACTTTACATTGGCATCCTTGCAAGATTCAGAATGGGCACCAAATAAGCCCCAAGATAGGCTGCAATGCCATGAATTGCCCTAAATTTTTTGACACACATGTAAATGGATGATATGTAGCTGGGGAATATTCTTTGGATGGATGAGTCACATTTTACTCTGCATGATGCTGTGAATGCTCATAACTGCTTACACATGACTGCACTACTATTTTCATGCAAGATGCAGTGACAACATATCACTTGCCAGGTGAAAGATTTGCTTCAAGGAACCTTTGGTTTTGACTGCATCATCTCTAAGCAATTTAAACATAGGTGGCCTTCCAGATCCCCTGACCTAAATCCATGTGACTTCTGGTTATAGGGATATCTGAAAGATGATGTATATCAGGAATGTATCCAGACTTTCCTTGGTCTGAAGGACAGCATAGAATGACATATCACCCTGATTCTACTGGATATGCTGCGAGAAATTGTCAATACCACGTTACGGGTGCACCATGTTGTTGGGTTTGGAGACCAAACCGATACATGTTGTAATTTGTGACACTGCATTCATTGAATTTGTTCACATGAAAAGCTGATATCATAAACATTGAAGATCAGCAATTTGTTGTGGTTTTTCCGCATTTTATTGAAATATTATTAATTATTAGTCATTTCAGTGTCAATATTCGTTAACATTAATGGCTTCCTCTAAAATGTTATCAGCTTGTTACATATCAATCACTCACTTTTGGGAGGACAATGGTCAAAACCTACATCCAGCTATCATGATTTAGGGTTTTCTGTGATTTCCCTAATCACTTCAGGCAAATGCCAGGATGGTTCATTTGAAAGGGCACAGCTGAATTCCTTCCCCATCTTTCCCTCATCTGATGGGACTGATGACCTCACTGTTTGGTCCCCTCCCCCAAACAAACCAACCAATCAACCAACCATCAATCAGGTACACATGATTACCTTTTCTCATATCTACCAATATGATATTGCAATTTCCATTATTGTCAAAAGAATCTCCACATGAAATTTAGGTCCCATAAATAAGCCAATAATTCACTTGGTAAGCTTCATTTTACTATATTTGATCTGAGATAACAGAAGTGGCAGCCAAAAGCTGTATGTCATTTAAGTTTATTATTCCAATTTTAAATGAGTGATTTCAACTTTGTAAATTGTGTTATGTAAAGAAAAGGAAAATTAGGCATGTTTCAGAGCTGTAAATTTGTTTATAAAAAGTTTAATTATTCACAGATTTGAAAAGGAAGTGGAAACAAATGGTGGAGTGATGGGTTACCGCTTTACCCCTCCACAGGATGTCTTTGCAGAAGTTGCACAGAACCCTGAAAATGAATGCTTCTGCCCGGGAGGACCACCCTGTACTCCACATGGCTTGTTCAATGTTAGCTTGTGCCAGTATGGTATGTACTTTTCTGTTCAAAAAAATGAATGTAAGTGCAAAAAAGTTAATGTAGTTATGTCATACCTGTCAAGAATTATTTAGATATTTCTGCATTCATTAAAAATATGATCTTTTTTGTTGCCAATAAAATTCCTGTCCACATGACAAACACAGATAATGCCAAGTCTGATGAAGAGTTATCCTAATTGTTAACACTTTCATGAGTATTTAATTAGCTTTTAATCAAAGAAACAGATAAAAATATCATATTTTACTCTTAAACAGAGGTAACATGGAATCTAAAATGTGTGAATGTACTACAAAGTAATGTGAAGATTCACTTATCAAGAATTGTAATGTGTATTACTTAATGTTTCATTTGTAGGTCATCCGAGTACACCTATAATTTCATTCATTCACCTCAGTAGCACAACAGAGCAGCCTGCTGGATGGAGGTGTACTACCCGTATTTACTCAAATCTAAGCCGCACTTTTTTTCCAGTTTTAGTAATCCAAAAAACCGCCT